>NC_133959.1:1199122-1567518 GCF_031877795.1 Strix aluco | reverse complement strand
GATACACTTGAGAGGTTACAAGTCTCAAAGGAGTTTGAAAGAAACTGCAATAGACACTTAATTGGAACCGTGTTTCATTAGCGTTGCTGTTCGGGTTTAGCCTGGGTTTCCTTCCTGCTGTAGGAATGTTACAAAACAGAGCTGCTGTATGCCGAATAAATCTTGCTTCCAAATGCCTTGTGTGTTACATAGTTAAAGAGATGCTGTCAGTTTGAATGGATGCAAGAAAAGAAACTGAGTGTTCATTTGAGTTTTGCTAGGATGAAACCATTCTTGCGTGCAGCCTCACTAAACAGACCCGTTCTTTGCTGGATTCTGGCATTAGGCTGGAAGTTGTGCATGGAAATGCTCTACTAAAATAAGTGGTTGGTGCAAGGGGTTTTTTTTTATTTATTCATTTATTTTTAGTGCTTTAAGAAGTGTGACAGAAACTGAACGTTTTCATAACAGTAGGTGGAAAAATGAACTTAATGTGCTAAATAGAGTTTGGGAGCACTTACCAGTGGAAAGTCTTTGTTTATAATAAAGAATCTCTATTTTCTCTTGCATTAATTCTTTTGCTTCTATCTTTATCCCTTAGATAAAATGCCTGTATGGTTTATTTGATCCATCTAAATGTATTGCAAGACCTAATGCTCATTTTTTCTTTTTAGTGTCTTCAAAAAGATTTTCTGCCAAGGTGAGGTGATGTGTCTGTCTCCTGTTGACCTGAAGTGTTTGACTAATGGTAGTAATAGCCCTAACAGCATCTTTTGTTTGTATTTATTTAACTTTCTCACCTGGCTTTTATTAGCAGCGCTCATAGTGAAAGAGCACAGAGGGAACGACTGGAAACAGTGTTGTTTATAATACTCCTTGGACCGTGCTCTTTCATGTTCATGTTTTTGTCCTGTGCCTAGCACAGAGGAGCCTCAGTTCCTCGTTCATACTCCAGGTTCTACCTGTGACATGACAGGAAATGTTGTGGCATGGCTCAGGGCTTTGTTTTCCTGGGCCTTCTCCTCTAGTGGTTGTTTTCTTTCCCCCAACCACCATTGGAGTTGTTTCCGAGTATATAGGAAATCTGAATTTGGGAGCTGACTGCTATCACGGCTTGCTGAATGTTTTGTTGCATGTGCATTCCAGCTGTCCCATGCGTGCTGCGCTAATATGTGTAATCCAAATGTTTCTGACTTATACTAAGCAGATTAATTTGGGTTGAGAAATGGTTTGTGCAAACAGCAATCCAGCTCTGTGCCTTGCCCTTGGAGGGAAAATTAAGATGTCTTGAATGTAAAGCTCTGTATTCCCGACTCTGGTTCTTTTTCGCTCTGATGTATCCGACTCAGTCTCCCCAGAGAAGACATTTTAGTTGTCTTACTCTGGAGTCAGGGTTGTGAGCGTAAACAGCTGATATCAGCTTACCATGGTTGGGGTGGGAAGGAGGATTTGGAGAGGTTAAGCTATAGGGTCACCTTTTCCCCCTCTATTGTTTGGACTCCCTCTTATCATGATCTCCCTGCCTGACCTTTGATCCGTTGCCTGCAGGAAGCCTACAGGCTGATTTATCGCACCTACCTCAACGAAGGCTTCTGGAGTCTCTGGCGGGGGAACTCAGCCACCATGGTCCGTGTGATCCCTTACGCTGCCATCCAGTTCTGTGCGCACGAAGAGTACAAGCAGCTCCTGGGGAGTTACTACGGCTTCCAGGGAAAGTAAGATGCAGCGTGGCTTTGATCCTTGCAGAGGAGGATGGAGCAGTTTGTGGGACCGTAGACTGTAGGGAGGGAGCACGTCTCTCTGCTTTGTGCAGGTCTGCTGAGTTGAAAGCTCTGTTGGTACAGAGTTGTGCTGGCCACTCGTGATGGCTTTGCAGAACAGGGTGTGTGAGGGGGCTAAGCAAAGGGCTGAGCTTCTAGCTGTGCACAGGGGAGATCTCTGTGAGAAGAGGACCCTGTCTTCTAGAGGCGTGAGCAAGAAGTGGCCTAGACACTGAGTTAGCACTTCCCTGTGCTGAGAGTGGGCAGGCAAAACAAAGGGCTTTTCTTTGCAGGAGGAGCAACAAGATCGAGCCTTGCACTGTTATCTGAGCTGTGCGTGTGGCCTGAGCCTCTCGCTCTTGGGCACGTAAAGTCTGAGACGCCCCAAGTCAGGCTTGCTGTCCTCAACGGAGATTTTCTCTAAGCCTGTGTCTTGAATGGCTGTGGCAACCCACAGCTGCTTCAACCCCACCCCCCCCACCCAACTCTCTTCAGTACACAGGCAGGGAAGGGATTCAGTAGCAGATAGAGTAGAGCCATGCTCAGAAGCCACGTAGTATTTCCATCTCCAGGTGATCTGTTTGGTCTCTTCTCTCACCTTACTTTAGAGCGCTGACACCCTTTCCTCGATTCATTGCTGGCTCTCTGGCAGGCACAACGGCTGCCATGTTAACCTACCCCTTGGATATGGTCCGTGCTCGAATGGCTGTCACGCCGAAGGAGATGTAAGTGCCTAACAAAAGCAAGTACAAGCACCACAAACAAATGCAGAACTTTCTTTTAAGGTCAGATGACTTTATTCCCATTTTCTGGGTCACTTCTTGCTCGGAGCCTTTGGTGTAATAAACTGCTGGAGTCTGAGCACTGATTAAATGACCAGAGGCCTGGTTAGTCCAGGGGCTGGAAGGAGATCGGTATGGGAGGACCTCACTAGTCAAAGCTGTGTGGTGGTTCTGTAGGAGGCCAGCTGGCACAGTGCCTCCAGAAGGGAGCTGACAGACAGGCTAGCGTGCTGTGGTAGGGCTGTAGGAGAGCTGGTGACTGGCTTCTCCATTTCAGGCTTCTGAAATCCCTCCTGAGCTGTTTGATGAGCTCAGAGCCGAATTAATTAATTGCTGATCCTTCAGAAAGTCCTGTTGGAAATGTACCTGGTGTGTGCAGTCACTAACCGGCACAGATTTGCTTTTCCTGTGTCCACGTGTTAGGTACAGCAATATTGTTCATGTCTTCATCCGAATATCCCGAGAGGAAGGACTGAAGACATTGTATAGGGGATTTACACCAACCATCCTTGGAGTGATTCCATATGCTGGGCTTAGCTTCTTCACCTACGAGACGTTGAAGAAACTACACGCAGGTAAAGGCAACTTGGTTTGCTTTCAAGTGAAATGGTGTAGGCTTCTGGCTAACTTGAGATGTTGGAATTCAGTGGTACAAGTCCTTTTCCTGGCCTTGAAGCCAAAGTTCTGTGCTTGCGGAGGATGCCTTGTGCCTCCCTCTCTCCAATCCCAGACTAGGAAGAAGGTAAGCTGCAGAAATCAGTATCTCTGTCTTGCAGAGAAACGAGAAGGTGCAAGTTCTGGCTGCAGAAGGACTTGGTTACGTAGCAAGTCAGCTAACAACCAAGTTGGGAACAAAATCTCCAGAGCTCTTCTCTCTTGGGCTCTCAGCCCACTTGACCTTAATCACGTGTTTATTACAAGAAGCTTTCTACACTCTGCTACTTTCTCTTTCCCAGATCACAGTGGGAAACTGCAGCCATCCCCTCCGGAGCGGCTTTTGTTTGGTGCCTGTGCGGGCTTGATTGGCCAGTCAGCTTCTTACCCCCTGGATGTGGTTCGCCGACGAATGCAGACGGCGGGGGTTATGGGACACACGTACAGTTCCATCCTTCTCACCATGCAGGAGATTATAAGAGAAGAGGGACTAATCCGTGGCTTGTACAAAGGACTCAGCATGAACTGGGTCAAAGGTCCAATTGCAGTGGGAATAAGCTTCACAACCTTTGACCTGACGCAGATCCTTCTCCGTAAATTACAGCACAGCACTAATGTTGAAAGGTAGTAGCTTAATCCCCACAGCCCTTGCTGGGGAAAAGTACAACACGTGTAGAAAGAGCAATGCTAGCGTTCCCTCACTTTGTACATGCTCTCCCCCAGCTGAGAACTTACCTTTCTTGTTTGTTTGTTTGTTTTTCTGTTGTTGTTGGATTTTTTTCTTTTTAATGAGCCTCTGAGTTATTTGGAAACCTCAACCTGAAACTAACTTTTTCCTAAACAAAATTCTTTTTACAGTTCTGCAGAACCGAGTCCTCTAAAGTAGCTGCCTCACCCTTCTGTATTACTCTTTGATACCAGGAGTGGAGCCTCTCAAACAAACATGTGCTGCTGCTGGCTCCTCACCTGGTCTCTGTGGGCAGATGAAGCGGTGGATGATGAAAGAGAGGACTCGGTGCTGTTGGAATGAACCCCTGAATCTGGGAAGTGACTGCTGCTCCTGGTAGGCAGTTTTTAGTTACTGAACATGTGTTAGCTGGAGGCAGTCTGCCAAGTGCAATATTCCAGTTAGTCTGTAGGGAATGCCAGATTCCTCTGACCTATAAGCATCGGTCTCCGTAAAACAGGACACAGCAGGATTTAACAGGTCCAGGTCACTTCTTTTGTTCTGGAAGATGAATGTGAGCTCTGGCTGGAAATGCTGCCCTTTTTCAGATGTTCTTCTCATTTCTGAGTTGAGTTGCATAAAATATCCCTTGCTTGCAATGTCCCTCTGAGATTACCAAAGACTGTAGACAGCAGGGGAGGAAAGTTCTGAGCGGTTTTGTAAATCAAATTCTCATGTTTGTCGTCAGTGTTGTCGAGTAGGGGCTGTGCCTGGATTCACAAACTGGATTGAATCGAAGGGCAGTAGTGCTTTCGGGCTACCCAAACTCTTCTGTAGTTGTCCTGGTCTTAAAGGCAGTGTTTTCCGAGGGATTTGACAGACTGTAGTGTGGTCGTGACTTAACTCCTCAAATTTTAAGTATGTAACACTTCCTTTTCTAGTGCATTAAGCGGTTTTATGCTTCAGTATTATTGTTGCTGCTTTATGCACGATGCAAGAACAAACACCTCAGACGCACGTGCGATGCAGACTTCGCTGTCCTGAAAGGCTCTTCACGTCTGGTGAATGCAGCCGAGTAGTTGACCCAAGCTGCTGGCCCTGCTTCTGAACAACTTTGTTGTCTTTTGGTGCCTGCTGTGTAGGTTGTGTCGCCTCTGTTCGTTAGTCCACGCCTAAGCCCGCTTGCTTTTATTCCTAGAGTTCTTCTGGACCAACCGAGTCCTTGGGAGAATGGGCACCACAGCCAGTATTGACCCTTCAGAAATTATATATAGTGCCAATCATTTCCAGTTGTAATTTGAAAATTAATGGTAAAGTACCTTTCAGTGTTTCTATTTCAAATCAGTTTTCAGGGAGATGGAGATTTGGGGGTGGTTTTGGTTTATGTTCCGTTCCTGTATTAAATTTGGAGTGCAAGAGAGGTCAGAGCAAACTTTAGACTTCTCTGAGAATCAGATTACATAAACCAAGATTAAAAATCCCTTTTTGGCCGATAGAGTCCGTAATGTATAAAAGAAGAATAAGACATAATTTAAAAGCTGTCCTTTGCTGGTGTATGTATTTTAGCCATTGTAGTTTGAGCCTTGCGTCATGGCTTTATTAATGGGAATGGAGGTAATTGCACAATTGGTAGAAATAGCTTTCTCCTTTCTTTTGTCTTTGCACTTGTTCTTTGGAGCATAACTTGCTTCTAATGCCAAATATTTCCCTAGGAATTGAGCGCCTACACTTCCATTTTGTGGACACGGCAGCGCGCCAGCATACTGAAGTATTAGCTTGCGCGTTGTTCCGGGAGCACATGGGATTGATCATACTTTGGTGGTTGTGGATGGGCAGGGTAGTAACCTCAGTAATTTCTGCCTCCAAGCCCACAAATGATAATTTCCGTTGTGAAACTTGACTGCAGTCACTGATTTACCTTGTAATTAAATGTTAGGTGGTGTTGTTTTAAGAGTCCTTAGAGAGGATAGCCATGAATTCTGTGTTATTTCTTGCTCCCATTGCTAATGGAAGATGATCAACTGTTCTCTTTGTTCGGGTGAAATTTTGTTTAGTCCTTTGCAAGAGCTCTGATTTCTTTTCTCCAATGGAGAAGCCAATTACTTCTGCTCTTGTCTTTCTCTTCTCTGGCCCAGTGAGGAAATCCTAAGGCAGTTGCATCCTGCCACAGCAGTGAGGTACAGACCGGCACTAGGTGTGTCAGCGGTTGACTGTGCGTACGTGCCTCTGTGTGTGTCACTGTGTGTCCAATCCACGGCACGTCCTCTCGCAGCTTGGAGGCTGCCAGTTGAAAGCAGAGGCCTTTCTGCCCAGCCGGTGGGTGCTGTGTGAAGACGAGAGGAAGCTGAACTGTGGCATCCAAGTTAGAGCGGGCTCCTTCACTCCACAGTAGGTCATCTCGGAGGCAAGCGCAGCAGACCTTGTCTTATGAGATGTTGAGCATCACTGAACCCCTATGGCAACAGAGGTGGCTTAATTCCTCCTGGGTCCTGACTGAGAAAGGATTTACACTGGATGACTAGCCTCTTGTTTGGGACTGAGCAGGAGGGCAGGTCTGCACAGGGACTTCTGCCAGCGTGTTAAACGGACAGGGAGCCTGGGGAGGAGCCTGGGGACTCTGAGCTGAGAAACAGGACCTGCAGCACAGCCTGACTTGGGAACGTTGGGCTCAGAGAAGTTGTTCCTTAATTAGCAGCTCCACCTGATCTTAATTCAATGGAAATTTAGCCAAACATGCTTTTCCAAGTTTTGCAGGCTGAGTGTTTGTTCAGAGACAGATCTTTGAATTCAGTTTGTAATGGTTTTGGTCCTTTTGTTTCTTGGGCAAAAGTGTTCAGAGTAACTGTGTGTTATTGCTTTGGGTCATTTTAAATAGCTTTTTTTTTCCCCTTCTCTGATTTGAATGTAGAAAAGGAGAAACAGAGTGTTCTCTTCCCTTCTCTTATGCCTCAATTCATGCAAGGATTGTTCCAGATCTCTCTGCTGCCTGGAATGAGTGCCTGAGGAGTTTGGGGCATGCTGATTGGGAAGGGGAGGGTGCCTGTGTGCTGGCCAAGAAGATCCATTGCCTTTAGCTCTGAGGAAGGAGACAAGTCAAACAGGAATATTCTGTGGTCCTTCTTTTCTGTAGAACTTTCTTACTACCGCAAATTGTCCAATTCTCTTTTATTCTTCTCAAATTCCTTGCTTTTATTTTCAAGTCACGTTTCTCATTGTTCCTTAATGCGCTACCGCCAAACATTGATCTGTGCTTTTTTTTTTTCTTGTCTACTCTCCCTCCCTCCCTGCTTCTGCACCTTTAGTCCCGCACTAGCACTTCGAGAGAGTCAGGTCCAATGAAATGCACCCAAAATGACAAAATTCCAGCTTTGATAGCAATGCCCCAACAGCCCAACTAGGCTTCCTGCTCACAGGCAGGGCTGCTTGGGGGCGGGGGGGTGGGGGGGGCACAAAGTTAAAGTCACTAGGTGATGGGGCAGAAGGTTTTCTTGAAAATTCCTTCAACCACTTGTCCAGCCTAACGCCTTCGCTCCTCCTAGCACTGCACCTTCCCCAGCTGTGAAATGCTGCTGCTGCTTGTTGTCTCCTCTTTCGGTACCTCCGCCTGCCGCCCGCTTGCTCTGTGGGTTGCTCGGGGAGAGCTTGTCCTCCTGGGAGGCTCAGAGGATCAGTCAGGGAACCTGAATATGTGAGAGGTGGGACCTGAGCTGGATTCTTGCCTTGCCCCACATACCCCGTGCAGACCTCTGGCAGTTCCCCGGAGGGCAGAGCTGCCGAAGAGCCGGGTGATGGTTGGCAGGACCGTGGTGGAAGGGTCAGGAGAGGGGTCACAGCCTCCCGAGGCGTGAAGTCACGGAAAGCCGTGGGGTGGGTACTGTGGGGTGGCACTGGTACTCTGTGGGAGCTCTCCCAAAGCAGTTTCATAGCTTCTGTGGAAAATTAGTGGTGCTTCTGTTAACTTCTTAGCGCCTTCCACCTAGAAGATGTCGAGCACTATCATCTTCACCCTCTGGTGTCTTTAACACAAAAGCAGGTGAGGCAGGAAAGGAAACTTTGAGCAGAAGCACTGTGGCAACACTGAGCGAGCCTGGTGCCAGTCCTGGGCGGGCAGGAGGGGGAGGAAATGCAGTGGGGTACTTCCCGTGTTTCCCCAGTGCCCGACTGGGGCTCTGCAGTACGTTACGGACCCTCCCCACCCGGACTGGGCCAGAGGAGGAGGTGGCCTTCCTACAAAACAGCCTTTTAATTTTATTGTAGGGGCTGATTCCTCCCGCTTCCCCCGTCTCCCCGCTCAATGCCATGCGATGCAGGGTTTCCCAGCACTGTTCACTGCCTGTGTGGTCTATGCATATATTAGCACAAACACTGTTAAATGCCTTTTGTCAAGACGTGTCCTCACCATCGATGTGTGCGTGTATGCGTGTGTGTCAATTTTGACTGCTTTTCTTGGATCTGGAGTTCTATTTTATTGCAGTGAAGACACTTTGTTATATAATGTTTATATATTTTAAGATTTGTGCCAAGAGAGGATGTATATTTAATAAAAAATTTAATTGACTTTGCAGGCTCCCTGAGGTTGTTTCCTATTACATGTTGCTCATAAGAGTGAGGGGCCTGGCACATCTGGGTGGATTTATGGAGGGACTAAATGTGGGGGTGTCTGGGGGGGGGATTGTGGCTGGGGGTACCTCATGTGGAGCTCACTGTGCCCCCAACCACTCAGGTCTCCTGCACACGGAGCACCCTACGAAGAGAACCGGCCTTTGCGTGGAAGTTGGGAGAAGCTTGAAGGAAGGAAAGCAACTCTGGTGATGGTTCAGAGACCTGTGGTTCCTCCTCCTGCGCTGTCCCTGTCCCCAGCGCCGCAGTGTGGGACGGGGACGGGTGTGCAATGGCAGCAGGTGGCACTGTCGGCTTAGGCATGGCCCGACGGCTTCCCCCAAGTTGGGGACCCCCGGCTGCTGCTCAGCCCTGCTGGGCTCCTGGGCCTTTCAGCCTAGTTCCAGGTCTAGTGGGGATGTGACACCGCGACGCCTGGCAGGGCAGGACGGTCTCAGCAGGGAGGACGAGTCCAGCCCTCCCGGAGTAGCCTCCCTGCAGCCCAGTGCTGCTCCCTGCATCACGGGGGTTGTACCCCAAGAGAAGCTGAGACTTGCGCCAAACCTCGCAGGAAGCAGCAGAGCTGGAGAACATTCCCTGGACCAGCTGCTTGACCCCACCAGCTGAGGGTACCACCCCTGCCTTTGCCTTCCTGGCTCCCTGGGTGCAGGGGAGTAGCCCCCCGAGTTGGTTTGGGCTGCCAGCCATGGAGCGAGTGTCATACCAAAATGTCACCTAAATTTTGTATGACATCAAAATACGCTTGGAGCAGCAGGAACAGCTCGGCAGGGTGCAGGCAGTACGGAGGGCACGGGGATCTCATTTTGGATGGAAGTGGGGTGGGAGGGCACCGCTCGCTGCTTCCTCCCTGCCAGGGCACGACAGAAAACCTCTAGGAGCTGCGGCCATCCAAGGCCTCTCCCCAGCCCGGGGTTTCTTGCCAAATGTGGCTCGGTGGCCACTGAAGGAGCACAGGGAGAGCAGGGGTGATGCCAGGCCAGATCCGGGTCACAGCAGAGCCTCCTGGTGCCACTCTGAATCTTGGTGCCAGCGGAGCTGCTGCAGCAACAAACCCTCTTGGTCCCAGCTGCTCCCCTCAGCCGAGAGCCTGAGCGTGGCCTTGGCGGAGCCCAGCCCATACTCTAAATAAAGCAAAGATACAAAGAGTAAAAGTAATTCTGGGGAGAGGAAGATGGGGGGTCTCTTTCATTTTATTTGATGTGGCCCAATTTCAGTGCCTGTGGATCTGTCTCCTGCTCTTGGCTAGTCTATCAGTCATTGTCCCCGCCTGAGAGGGTCACGTCTGGGCAGATCTCGGGGGAGGAACTGTCTGCATGTCTGAATGCAGCACAACCCCAGGCCCTAGCAACCGTCCTCCTGCCGCGAAGGCTTCCCTGCCAGCTCAGCCCCCGGCTGCTTCCTCCACATGCTTAAGGAAAATTAGATAAATGAGCCATCAAGGCAGTCGGACTAGCTTTTAATGGGACGGCGCAGGCTGGAACAAGTCCCTTCTGCATCCTGGCCCAGGGGGAATCGCTGCTTCCTTGCGCCTTTTCCCCCACGTCGTGGTGATGGTGCTGCTGGAGCCAAATTCCTCCTGGCCTTGGGCTGGTTAATGGTGCTGCTCTGGTTTCCCCAGCTGTTTGCAAAAGGGAAATTTCCCCATAATTTTTCACAAAAGGGCTTTTGCTGTGTCCCAAGCTCGGGTAGTCGGGAACCAGGCGGAGGAGGGCTGTCCGGATTAGCCCTGTTAACACCGGGCAAAGGGCTGCCTTCTCATCCCAGCCTTTAGCAAGAGGGAATTAAGACCATTACAAGGCTATCAAATAGGATCAGAGCCCCTCTCCCTTTCTCTGAGCAGCCCAGACCTGCTAATCCTTTTTCATGGAGCTGGACCAGCACCCACCGTGCGGTGGGGAAGAGCTCGGCTGCGATGGACAAGGGGCTTCATACCCTGTCCCCCCCGCAGCACTGGGTTGTCAGCTGGGGTGCCGTCCCAGCGCCGAGGGAAGGGCCAGGAACAGGCAATGAATCGGGCTGGGATGGGGTGAACGTGGTATCTTCTCCTCGAGGGTGCTGAGACTGGGCTGTAGGGTTGGTTCAAGGGCTCAGCCTCTTTCACTTGCCCAGTAAAGCCCACAGGGCTTTATTGCTCACCCACCCGCCCCAGCGCAGCTGCCCTCGCACCATCAGACCCCCTGCCCTGCTCGAGGGGCTTCAGGGCCACAGAGCGCACACAAAGCAGCGGCGTTCGGAGGGGCAAACAGACTCTGGGTTACTCATTTATTTCTAAAACAGCCAACAGCCGAGGCTGCTGGGCCTGAGGATTTCACATGAAGCAGAGGGATGACCCCAAGGAGCTCTGACGCAGCTGGCCAGAGCAGCAACCCTACAAAAATACACTCGTCCTCAGCCAGTGGAGGCAAACGCAGGCAGAACAAACCGCAAAATCTGCGCTGGCAAGCCAAGCTGCCACAGCAGCCCGGCTCTGAGGTCTCCACCATGCAAGGGCCGTCCCCAGCACGTCCCGCCCGGGGCTGGCAGGAGCCGCTGCCCTCGAGGAAAACGCGGCAGCAGAGCGTCCCTGTGTTGGGTCAGAGCAGGCAGCAGCAAACCCAGCTGTGGGGTTTTGGCTGTTCCATCACCGTGCAGGGCCAGGAAGGGGACGAGGGGCTGGAGGGACACAGCCCGGAGCGGCAGCGGGGCGAGAGCAGGCACGGTGGTGATCGGCGGCAGGAGCAGGCGATGCCCACGCTGGCCTGGATGCATAAAACCTGTCATGCCGAGAGCTGGTGGCAGAAATATCCCCGCGTGTGTGTCCACGTGTCCCACCAGCACGTGCAAAGGGGGAAACCAGCCAAGGCAGGAACCAGGGGACCAGCAGCCAGGCCCCAATTGCTCCCCGAAGCACGTCCCAGCTCCCTCCAGTCTAGGAGGCTGCTAGGTACTGGTGGAAGTAGAGGCCGAAGAGGCTGGTGACGACCTGGCAGGCGGCCACCCACCAGGTGAGGAAGGCGAAGAGTCCACGGAAGAAGAGGGGGGTGAAGATGCCGCCCAAGATGCCCGTGATCTGCTCCACCGCCACACGCACGTCCTCCTTGTCCTTGCCGCCAGGACGTGGCAGCGCTGCGGTTGTTGCCGGAGGGAGGGGAGGGGGCTCCGGGTACAGCCCCCACGAGTGGTGCCCTGCGTGACAGAGGGGACAGGTCTGTGGGGGGGTCAGTCCCTGCACTGCAGCCCCATCCCCGTGCTACTGCCGTGCTGGTGGCTGAGTCCCAGCACGCTCGCTGCATGCATTAGGCTCACACCAACTGCAAACCAGGTCGTGAAAGCCTGGGGATGCTGCAGATGCTGATGGCTTGACGATGACTTACAGGTCTCATCCTGCCCCTCCCAAGCCCCCCGTGTTCCCCACATTCCCCCCGCTGCCTCCTCACCCAGCGTTTTGAGGAGCAGTGTGCAGTGGAGGGTGAGGATGACGGGTCCCAGGTACTGCAGGCTGACCACGGAGACGTAGCAGTAAATCCTCGTGATCTGTGGGCAGTGGGGATCAGCAGAAGCCAGCGGCCATGCCCGGACCCCCGCTCCCATCCCAGCTCCCACGTCCGGACCTTGCGCTGGATCTCCAGGACGGCGATGCGCCCGGCTTCCTTCCTCATCTGCTCCACCCAGCGCTCGGCCAGGCCCAGGTACGCCTGGAGGTGATGGCGGGTGACAGCCAAGCGCAAGAGGCAGAGGCCGACGATGGTCCAGAGGCGCGCGGTGTTGTAGGCAGAGTCTGACATGCTGGGGCAAGAGGAGGCGGCTGTCAGGGAGATCTTGGGGTCCAGACCCGCCCCCCCTGCACCTCAGAGGGTGTCTGACAGGAGAGGTGGTGGTGGTGGGGAGGATGGGGGGCTCCTGGTGGTGGAGGAGGTGGACTGGTGCCCCTGTGCCTCAGTTTCCCCTCAGAGCAAGGCTGCAGGGTCAGACCCACTTACATCTGCACCGTCTGCTTGCCCATGGGTGCGTGGAGCAGGAAGTCCCGCGAGATGGGCTTGATCCACATCACCACCACCAGGACAGGCCCCAGGAAACTCAGGTGGAGCAGGACCCTGCGGCAGAGCTGTCAGAGACCCCCATGCAGCCCACTGTGCCCCCCACTCCCTCCATCCCTCCGTGGGCCAGGACCAGTCCTCACCCACACCCCCAACCCCCTCTCCCACCACTGAACCTCCTCACCACCCTGCAGTCATGGAGCCAGGGAGGGTCCTGGCCCCTGAGGTGCCAGCACCGACCCCTTTGCCTCCTTCCCCACCCACAGATTTCACCCAACTGGGTCAGGGGCTTGTTGGCCGCCATCCGAAGAGCATCGAGGTGTGTCTGGGCCAGGCGCAGCCCCGGGAAGGTCAGGCAGGCGCCCAGGAAGGAGCACAGGGCCACCAGCCCCAGCTTGAAGGCCAGCTTGGCAAGGGGCAGCCTGTGGAGAGAGAAGGTAGCACAGAGGGGGACAGGTCACCCGTCCCCAGTGAGCCCCAGAGGGGTTTTTCACCCCAAACCTCCAAAAAACTTCCCGAAACCCCCATTTCCCACCCTGCCCAGCCATTGACTCACGTCCACTCCCAGCCCCGCTGCTTCAAGATGCTCTCCAGGTTGCTGCTGACGCTGGCCAGCCCTGCAGGGAGCGAGCCCCCATGAGTGGGGTCCCCACAGCCCCCAGGGACCACGGGCCTCTCCCTGTCCCCCCTCACCCACCAGGCTCAAGGCCGAACTCCAGGTAGTCCTCACGGATGATCAGGGCCACCATGGCAAGGAGGAGGAAGAAGAAGGCGAAGGTGAGGCAGACGGAGCGCTCGCCCCCCTCCTCTGAGCGGAAGTAATGGCGCATCACCATGAAGAAGACCTTGCTGCAGGCAAGGGGTGGCTGTCAAGGAAACCTGGGGCTTCGGGACCCCCCCCAGGCACCAGTGGGACCCCCTTGCTCATTAGCACGTCGTAAAGCACCCCCATCGTTAGGCCACTGCCACCTTCTCTGCGAGGAAGGCTCTCATTAGGCACCTTTACAGCTCATCAGTGAGGGGTTTATAAACCCATAAATTTAAGTTTTCCACCTCAACTGGCTTTTGATGGAGAAAAACCAAGGATGGTGGGTTCCCTCCACTGCCCACCGGCAGCCTGGACCCGGCGGGTGGTGGCAATCGCACCCCGAAAGGCAGCAGAAGGATACACGGAGAAGACAACTGTCAGCAGGCACCAGAGCACCCCGATGTTCGTCTCCTTCTGGGGGTCCGCCAGGCAGTAGTAGCCCTCGGTGAAGACGTACACGGCAGTGGAGTAGACAGCAAAATCCACAAACCACTGGTACTCCAGGAAATAACGCAGCACTGGTGTGAGAGAGGGACACGTCACCGTGCTGTGGGGACGCACGGGGGGACCCCGAGGCCAGGGCAGTGCTGGGCCCTGCGTGCAGAGGGAGCGGTGGGAGCACGGGGGGGGTTACCAAGAGCATCCACGGCGGTGATGGGGCTGGTGTCCAGGCGGAGGTCGATGTCCCGGGGCACGGAGAGGGGCTTGTCATCCATCACACCGTTCACCCTCCTGCAAGGGAAACGCGGGCTCGGGATGGGGGGCAAGGAGCTGGCTTGTCCCTTGTGTCCCACGGTGCTGAAGCCTCTCACACAGTGGCACGTCCCCAGCTTGGGGCTCCTTGTCACCAGCACCAGCCCCGAGCCCGTCCATGGCCGAGGCTGTCACCGCCACACCTCCCCAGGGAAGTCCCGCAGCACATCGCGACAACTTGCATTATACCAAAACACAATAATTATGGTTTTAAATCCCGCCCGCCCGCCCGAGCCACGGGTGTGAGCTGAGCTGACCTGTCCCGCTTGCTCTTGGGGCGCTGCTTGCCTGCCAGGGCGCAGAGCTCCTCGTCCGAGGGGTGCTTGTAGCGGTGCAGGCTGGAGGGGAGCAGCGGGGGGTCAGCGGTGCCGGGTGTCCCCGAGGCCCCCCGGGGATAATCAGGGAGGGACCAGGCCACGTACCTGCCGTTGCAGAGCAGCCAGCGAGCGAAGGAGCAGTGCGGGGCCATCTTCTGCATGACGCTGGCTGCCAGCAGGCTCAGCACCACCTGCACCCCCATCACCGCCTGCGCCGGGGACACCCTCAGGGGCCAACTCGAACTCCCAGAGCTGGGGGGGGGGGAAGCTGGGGGGTGCCCCCCCCGCCCCGCAACACCCGGGCTGTCTGCTTCCCCCAGCCCCTGTCGCTGCCATGGGACAGCGCGGGCACACACCCCCCGGGCATGCCCCCCCCCCCCGCCCCGACAGCCTGGCTATGCACCCCCCAGGCATAGCCCCCCCCGGGCAGACACCCCTGAACATGCACCCCCCAGGCACGCAACTCTCCAGGACACTCTGGGCATGCACCCCCCAGGCATAGCCCCCCCACCCCGGGCATGCACCCCTAAGCATGCACCCCCCAAGCATAGCCCCCCCCGCCCCGAGCACGCACCCCGCGGGTGTGCAACCCCCTGGCACACGCTGGCCATGCACCCCCCGGGCACAGCACCCCCCCTCCCCGGGCAGGCACCCCTGAACATGCACCCCCTGGGTATGCAACCCCCCGGCCAGCCCGTGCGTGCACCCCCAGGCATGCCCCCCCCGACAGCCTGGCTATGCACCCCCCGAGCAGACCCCCCCCGCCCCGGCCAGGCCCCCCCCGGCCGCGCTCACCATGCCGGGGTCAGCGCAAAGGCGGCCGCAGGAAGCCTGTCCGCTGCCCCCGCCCCGCGCCGGCCAATCCGCCGCCGCCCTTCCTCTGATTGGCAGCTGCTTGACCAATAAAAAGGCGGTGTTGGGTAGGGGCGGGCCCTCCGCGGCGCCTGGTTCCGCGGGCGCTGCCTCCTGGGAGCTGTGGTCCCCCCGCGGCGCTGGGATCGCGGGTTCGAGTCCCGGCAGCGCCGGGCGGGTCAGCGGCACAGCCCCAGCCGCGGCCGCAGCGATGTATATATATATAAAATAAACCATGCACGTGTATGTGCCTGCACCCCCTCTGTGTATACGTGTACACATGTGGGTGTATTTTGCACGTGAAGAGCCCTTTCAGGCTGAAGCTCTGTGATATTCATCCCTGCATGCAGCCCTGGGCATTGTATTTCAGGGGCAAAGGAGGGCACAGGGGTTTGGGTGGCAGCAGCTCCATCGCTGTGGCCTCCCTGTCCTCCTCCACCCTGTGCCGGGGGCTGGCTGAGCTGGGGCCTTCCCCTCCCCATTGCCCTCCCTGGAGCAATGATGCCATGGGGCAGGCTGTAACCATCTCATCTGCTTGTCCACATCTTCCTTGCCAGATAAAGGGGCTCCTCTCCTGCATTTATCCCACCGCTGCTGCCCGGCTGCCTCTCCCTGCGGGCACTGGAGGAGCTGAAGGTGGACAAGGCCAGGGCAGAGCCTGCTGGGTGCAGCTCGTCCAGGCTGATGGTGGGTGAGGGGCTTCAGGGCCCACCACGGTGCCAGCATCTGCATCACGGTGGGGGTCTGCAGGTATTTCAGCTGAGCTCGGGGTCATTGAGGGCTGTGACAGCCCTGACCTGCAAGGAGCACCCGCTCACCCTGACGGGGATGGGGGCTCCGCGGGTGCTGGTGGGTGCCCCTGGTGCAGGCAGGGTGCTGGTGGCCCCGAGGGGTTGCCATGGATATCGATCTCCCAGGCGACGGGATGCGCTTCCCGCTAGATGTCGCTTCCGCCCGTGCCCCGAGCATCCCCCCTGGGTTGGGGTACCCAGGCTTGGGGGGTGCCACTTCCCCCCCAAACCCCCCCACGCAACCCCAGGGTGGCCTGGGCATGCAGCCCCCCGTGTGCCCCCCATGCCAGCCTCGTCCAGGAGCCCAGAAGCCCCTCGCTGACAGGGGGAGAACTCAGGGACTATGTTGCCAAAAAATCCCCCCAGTCCCCAAAAGTGGCCCGTTCCTGGCTGCCAGGTGCCCTTGGCCACAAGCCAAACCAGGGTTGGGGGAAGCAGCCTGCTCCATCACTTCTGCTGGCTGGGCACAGCCTGTGTCCCGGCTTCCCCAGAACCCCCCAGAACCCCCAGACCCCCCTCAGCCCTTGCACCGGGGCGCAGCGCTGGCCGCGGGGTTTGCACAAACCCGTGCTTGCTCCTCTCTGGAATGAATGCAGGGCCTCAGGATCCTCGCAGCCCCCACAGCGTCGGCTTTCAGCTCCACCGAGACACAAAAAAGGAGGGAAAGTTGGAAGATGGATGCTCGGAGCACCCCCAGCCCGGCCACCCTCCCCCAGGACACAAAAGCCTCTTTGAGGACTGATTTTACACCGCTCCTGCCGATATGCCTGAATTAGCATCAGCAAAGGGAGCTGCCGCCACGGGTGTTGTCGGTGCTGCTGTAAAGTCACTGAATTAACGGGGCGCCTCGGCCCTGTGCCCAGTGAGGGGGTGCCAGGCCCAGTACGGTCCCCCTACACCCCGGGGGGGATGTTTCCTTGACTTGGCAGCCGCGGCACCCACCGAGCTGGAGCCCAGCCCGGGATGACCGAGCTCCCACAAGTCCCGCAGCCGGGGGACCCTACGGGCACCGTGGCCGGGGACCGGCTCGGGGACTTTCTACCTCTGGGAGATGCTGGGGGGCAGCTGGCGGGCCGGGAGCCGGCCTGTGCCCGTTCCCCCCCGAGAAGTTTCCCATTTTGCACAAAGGCGGCGGCGGGCGGCGGCGGGCATTGTCCGGGCTGCATCGCATTACCCAGGGCTCCCGGAGAAATCACTTGTATTTCACGCTCCATTGAGCAGCTGCCTGTATATATTTTCTGTGTTGCACTTTTAGCATGACAAAAGGAGAGGGCCTGTGAACTCCTTGCTCTTCAGACCTCTCCGACATGTCCCCTGAGCGGAGCCCCCCTCGGTTAGCATAACAAACTGCCACGTTCCCTCCGACGTGCTCCGGCTCCCTCCCGGCCCTTTCCCCAGGGTAATTTAATGTATAGCTCAATATTTGGGCGTCTGGGTCGCTGGCGGTGGCGGGCGAGCGCGTGCTGGGGGGGTTCAGAGGCAGGGATTTCGGCGAGGCCGTCCTTCTGATGCATCCACAGGGGAGCCGGCCCAGCCCCAGTCACCCACCCTGTGTTTAACTGGTCACCAGAAACACTGGTGGGACCTCGCAGCCCTCCCTGGGGAGGGGATGGAGCCGTGGCAGCCCCGGCTGGACCCGGCACCGGCTCCGCAGCTCCGGCGCTCCGATGCTGGGTGAGCAACCGGAGCCACCAACCTCTGCGGTGATGCTGTGCATTGTCCCCTGTCTGGTCCTGGAGCTGCAGGTCTCCAGGTTTTATTTTTGCCTTGAAATTTGACTTAAAGACAGAAAAACGGGGGCTGCAGGGCTGGAGTGAGTCTCAGGACCAGCAGCACCAGCTGGGGCTGGAGCAACCAGTCAGTGCACTGGGAGCTGGCGGTGGCTGGGTGTTTGTCCCTCCCAGGTCCCTGTTTGCATAACCCGTCCCACCCGTCCCCCATTGCCACCCCCCCCCCCCCCCCCCGGGAGCCCTGAGGACCGGCAAAGCGGGGCCAGACCCAGTTCCCAGGTCTGGGGTGGAAATGAGGAGAGGAAGAGGGAGCAAGTGTGAGGTGAGATGTGCCCGTCCCCACACCGTCCCAGCCCAAAGCCAAGCTGATCCTGCCTCCCCCCAGCCCAAAAGGGACAGGACATTGTCTCCTCCAGGCCTGGGACCCCCTGGGGACACCCCTCACCTCCGGCCACTGGGAAGGAGAGGGATGGCAAGATAAAAGCTCAGAAACACACCCCTGACACCAACTCTTGCAAGAATTTGGGGGATCCTGCAAGAAAAAGGGGCAAAGTTCTGCTCAAATACCAGCGGCGCGGGGGACACCAGGCTGCGACACGGCTGGGGGCTCTGGACGCCTTTAATGCATGTGATTTTTTTTTCACTTTCGCCTCGTTGAGCTGCAGACCTCATCCTCCCGATGCCTCAGGCTTGGTGGCAGCGGCTTTGTGTCCTTCCAGCTTCCTGGGATGTCACCTCATGGTCTGTGCACTCCGTCTGGCACCGAAGTGTTGGAGGGGAACCCCAGGTGGGACCCCCTGGGCACGTCTGGCTTCAGCGTTGGGGCTGCTTCTATGGGAGAAGAGGGAGCAAGCCCTTACCCTGGGGATGGGAAAAGCATCTGCATGGATCCTGCCCACGCTTCAAACCGAGCCTTGGATTTCTCCAGCTTTTCTCGGTCACCTGGACCCCACGGCTCCCACTCATGTCACCTGTTAATGGGAGAAATTGGTGTGGGCCCAGTCCCAGCCTGGTGAGAACCAGGACTGAGTCCCCGTGGGCGGGCCAAGAGGTGACTGTGTCACCACCGTGCCAACTCCCTGCCTGAATGATTGCTGCTGTCCCTACAACTGCAGCCCCCATCCCACCGTGTGCTTGGGGATATTTCTAATGGGGTCTGGCTCCAGCCTCCGGCAACAGGGACAGGCAGGAGTTTGGGGTCAGTGTGTATTTAAGTGGCTGGTGACACCCTGGGGCATCTTGAAAGAGGGCAGGTGACTGGGAGCAGGAAAAACCACGTCGCTCCCAGTGTCTAGCAGGGACAAGAGCTCCCACCTGCGCAGCAGAGGGGGTCGTGTCCTGCAAAACTCATCTAAGTCCTTTAAGATGATGCTCCCAAATCAGTCAGAGCTCTGGGGGGACCTGGGTACTGCTGTAGGGTTCAGGGGGTCCCCACCTCCCGCCCCATTCCCACGGGCTGCTCCAAAAAATCCTCACCGAGAGCCGCACTTTGTGCCGGGTCTCTTGCGAACAGGCTGGTCCTCCCGCCATCCCCGGGGCATGCGGTGGCACCTCTTCCCTCATGTCCTCGCTGCTGCTGGTCGCTGGCGGGGCGTCCCGATGCCCCGACTGTGGGGTGCAGTCAGCAAAGCCCCCGGTGCGCTGTCGGGCAGATGTCTGTGGATGAACATACACGGCGTTAGCTGCTGCCTGCACCGGGGCTGCCACGCCGCGTGCGGGGTACACCCCCCCCCCCCAATTCCAATCTCTTCCTGCGTTTTCCCCTTCTCCCCATGGCTGCAACCCCCCCCCAAGCCTTTTTCTTTGCAGGGCCTGAGCCTGAGCCTGAATTTGCTCATTAATTGGCCAGTCGGGGCACCCTTGCGTTCTCCCTTCACGTTCAGCCTTCGGCGTTGCTTTATGGGGTGCTAAAGCTGCGCTGACAAGTGCTGCATGGCATAAATCCCCGAGAAGTGCCTCTTCCTGCTGGCTCACCCGGCCCTGATCCCCCCCGCAAGAGCTCTGTCGGCTTTGGGGTTCGAGTCCAGCTCCCTCCTTGGGCTGTGTGGGGTGTAGACACCCTCCTTTCCCCCAGCCCCCCCCCCAGCCCCGAGCCCACTGATGCCCTCAGGGATGCACGTGGGGCCCTGAATCCCCCACCCGTGCGCAGGGATGCCCACGCAGGGCTGGGGAAGGCATGAGCACGTTTACACGTGCTGAGATCGCCTGATGCTCCAGCGTGAATATTGCTCTTAGAAAAGCTCCTCCTCGATGCTTTTATGCCAGGGGTTTGCCCACGCCCAGCTGGGCTCTCCCTCCGGGATGCTGCAGAGCCGCTGGGGTGCAGGGAGGATGCTCGCTGCTGGTGGGGTCCCCTGCGAGGCCAAGCTCCCTGCAAACCCAACCTTTCCCACCACAACCCCACTTCAAACCCTCTTCCCGGATCTCCCTCACCCCTCACCCACACTGACAATACCACATCTGTGCCCCCTCTCAAAGGAGCCTTGTCTGGGGGACGCAGATGCCCCGGATCCCCCTTTCTGGGGGCGGCTGCGTTGCTTCCTCACGGAATCGGGGCCACTCACAGGGGCTGCCCACGCTTCCTGGGAGCTTGGGGTTCACTGCGGCACTTGCTCTGCCTCCTCGTAGCCAAGGGGGTCCCTGTCTGCCCCCCACCTCCCCAAGCTCGTGGGGTGAGACTGCTCGAGCCGAGCATCCGTGCAGCGCCTGGCGCAGGGACGGCTGGGGCAGGGACGAGGATCCCATCCAGTGCGACGGGAACGGGAAGGGCTCGATCCTGCTGCTGCACCCAGTGGGACTTTAATTAATAAACCAAGGTGTGTTTGGGGCAGGAAACCTGGTATTTCTTATTTATAAAAATGCCCAACTAGTTCCTCTTTTCCTTAATGAGTTGATCAAGGCCTGTGGCTTATGGGGCAAAAAGCAACTTGTCTGGATGTTCCCCCTGACCTTTGCCGAGGTGCAGCGAGAGCCACCAGCATCTTCTCCCTGCTCCCACACAGGGGTGAGTGAGACATGAGTGACTCCCAGGGAGCCCTGGGGCAATTTGTGGGCCCAAACCTGTGTTTGTGGCACAGCTCAGCACTGCTGGGGCAACTGCCTGGGGGGGAATAACCCCCGTGTGATGTGGCTGTAATGGGGGAAGTGGGGTATGCGGGGGGTCTGCACTCCCCCCTCCCCTGGCTGCCCTGCCCTCGCCAGGCTGGGAACAGCTTGAGTGTCCAGGCAGGGAATTCATTTAAATAAATTTCCATAGGGATTAATTTCGCCCCTTCTCCAGCAGCGTGGGGGAGGCGAGCATGTGCATGTGTGTGTGTGTGTATGAGAAAAGCTGAGCCTGTCTGGGGGGAGCTGGGGACACAGGGAGGATGGGGGGCACCACCCTCTCCCCGCAGCCCCATCCACCCTCATCCCTTCATTTCCAGCTTCGGGAAGGTTTTGAGCCCGTCCTTGCCCACAGACGAGCCCTGCCCAGCGGGTGCTTGGTGCCAGAGATGCTGGTCCCAAGCTGGGGGCATCATCGAGTGCAAATCATCCAGTGCCCCAAAATTTCAAAACTTTCCAAACAGAGCTACAGTGAGCCAAGAGTCAGCGTCAGGTGGCCTGAAATACCATCAGGGAGAGAGATTTGGGCTGTGCAAGCTGGTGTGAAGGAAATCCACAGGATTTGCCATGATCCAAAGCCCACAGATGCCCCCCCCAGCACCAGGAGCCACATCCCAGTGCAGGGTTTGCCCTGACCTGGGTCCTTCTGCACCAAAAATCTGCATTTTGCATTTCAGCGCTCTCCCCGAGCAGCACGCTGGGACCCCGGGGCACAAAACCACGGCGGGGCCGGGATGAGGAGGGATGCAGCGGGGGCTTCTCCGTCAGCACCGGTGGGCTCCGGCACGGGGGAGCAGCGGCGCAGGGCAGAGCGGTACCCGGAGATACCACCGGCAATTCTCTCCTCAACGCTCCCACCCCACTGAGTAATTCAGCCCACGGGTCCCCCCCTGAGCTCTGCTCACCCGCAGCTTCCCCCACCGCAAACGGGGATATCGAGGGCTGGGAAAAACACTCTCGGAGCGGCCGCACAGTCCGGATGCTGGAAATCCCAGAGGCTGATAATGCCATGATGTTTTTCAGCTTTTCCAGCCCTCCCCAGGAACCCCAGCGCAGGGGACACCCTTTCAGCAAGGAGAAATTATAATCCCCCCCTCCGTTAAACGAGTGCAAGAGCATCTAAATGACAGATGCAGGTTTTTTTCCATCCTGCTTAGGATTTGGGATTCAAAGCGTGAGATGGATTCAAATAACTGGGGTAAATAAATCAGGGCTAGTGAACACTTGGAAACAAGCAGAGCGATAGCTATTTTTGGCTGTCAAATTTGGGAGGTTTTAAGGCTCCTTCAGGGCATGAACCGCTGCAAGAATTCGTTACCACTGCAGCAAAATAAAAGCACAGCGAGGAAGGAGTTTCCTTTCTCCTCCCAGGCATGGAGATGGGCAAACCCAGCAACGCCAGGTCTGTCGGGGGTCTCACACCCACAGGAATTCTGATTTGGGGCTCTGGGGTGAAAAATGGGGACCCTGGGTGATTTTTGGAGGGAATGTCCCCATGGAGGGTCCATCCCAGGAACCTGCCATCGCTCCCAAGTAGAGTTTTTTCCCCTGAGGATGGAAATAGCAGAATTAAACCCTTTTCTTTGAAAACGCCAAGTGGAGCACAGAACATTGCTGGGATTTTTTTGAAAATGAAGAAATACCCTTTCCGTGTGGATTTTCTGCAGGAACCCCAATTTTTAAATGACTCACATGCCCCTTTGGGAAAGCGAGGCTGCCGGAAGGGCAGCTCTCACAGTGCAGTGCTGGCCCCCACCAACTCAGGCTCTAAATCCCCTGCCCCCCCCATTTGCTTTGGGGCTGCAGCACCCACCAGCACCCAGCGCTGTCCCAGTGTCCTGCACCTCGTTCGTTTAAGTTTATTAATGCAGGGAAGCAAGGAAAGCTCACAGCCCCACTGGCCGCTGGGCTCATTAGTGAAATTTTGGAAGCCTGGGCTGCCCCGCAGCTGGGCACGGCTCTGCCTTTAAACCCTGAGAGTGCCAGAGCTGGACACCAGCTTTTTTGGGGTGCACAGTGTGTCCTGAGCACCCTTTTTTTGCAAGAAGAAGCTCTGCATGCTGCACACCTCCTGTTCCCAGGTAAACCGTCCTTGCTCTGTGTCCCCAGCCCAGCCCAGAGCCCAGAACTGGCACCCATGGTCCATCCCAGGTGGGCAGCCCCCATGGGTGCTGGGGACCTGGCCCATGGGGCAGCACCCAAATAAAAAGAGCTGAACTATAGTTTAAGGCAAAGCTCAGCATCAGCATGGAGGTTCTCTGCTCTTTGCCATGGAAACAAGCGTTGCTAAGGGATTGCTTAATAGGGAGTAAAATATTCTAAAAATCTAAGTTTATGTGGCAGCAGGATTGAACCTCCAGTCCTGGGGGTGGATGGGGCTGTTGGGGGCTGCCCTGGCCACAGCTCCCACGCACAGCCAAAGGCTCCAGTTCTCCATCCATATGGAGAAAAACCCCAGCACTGGAAGAACTGGGCACAGGGCAGGGTGCTGGGTGATTTGGGGTGGGCACGGGCTTCCTGACCACGTTGGCATGGCCCTGGGGTTGCTCCAGCACGGGGCTGGGGATGTCAAATCTGCAACCATTTAAGCATATATGTTATTAAACAGACTCACAAAAGGGTCCCCAAGGGATAAAGACGCCTCAGCGTGGGTGCAATGCTGGGCTCTTGCCCAGTGCCTCAGTTTCCCCTCCTGCTGCCACCCATTTCTCCTGGCATCCTCTGTGGGCATGCTGAGCCGGCGATACCCAGTTAACTTTTATTAATTTTATGGGCACGAGGGAAGGAGCTGGGGGGGGGAATAATACAGGCAGGGGCCACCTCTGACCTTGACCCCCGTCCTGGCTCCCCGCGGCAGCTGGGCCGTCGCGCCTCCGCCGACAGCTCAATGGGCGCTTTGTCTGCGCCCGCCGGCCCCGCGCAGCCCCGTCGCCCCCAATAATATTTATGGAGTCGGCGGTCACCTTCTCCCCTGCTCCCTGCATCTCAATAACAGCCGGGCTGGGGAGATCCAGGGAATCTGGGGATTTATAGTCTGGAGAGTTGCTGCTCTTTAGCCCCATGGGGTGTGGAGTGGTGGATCCTGCCTCTCGGATAGTGCCTGCACATGAATAACGCACCCCCGCTTGGTTTCGGGCGCTGTTCACAGCTCTCCAGCTTTTTTTTTTTCTTTCTTAAAAAGAGCCTGTTTAAAAGCAAACAGGTGGGGGGAATTTTCTTGCTTTTCCCAAGTCTCGCAAAGCTGTTCTGCTCCCAAACCAGCTTTGGGGGGGTGGAAAAGGGGGTGAAAACGCGCTGCTGATTTATTTGATTGCGTTTCTGCTCACTGCTCAATTCCTCCATCAATTAAACCAATCAAAAGCTCCTTTCCAAAGCTCCAGCAAAGAATATTTTTAAGATCCTTCTGCCAGAGATGCTGCAGATGGGTGCAGCCCCAGTACCGCCGGGTGTGGGGGGATTCAGGGTCTGCCCTGAGCCCATTTCTTCCCCCCTTGACATTTGGGGAAGAAAGAGGAGGATTGGTGGAGGTGCAGGGCACAGTGATGACCCCAATATCCTGATAAAGGGTAACTTCTCCTTGATGGGTGATTTGGGGCAGGAAAGGATGGGGCATGAATCCAAGCGCCTGCAGCTATTCCAAACTCTACCAAAAACCAGGCTGAAGCAGTGGATCTCTGTGGGTGGGAAATCGGGCCAATGTGGGCTGTTTAGGTTGTTCCCAGATGTTCCAGCTGCGCAGAAATTGGTCATCTGAGTTGGATGCTACCACCACTATTCCCACATGGATGAGAGTGAGAGCCTGGCAGCGTGATGGGGAATTGCCAAGGCTCACGTCCGTCCCTGCTTCTTCCAGGGGGGAAAACCAGCCCAGAAATGATCCAGTAAATCCCCCAAATGACTCACTGGACACCCCGGGAGTGACACCGATGGCTCTTCCAACAGCTGGGCTGGATCTTCAGGGACACTAAATCCCCTCCGTGATGTGGAGCTGCTCCCACGCACCGTCCCCAAAGGCACATGCTGCCCCTTCCGTCCTGCAGAAAGTGGATTTTGGGGCTGTTTTGCTGGTCTTTGGGAGATGCCCCAGGATAAACAAACCAAACTGGTCCTTTCCCAGCTTTGCCATCATCTTCTGATAAATCCTTTAGTTTGGAGCAAACCAGCCCCCAGCTGATCCCGGTGCTGAGCAGAGCAATCCTCCGGTGCCAACGGGCGTTTCTGTGCTGATTTGGTGCTTCCTTCTGTCACTCGAGCTGGGAGGTAACGGGCAGAAAGGATGACGGGTATGTCCACAAATCCCCCTGCATGGAAAATCCTCCTTTTGGGCTGTTTAACCCCAGAGCTGCAGGTACCGCTGTGCTTCAAGCAGGGTTTTCCCTAGGGCTGGGGTGGGGGGGATGGCCCGTCGTGACCCCCAAACACCACACGGGAGAGAGGAGGAGGAGGAGGAGGGGTGCTGGGGAAAGCAGAGCCGTGATTTCCACGCATGCTGAGCTCCCTTGTAGCTGATCCATCAGGGGAACGGCTACAACCTCTGTACCCCGTCCCCATTGCACCGGGGCACCCTGGGGAAACACGAGCATCCCTCAGCATCCCCCCTGACCCGGCTTGAGCCAGCGCAACTTCCAGCCTATTTAAAAGAGGAAACAAATCTATTTTCCTCCTCCGCCGCCAGATGCGGGCTGGAAGGTGCCACGGAGCGTCGTGTTGAGCCGTGTCTGCGGAGCCGCCGCTTCCCGAGGCCGCAGCACAGGGGCTGGTTCTCGTTGTGCTGCAGAGCAGCTCCCGTTGGCCTCGAGCGTGAGCGGCTTCTTCCTGTTCCCCTTCCCCAGGGCTCGTTCAGGGAGATGCTGCATGACACCGGCCCTCGAGCGCTGGCGGCTGCAGATGAATCTGGAGTGTCACCTCCTGCCACCGCCCTCGTTCCCGGCCTGCGGAGCGGATGCGTGGGAGATAACACACCCCTGCAAAGAGCGGGGTGAGCAGAGGAGGACGGGAAAGGGAAAGTTCTGGGAGGCAAATATAAACTGATTTTAGTGAAGCTGGAGTGTCAGAGCTCCTTTATGCAAAGGGTTTGTGTTGCTCTCCTTGCAGAGCAAGAGCAGCCAGGTGCTGACAGGGCTGGGGGTGGATGGTTTTTGAGGATGCCTCCGACACTGTGGGTTTAGTCCGGGTGGGAAACGGGGATTTTGCTGCAAGAGGAGGGTGGTCGGGGCCCAGGGAGAGCAGGGGGCAGCTCACCAGGGGATGCCCAAGCAACGGCTGCCACCAAGCCCCAAACCAGCTTGCAGAGGGTTGGCCCCACCGGGATGGGGTCTGCCCGCAGCCCCTCGCCAGCCTCACGCTCCCTCCCGACGGCGAGGGCCGGGGCCGGCGCAGCCCTCCCGGGAGCCAGCTACCGGCGGGCGGGTGGGCGACGGAGGGTGTTTGTAACAGGCATCATTGCCGGCTTGCTGAGCTAGGCATAATTGTTGCAAAACCGCTGCGCACATGCTGAGCTTCATAATTATCAGGCTTGTCTGCCAGCCTCTCCCTTCCCCCAGCACAACGGCACACTTGATTATGATTATGGTGGCTAATTTTGTCTGGTGCATCTTAGGCATATGGGCCCCCACCTGCTCTGAATATGCAAACGCCGCTGATTTGCTCCTCGGCGGCTGCTCTGAGCTGGGGCCCGTGGGCAGGCGGGGAGGGGGAACCTGCCCAGCGCCGCGAACAAAGAAACCCCACGCAGCGGCGCGGGCACAAAGAGCCGCCGGCACCGGAGCTGCCCACGGCACGGTGTGGCGGTGCCCGCGCGCGGCGAGGCTGCCAGTTTTGTTTCCTGTGGATGGGATGGAGCATCCGTGAGCGGAGAAAACATACGCCATGGTGTGCTCACACACACGCCGTGGTGTGCTCAAACACTCCCTTACACAACCAACACCCTACAGCCATCCCCACCATCCAACCCCCCGACGTTTGCCTGCTCCAGCCTGGTTTTTCCCCACCGCCGGTGGACGCACCCGCATCCCGCAGCCTTGCAGAACCTTCCCTGCCCACCCGAACGTGTTGTTTTGTGAAACGCGTGAGCGGGGCTTTGCTCGCACGTCGGTAAAGGCTCAGAAAAGCGTCTGAGGGAGGGTGAAGGGCAGCTGAGGTGGTCTCACGTCTGCCTCGCCGGGACCGCTGTCAGGGGGGCTTTGCCATGCTAATGGATAATTAGATAGGCAGACAGACTGACAAGGATCCAGATGGATGGATAGATGCCACGAGGATCTGGTGACAGATAAATAGGCAGATGCTAATGGGCAGCGCAAACAACAGCTTAGACTCCTGCTAATTCCCACTGTAATTTTTAAGCTCTCTCCATCCTCCCCCCACTTTTTCCCCCCTCTCTACCTCCCCTCCCCAAGCTCTCACCAGCACACATCCATCACTTATATTTATATTAATTTTTTTTTTGCACGGAAGTAGCATAAATGGTTCTTAAGGGCTCTAAGGAATAACGAGCAGCAGTGAGCTGAGGTGGGCGTCGTGCAGGCGCTGAGGGAGGTGAAACCCCTGGGGTTACCCTGGGACTGGCCAGAGCCAGGCTTGGCTGTTGGGGCGTCTCCATCCCTCCTTTCCCAGCGCTGCCATCACCTCCCCGACACTGATTTATTTTTCAATTAAAATAAATTAAAAAAAAAAAAAAAAAGGTTTGTCCCTTTTCTTCCACAGCAGAGATGGGGAGAAGAAAATTGTGAATGGAGGGGAGGAGGATGAGGTGGATTAGAGCTGGAGACCGCGGCCGAGCGGGCGGCGGAGACAAAAGAGAGCATCTTCGCTTGTTTTCCCTTGCCGCGGGGAATCCACGTGGCGGTTGCGGGAAGGCGGGGAAAGTAGGAAAGGGAGATAAATCCTGCTGGAAGGCTTTCGGCAGCGCCCGCACCACGCGGGAGATTTATAGCCCTGCGCTTCGCAGCCACCTGCCTGCGATGGGTGCTGCTCCCCTGCTCCACCGGGCCGGGCTCGTTAGCCAGGCCCCCTAGTTAATGAGATATGGGGATGCTGATGTGATTGTAGACCTTTGGGTCTTTCCAGTTTGGCAGGGACATCACCGCCGCTGTTGCCACCCCTCTGTTCCAGCTGCAGAGGGGTTGAGCTCTGGCATGAGCTGGAGCCTCGAGCATCCTCCCACGGGTACCAGCTCCGCAGCCTCCACGCTCTCCTCCCGCTCGCTGCCTGGGCTCCTCTCTATCTTATCTGCCCATCTCCCGCTTTATCACCTCGCCCTGATTTGTCTTTGAGTCCATCAGCCCCTCCATATCTGCTCTTTTTCCCACTCTACCCCTTTTCCCTTCCATGTTTTTTATTATTTTTCCTATAGTTCTCTCTCTCACTGGTTCATTCCTCCTCTGCTCTATAGATTTCCCTCCTCTTCTCTTCTCCTGCTCCTTTTCCCTCTCTCCAGTGTATTTTCTCTCCCCTCTGCCATCGCAGGAGGGGTTGGCAGGACCGCGACAGTGGGGACGAGCGCCCTGGGGCTGGTGTCCCCGTGAAGCTGGGTCCCTGGGCTGCCAGCGCAGGCGGGTCTCGTGGTCCTATTTCGGACTGAGCTGTGAAATACAGCCCAGGAGATGTCTTGAGAGCGAGCCGGCGATGGGGAGATCCCAGAGACATCCCCAAAGGTGCCCAGAGCATCTCTGCCAAGCTCCCTGTGCCTGCCCCGGAGCAGGAGCGGAGG
Organism: Strix aluco; assembly: GCF_031877795.1. Taxonomy (NCBI): domain Eukaryota; kingdom Metazoa; phylum Chordata; class Aves; order Strigiformes; family Strigidae; genus Strix; species Strix aluco. The sequence continues at coordinate 1,538,976 of NC_133959.1, read as the reverse complement.
AGAAAAACACCATCTCATCTTTATTTCACCCAAACTGAGGCCAAGGGGGAGGTTGGGGATGGGGAAGGGCCCCGGCCCCTCCGTGTCCGTCATCGCAGGCGCACCCGCTGCAGGGAGGGGGTGTCGGGGGCGGCTGCTGGGGTGACCATATCCAGCACCTGCTATGTAGGTCAGAGCTGGCACCGCAGGGGAGCGGGGGGCCCCCAGGCTCAGGGTCACCCCCCCGCCACCGAGCTGCCAGCTGGGATTAGACCCCTGGGAGCCTCTTACCAGCACCATATATATATACACACCATATCACCATATATATATATAAAATATATATGTATAATCTTGGCCTTTTTCTTGTTTCAGGTGGAAGCATCTTGCTGATACAATTAAAAGTTTTACCAGAAAATATTCCGGTTTTTAAAGAAGCTGATTCGAGTTCTCAGCTACTTGCTGAGAAAGCGCCCGGGGGCTTTTCTGACGAGCTCCCGCAGGTATTCCCAATTTCCTTCATTTGCTTTACAAGGTAAGTGGAAAAAAAGAGAAATACCTTCCTTATAAATATAGATAGATAGAAAAAATATTCCAGGGATTATTTTTTTCCCTGCACAGATTCCTCTTTCCAGGAGTTTTCCAGTCTCTGCGCCATCACCTAGCGCAGGTGGATAAAGGCCCAGCGGTTACAGGTTGAGGTGACTGGATGGACACTATTAAGAAATGTCAGAATGGCAAAAGTTTTAATTCCCGGTTTAAAAAGAATTCCTTTTCTGGGCACAGATGTTGAAAGCTCCTTCAATTCTCGATTCTTTTCCTTCCCATCACAAAATACCCTGGGAGAAACACCCAAAGCAGCTTCACCCATCCCTGTGCATCAGCCAAGGGCAGCCCCCGAATGACACCAGGACCCCCACGGGCCGTAGGCGTTGGGAAAAAAAGACAATCTTGGGAATGTGAGGATCAGAAAGGCTTAGAATATGACCCAGCTTTTGGGGAATTAATTTTGGACCGATTTCTTGCTGCGGCCATCACCTGCCAAAATCCCACTTCTCCTTTTGGGTAGTTGCCCTCATCCCTCTGCGAGCATCTGGCTTTTTTGGGGGGGATAAACGGGTGCACATGGGATATGGACACGGCCATTGACCAAGACAGACGGACGGCGCCTCCAGGACGGACAGAATTTGGCGCGGCAAAGGGGGCGACGATGGCATTGCCTAGACGAGGCGTTTAATTAAGATGCAGGAGCGGTACTTTGGGTGCAAAAAGCGGAGGGGGAAGGGTTAAGGGGCGGCGGGAGAGAGGGGTGAGAAGAAAGCCCGAAGAAAAGAAGGGACCTCATAGCACCCGGCGGGGCTTGATGGCTTAATTACCATATTCAAATCTAATTAATTCCCCTTTGCATAAAAAGGCCACGGCGGGCGTGGGACCAGCCTTGCAGATGGCGTCTCATGCTCAGCACCATTTTGGGGCCGCCGGCCATCTTAGAGCGAGGAGGAGGAGGAGGAGGAGGAGGAGGAGGAGGTGGAGGAGGAGGACGGCTTCGCCCGCGGCGCTGAGCATCTGCTCAGGGCACCCATCGGGCACAGGGCTGTGCTGGGTGCCGGCACCTACAAGCCCCATCGACCACCATTAATATTGCTTTGAGGAAGAAGAGGCTATTTAAAAGCAGGGAGACGGAACGAAGCAGAAATGGATGGGGAGGGGGGGTTCAAAGCGATGGGACACCGTGATTTGGGGGTATTAGTGTGACCCTTGCCCTTGGTTGGGGGTCCCCGCTCTGTCCCTGCATCTCAGGGTCTCTAGATGGGACGACACTGGACTCCAGGTCGATGTGGGGATTAGTGTCCCCAGGGGTATTTGCTGCAGGGGGTGGGCGATGGGAGTGTTAAAAACCAGCACCGACACGGCCCTGTGCCACGGGAGCATCCCAGACCCATCTCCGGAGGGTGATCCCATGGGGATGCACCCCACATCCCCCTTGGGGTGCCAGCCAGCAGGAAAACCAGCAAGAAAATCCAGCCTCAACAAGGAGATACCCCAACCCCTTCCTGCACGGGCATTGTTTTGGGGGAAAACGAGGCATAATGTTCCTCATCTCCCCGTCATGCATCTGGGGGTGAACCAAATCCCTGCTGGAAAACCAACCCCAACGGGCACCACGGCAGCGCCTGCACCGGCTGCCAGGCTCACCCTGGGAAAGGTGAAAGTTATTTTTCTAATGTTTTGGACAGCTTCACCGTCACGTGAAAAAAACTTGGAGGAGTGAGGACCGCGGGGGATGTGGTTTTTCTCCCTTGACTGACTCCCAAGGATGCGATGCTGCTGCTGCTGCAGGGCTGCACTCCTCCCCACCCCCTTCCCCAGCGCTGCTGGGGGCTGGGATGAAACTGTTACCCCAAAACAGGCTCCCAGAAGGAGCTGGAAGTTGTTTGTGCGGCTAAATCCAGTGTCTGCCAGCAGGAAAAATGGGGTTTGGGGGGTTTGGATGGGGCAGAGCAGGAGGATCTGTGGATGGTGGGGGAGGCTGCACTCCCAGCTGGGAGCAAAGTGAGAGGTGTGGGGGGAGATTCCCCCTTATGCTGTTTAGTCATAAAAAAAGGATGGTTTTGAGTCACAGAGGAAAGATTTTTAGATGTACATTAAAAGGGAAATGGGGGGAAAAGTCAATTATTTGGCAACCAAAAGCTGCTACCAGTAGCTCAGTCTTTCACTAGCTTTGAGGGGGGAATCTAAACGTTTTCAAAGGGGAATATAAATAAAATGAGGACAAAAGATTTTTTTTTTTCCCCTGAAACAATGAGAAAAAGATCAGCGTGGCACCTTGCAGCCTGGCAATTGCAGCCACCTGCCTGGACCCAACAGCGAGGAGCAGCCCAGCCCCACCAGAGCCATCGTGGGTGCCCCCCGCCGTGGTGCCTCTCCCTGCTCCCCCCAAATCCCTGGTGACAGAGAGCCCGGGGGGAGGTTTTGCGGGGAACACCGAGCGCCGGCTGGTTGGTCTTGCAGGAGGGGAAGAGGAAAGCAAGAAAAGCCCAAACTTACCCCATCCGGGCGAGGCGAAGGGGTCTTGTGCATCCTTGGGGGAGCGAAGGTGACTTCCCTCGCCTGGCTCCGCCGGCGCTGCCCTTGCCATGGAGGGATGTGACCAACCAAAGTACAACTTTGCCGCTGCAAGCCCGTGCCAGGAGCAGCCTTCTCCTGGCCGGGTGGCTCCCACAGGCAGGAAAGTCCAGTCCACGGTGCCCCACGGGGCTCCTCCAGCCTTTGATCTCCAGGGTGAGGGTGCTGTGGGGTGGGTGATCGCCCCAGGGCTCTGCTCGCACTGGTCTGGCTGCTCCCCTTCGCTCTGGCCGCTTCGCTCCATCCCCGTCCACGGCGATGGATGCTGCTGGACCCCCGTGATCAAAGCAACGTGGGGATTTCTCCTCTGCAAAAAATAAAAAGAGCAATGCCGTCACCTCCAAAACCACCCCGATCACCTCCAAAACCACCCTGACCTCGCTCTGCTCATCACCGCGCCATCTTAAACATCCCGCAGCCACGCTGGGCAGGCCCACGTGGCCAAGATAATGCTTTAAGGGAATTGCAAAGGTTTCTCCTGGTACTGCCGGAGCCTGGTGAGGGGTCTCGAGGTCTCTGCACCTGCCTCTGTGTACAAACCCCGCGCGGTTGGTGGCCGCTGCCAGGCTCTGGCTGCCCACATGGGTCCCTGCTTAGGGACGGGTTCCTGTTTGACCTCTCCGTCGGGGTCTGGAGAGAGGGTCGAGCGGCTCCATCACCCCATGGATCACACCCTGGCCTGCATCCCACATCCCCTTTTGCAGACGGGATGGTGTTGGTGGGGAGAGGAGCCAAACCTTCCCCGTCTGTGTCGGATGACAGGGGCGAACCCCCTCCAGATGTGCCCTTGGTCATCTCCCCCGTCCCCCAGCACCCGCTGCCAGCTTGGGGATGCCTTGGTCTGCCCCAGATCAGCCTTTTTATCACCCAAAACCACGGGATGTAGAGGTGAGGACTTCAGCCCTCGCTGGCCTCAGCACCCATGTTCACCCGGCACAACCCTGCCTGGGGTGGGGGCACCCATCAGCCCGTTCGCTTTGCTCCCAAGAACTCAACCCCTCCGACACCCCTCAGCACTCCCGAGAGTGTCCGATGGGAAGAGAGGACCCCAAAAAAGACCGGAGACAGGGTGGGTTGACGACACTGCCCCAGACGGGCGGCGGGAGCTGGAGGGGGGGACACACACACCAAGGGGACGCCCAAGGGGACGGGGGGCTCAGACACAATGCTGCCATTGAGGGGGCCGCGCCGTGGGTCCCGGCCCTTCCTGCCCAGACACAATAGGGGCGGCCCCGCGCGCCACTTGTGCGCATTGTGCGGCGGCCACCCCCCCCCCCCCCCGGCCCCTCCTTTCTGTCCCCCATCGGATAATGGATCCGCTTTGTGTGCTTGGCTGGACAAGGACTTTGTGGCGGAGAAAGAACCGGTGTTTGTCTGTCAGAAGAGATCGGCCAAGAAAGGGACGGGGAGGAGCGGTGGCTGGAGCGGGGCAGGGTCCCTCGCCGCAGCATTGGCCTTGCACGGCCCCCGCCGCTGGCAATATTCCCAGCGGTGCCGGGCTGAGAAAAGTCCTTCCTGGGAACTCAGAGAGGTGCAGCCCGGTGACCGCGGTGCGGCCAGCCCTGTCGCTCAAACCCCATCGCTGGTCCCCACGAGCATCACACCAAATGCCAGCTCCCCTCCCCGAGCCCAACACAAATCCCAGAGGGTCCATGTCCCCCCTACACAGCTCCGGGTCCCCCAGCCCCTCCGGGTCCCCCCTCAGCCACCGTTCCTGGGGATGGGATCAGCAAAACCTACAGGAGAGATTAATTCTCCGGCCGCCTCGCTCTTGCTGTACCGGTGTGCGGGAAGGCAGATGGGATAATCCCCGACTTCAGCGTAGCCAGAGCCGCAAAGAGCAGGATTAATAAGAACTAGGCTTTAATTTTGGCAGCCCTGAACAGATCCCTTGTCCTGCAGCATCCCCAATTCCAGCACGTTGGACAATTAAGGGACAGGGGAGCTCCGCGGCCAACGGCCACGTCCTAATTGCTCCGGGAGGGGAAAGCCAGCCCTGGCCAGGAAAACTGATGGATTTCAGCCCAGCCAAGCAGCCAGCATTGCGTGTGCAGCTACACATGTGTGCCCATGACTACATGCTAACGTCATGCGTGTGCCACATGGTCCCACACGCTCTGCGGGAGCAAGCGCAGGGCCCCTCCGGCAGCAAACCACGCGCAAAGTGGGGCCAAAACCCAGGATTATTTCCTGTTAAACCAATTCAAGAAATTGTTTACGTTTATCCTATAGGTCAGGGCAGGTTTTTTAATTGTGAAATTCTGGCTTTTGAAATCAGGGCTGTGCAAATACAGGTATTTAATGAAAACGTGGAATATTGTTTCCCAAAATTTTAGCTTGATAATCCGTTTCTCAATGTGCTGATGGGTCTGTGCTCACTTGCCGGGCGCTCAGGGGACATTTGCCAGCCCAGACCCTTCCTGAGGAGGCCAAGGCGGAGATGTGACTTCAGGAAAACCCAAATCCCATCACACCGGGAGCGGGTTCATCCCACCCGAGCTTCATCAGCATGCCGGGCCTCCCACCCCGCACCCCACGCACGGGTGGCATTTTGAGGTGACAACAACCGTGGGGCTGGAGGTGGCATCTCAGCAGCACGTTCCCCTTCCCCAGTATATTTTGCTGCTGGTGTTTGGGGTCTGGGTGCCCACATAGGGTGTGCATCACCAGCAGCATCACCCCAGAGGACCCCGAACCCGCATCCCGGGTGCTGTGGGGCTGAGTCGGGCGGTTTTTCGCCCGCCAGGGAAAGCGGCTGGGCCGACGGGATGATTAGGGTGGCCTGTGGAGTAATTATCTCATTGGGCAACTAATACCCTTTCAGCAGGAGCGGGGTGGGGAAGTATTGTTCGGGCTTAGGGATTACATCAACCCGGCTGGAGCAGACAATGTGCTCCCCCTGGGAAGAGGCAGCTCAGCCCCAGGGGGAGAGGAGGGAGGCAGGGGCTGAAGCTGTCTCAATTAGTGAGTGTCCCAGTGAGGAAGAGGGTGGGGGGGGCTCATGGGGGGACGTGGGGAGTTTAGCGGGGAAGGAAAGCATCCTTAACCCTTCGTGCTCCTCCTGCAAGGGGACTCGGTCCTTCACCCCTGCAGGGACAAGGAGATGCCAGGAGGGCTGGATGCATCCCCTCCTCCCCGTGATGCTGGGGAAAGCAAACCACAGTCGGTTTTTCCCTTTTTTTCTGCGTTTTTTTTTTCTCTTTGACAGCCCAGTGCCAGCCCCTTCCAGCCTCCCTGCACAGCAGCAGCATGTCAGCCACTTTGTCCTTGTATTGGGAACAGGCAGCAACTGGGCACCGTGGCCAGGGCCACCAGAGGGGCCAGCCAGGCGGCGAGCAGGGGACTTCCCCATCCCCAACCCCAAAAAAACATGCCAGGAATGAGGGGAATGACAACCCCCTGCACCTACACCCAGCGACAGGCAGCATCGGGGCACAGCAGGCCCTTGGCATCCCCCTAAACCGCCAGCTCCAGCCCTGAGTCCACCCGGCACGGCCACCCTGCTCTGGCTGGCACGGGGTTGGGGTTCGTTTTGGCTGGGTTCATGGTCAATCAGGCGTGAGGCCGGCGGGCCGGCGGCAGCCACCACGCCAGGTTACCGGCGGAGCAAGGGGCCGGCTCCACCTGGCCCTCACCATCCGCGGGGTGATTAAACACGGGGCTCCCAGCTGCCATACATTTTTAAATAAATGAATAATACATAGCAGGGTGATAAATAAATAACGGCCATACATTTGAACTTAGCCTCTGAGAAAATCCTTTTAGTTCAAAAGGACCGGGGCGCTTGGAAAGGGGAGCCCATGCATTTTGAATGGGCTGCCATCAAGTGTCAGGGCTTGGCAAAGGAGACGAGGGGGGAGGGATAAATCTGGCCCCGACACAAGCTCGGGGCGGGGGGGTGGACACACAGAGATGAGGGTCCTTGGGCATTGCCAAGGGCGGCTTTGGTGGGAGCAGACAGCGATGGCACCCAGGGATGTGCATGCCCCAATGCTGGGCACCGAGAGCCCGCTGTGCCCCAAATCCCTGCGAAGGAAGAGGATGAGGATGGAGGGTGCCATGGCAGGAGGCGAAGGGCAGCCCCCGGGAAAGGCGAGCGGCACATGAAAGGTCCAGTCCTGCTAACCCCAACTGTGCCAAGGAGGAGTCCCCGTTTAGCAGAGCAAAGGCAACGTTTACTTAACAGTGGCCCTCTAAAGAGGTGGGTGGCCCTGGAAGGCGGCCCAGACAAATACGAGGGGATTAGACAAGTGAAAGGTGTGAGCAGAGGGGCCAAGGGGAGGAGGATGCTCAGGGAAAGTCGTTAGCGGGGGCATAACCAAGTGCCCTGAGAGGGGAGGGGGTGGTGAGGCAGAGGCAGGTGGGAGCTGGATGGAGGGAACCTTATTGTCACCTTTTTTGGGGGGGAATCCAGAGAGACCCCATGTCAGAGGAGCTGGGGGGGGGCTGGGATTAGCTCTGAGGCTGCTCCAAGCCCCCGCACGGGGCAGCTGACGGCACACGCCAGCCCTGACATGTGTCCCTGCCACGCACACATGTGTTCTGGCCATGCACAGCCACATACACACATGTCCCGGCCAAGAAGATGTATGTGCCAGCCATGCACACGCGTGTCCCCACCATGTACATGTGTCCCAGGACAGGGTCCCGCTGGGACTCGCTCCCTCGCCCTTCACAAAGCCCAAGAGCCGCGGAGGCAACTTTAATTCTTCACACAAACCGCTCCCGCTCGCTTGCATCGCTAAGTGGGTATTGATTTATTAGGCTGTAATTTAAGGCAGAACGTTTTAAAATGAACTCACACACCAAGCCCAGGCACGAGAATAAACAAGACCTGATTTATTTGCTGCCCATCTCTTGGCAGATGCCGGGTCGGCAGCACCGCGGCGCGAGGCGGGACGGAGAACGCTGCAGCCGCATCCTGGTACGGGAAGACCAGGAGGGGAGAAGCCCCCTCACCCCCTGTGCATCTCATTGAGGGCTGCAGAGCAGCCCCACATGCATCCTGCACCCCCCCAGAGTCCCCCCGGTGCTGGGGTGAGCGGGATGGGGATGGTGGCAGCCAGGGCAGGGGCAGAGCTGCCCTGACCCCAACTCGCTGCCCCAGGGGATGGCAGAGTCCGGCCACACCGGGACAGGCGGGAGGGCTTGCTCCTGCCATCGCCCATGCCCTGCACCATGCTGGGACTGGTGTGACCCCCCCGGCAGCACCGGAGCCACCAGGATCCCTCCCCAGTTGGGCTCTAGAAGCTGCAGGCTGGGGGGTTTGAACCAACCCTTTAACTTGTCCCCCAGCAAAGAGCCACCACTTCATCCTCCTGACAAGCAGCCACGAGGCCAAACCTCCGCCAGCATCAATCAGCCACGCTCCCATGAATGCACAGAGCCGGGATGGGGGGGTCATTTCATCCTTCCCCCCACCTCCCCAAGCTCAGCATCCCCCATCCGCCTCCGCCAGCTGAGTCCCGGGTGTCAAACCCCCGCCAGGTCCCATCTGCGGGCCCCGGCCGCCGCGGTGCATTCCTGCGAGCCGGCCCCGGCGCAGCAGCTGCCGGCCAGAGCCGATCGCCGCCGCCGCGGCGCAGGCAGCTCGTCTTGACCTTGCCGGTCAGGTGTTGGGGGGGGAAATAAAAAAAAAAAAACATAAAAAAAAAAATCCCTCAGTGCCACCAGCCGTTGTCGGGGCACAGGGAGGGTTTAATGCAGTGGGGACCATAATGGGGCCGGCTGGGGGAGCGAGGGCGAGGAGAAATTAGTGTCAGTGTGTGTGTGCCTTAAACAAACCTGCACCGGGGTGACGTGAATGAGGGCACAGCCTGTGTATATATTAGTGATGGGATCTGACCTCGCTGGGAGGGCTCCTTCCCTCGCTCCGCTCCTCTGGGCGTGGGAAAAAGGCCTGGGCTCTTTTCACAGCTGTTCTCGCTGCTGCACTGAGCTAATGGAGGGGCTGCCCGGCTCCCTCCTCCCCCCGCCGCCTTTTCAGTCCTTCAGCAAAAACCCCCCTTTCACAGTCCCTTAAAAACACACCTCATTGTTCCCGCCTGGATTGCATTGAAATGCCACTCGCACCCCGTCTCCCGGAGCAGCCGGCCCCAACTCCGGCTCGGCTGCGCGTGCACACGCGTGTGCAAGCCCCGGTGTGCGTGGGAGCACACGTGTGCCCGTCTGAGGCTTGGGCATGGCAGCTGGTGTGAGGTTTCATGCCTAAAGTCTGCTTGGAAAGGGGTGTCTGGCAGAGGGGGGGGAGAAATGTGGAACCAAGGGGGCTTTCCACGCCTCAGGCAGCTGAGCCAGTGTTAATGCCCCCAGCCTGGACCCTCCCGTCTCTCCCTTTTACCCAAACCCTTCGATTTTGATATAAGAAATGAGCCAGAAGGTACCAGCGCCCCTCCCTGATTTGCAAACCCAGAGGCTTGATGAGCAGAGGTGACGCATGGCCGGTGGCTGTACCCCCATCCACGACGCAGCCACGGGGTCCGACGGAGACCCCAAACACCCCGGCACCACCCTGAGCTCCCCCGTGGCCCCGGCCCTGCCCCAGTTTCACAACCAGCGTTTGATGCTCTGGGAGCAAATACTCCACGTTAAATCCCCGCCTGACACGCGAAGTGATGGGATTCCCCAGGGACGGGGCAGTTTGGGCACCTCACACCTTGATTTCCCCCAACATCGAGCCCGTGGGTTGCTCAAAAACCCCCTCCAAGCTCTGCAGAAATCCAAGATTTACAGAAAACAATAAAGAGCCGCGCAAGGATCAGCCCTCGCCTGGTTTCCCGGGGAATTAGGGCAGAGAAAGTCTGGGCTCAGCCTCCCAGGGAGCTACAGGGACAGCTGAGCTGGGGGTCCTGCTTGCCACGCAGCCATTGGGGGGGGGGGGGCTTGGTCCTCAAAGCCAGCGGCAGCGGCAAAGGCGCAGCCCCCCCCCCCCAACCAGTCCTACCATCTTCCCTTGTTTGTCAAGGCCCAGCCCCAGAATAGCACCGGGATCATGCTTTTCATTAAAAATAAATAAATACATTTCTGGTGGCGGCGGAGGAAGGCATGAAAACACCATCCCCAAAGGCTCAAAAACCAGAAGGCAAAGGCGGCGAAACCCACAGTTATTATTTTTTGAAGCAGCTGGGATTTTTTAAGCTAATCTCCTGCTATCCTGGGCGGGAGGGGGCGGGGGGGGGGGTGGACATCTCTGCCTGGTATTAGCAGCAGGACAGACAGACGCAGGGACAGCATCCTCGGGGCCTGCTCGTGCCTCCCCGCGTGCTTTTCCCGCTGACCTTTCCCTGCTGCTCTGATAGATACTTTCTGACAAAAGCGGGGACATCGCACACCTTCCGTCCTCGCTGCGCGCCTGACGCGGGGACATTGCCACTAGCAAGTCCCTGTCACCGGCTATTAGGGGGAGAAGGTCTCTGCCACCACCATGCTCTTTCCGCACGAGCGCCAGCACCGGTGCCAGGCAGGGGGGTCCCCCCAGCTCCCCCCGGTACGTAACGCATGTGCCCCGCGTTACCCGTTTATAAATGCAAATCTCTTGAACAGCCGCACGCGGGTTTGTTATCGGCGAGGATGAGCCCCAGCTCTTTGAAGTCAACATATGTACGTGATGCTGCACATACGTGCGTGACCTACATTCGGGGCTGTAGCGTTTCCCCGGGTGGGCGATGCCCACGCGTGCTGACAGCTCGGCCAACCCTCGCTCGCCAAAGCTCCGGCAATCCCTGAGGGGCTTTCCCTGCGCCGGGAGGATTCCTGGCGTGGGGAAAGGGGAAAAGCTTCAGCAAACGCTGCTCGGTTGGAGCATCCAAAAAAACCAGCTCGCCGAGGAGCCCCAGCAAAGGGTTTGGCTTTGGCGGGAGTGACAAAGCGCCGCCACCGAGGCCACGTCCTCGGCACCCGGAGCATCACCGACAGGCAGCGGGTCCCTGCATCCCCCGCCGGCCTCCTACCCTGGCCCCCGCACCCCAGCGCAGGCGAGCACCCGCCCCGCTCCTCTCACTTTCAAATATTGCCATTTCCCCGGCTGGTTTTGACTTCTCCACCCAGCACAGCCATGGAGTTTCCATAGAAACATGAAGATATTAAACTATAAATAATAATTTCTCCATAAAAAAAAAAAAAAAAGAGAGAGAGAGAAAGCAGGGCTCCATCGCATCGCGTGGGGCTGGTGGGCTGGGAACAGACCCCCATTGTCCTGGCACCCAGCCCCGCACGGGGGGTCTCATCTCCCCCTCCACGCTGGGTCCCGTGGGTGGGGGGTGGTCCCACGTGCCCCCCTGACCTCCATCACTGAAGGAGGGCCGAGCGCTCCCGCACCGCTCCCTCCACCGCCGGCACCTGATTTATCCAGGTCGGAGACTTCAGCCTGACATCTATAAAAATTAGCAGCTAAAGAGCCGGCTGGGCCATCCTCCGCCAGCTTTGGGTAAATAAACGGGAGCTTCGTCGCCGCAGTGACACATACCTGATGGGAAGGAATTGTTATTTACTGTTGCCTGTTCAATAGTTATTTTTAAATGGCCTAAAGTTAAACACATCAGTGTTTTTCATTTTCTCCTGCTCAGGGATATGTTTTTGTCTGGGGCTTTTACCCCTTCTGTCTATTTAAGTGATACTTTTTATCATAAATGACTTTTTTTTTTCCCTCCCTGCTATCAAGTTGGAAAATCATCAGCTTGTGGTGGGAGGAGGGAGCAGTGCTGGGGGTGGGGGGACGACATGGGGACCCCCTCACCCAGGGACAGGGAGATTCGGGTTTAACGGCCGAGGCTGGGAGCTGCGACCTCCAGGCACACGTGTGCGATGCTGGCGGCCGGGATGGCTGCGAACACGGCTCCTGCCACCCATCCTTGATTAAAACCTGAACACGGCGCTGCTGGCGGCGGGGGGCAATCCTGGGCAGCGTTATTTTTAGGGCTAGGGCAGGCGAGGTGCCGGCCCCGCCATTTGGTGCTCTCGGCTGAGCTTGGCGGCTGTGGGACGGAGGTGGAGCTGCCTCCTGGCTCCTCTCACACCCCAAACCCCGGCATCCCCCCAGCTCCCTCCATCCCTTCCACCACCCACAGCACAAAGGGCTCCTTCTGTCCCAGGGCCAAGCCCGGGGCCAGATCCTGCCCACCCGAGCCGACATGGGGCAGCAGCACCGTCTTGGCATCCCAACAGCCAAAGCCAGCCACGAGCTCTCTACCCCCATCTCCACAGCCAGGCCAGGGTTTTGGGGAGCACCCCACTGCTCCCGACTCACTGTACTGTGCCAGAACGGGGACGCTCAGCCCAGCCCCTCTCCTGGTGCTGGGGACCAGGACTGGAGACCCCTGGGGCCGGCCGGGCTCAGACCCGGCCCACCAGCAGCAGCCCAGGGCTTCAAACCACCCCCCTGCCCCAAAGCAGCCGGGCCGAGCGCCCTGACAGCCCCTGGGATTATCCTCAGCGTAACATCCCTCGGGAACAAGATTGCAGTTTAGGGCCTAATGGAAAAGAGGAGAGAGATGGGATTAAAAGGAAAATAATGACTATTTCTTTAGCGAGGCCGGGGAAATGAGACGGGGATTAGCGTCCTCTTTACCAGCAGTCCCCAATCCCGCTGGGCGGTCCCAGATCCAGCCGGGGCAGCCAGGGATGCCCGCGCTTGGCATTGCTCCCCAGGGGTGACACTGGGGCTGGTGACATGAACCCCGGAGGGACGAGCCCACTGTCCCAAGCACGAGGCCGAATTGCCAGCGCCGGATCCAGCCCCAGCACCCGCCGCATCCCACCACCCATGTCCGCAGGTGGACAACACGAAACGAGGGCGATTTTGCAAATATTTGCCGGCGCGGTGATTTTCCTCTCCCTGCTGATTCGCCAGGAGAAATTATAAAATATTCTGCAAGGAATAAAACATTGAAAATTAAAACTTCACTTGCAAAGGCACAAGCCCGAGAATAAACCTGAAAGGCTCCTTTCTCTCGCCTTCGGTTGCACACACCGCGCGGTGCAATTGGCTGCTTCCCTGGAATAGATTCAGTTGCTATGATACCAAGTTTGCTTTTAACGAACCCCAGAAAATTAATGGTATTCAGCAGATAAGTCCTTAAAGTGGAACCTATTTTAAGAAATTCTTGCTGAATGGTTTACAAGTAGTCAGGAGGGAGGAGAAGGTTTCCCGAGCGTGGCAGAGCCTGCGCTGGTTCCCCCTCTGCTCCCGGCCGGGATGTCGGGGTGCGTGGTGTTGTGTTTTGGGGTACACTTCACCCTGGGACTGCGAGCGGCGTGGGCAGGATTGGTGCCCAGCACCAGCTCCCTGCGCTGTGCACCGGGCAGCCCCCCCCGCCGCCGCTTTGCATCCTCCCGCCTGTCCCCACGCGGCCTCGCTGCTGCTGAAACGCTTCTCCCGCCAGCCAGCCGCTTCCTCCGCCAACGCTACGGAAACGCGGGCAGGTCGGTGCAGGCAGCCTCTGCCCAAATCCTGCCCAAACCTGCCCCCCCAGCTACAGGATTCATGGCTGATCCACATTTTGGAAAGCCTGAGACGGTCGAAGGGATGTAAGCGGGTCTGGCGCGGAAACCCCGCTCCGACAAACCTGCCGTCCCTCGGAGCTCAGGGCAAACAAGCCAGGAGCCGGCGAGATTTTCCTTCCTCCCGGCACTGTGCCACATCCCCCCGGCCCCACAAGCGGAGCGCAGGGTGGCATCGGCCATCGGACGGGGCACATCTTCCCCCAGGGACGTGTGTCTCCACCAAGGAGACAAGCCGGTGGCTCCGGGTGCCGCAGCAGCCCCGCGCTGTGCTGCAGCGAAGGCTCTCACCCCGCTCAGCACCGCTGCCGCTGAAGCACCCACGCTGCGTCCCTGTCCCCAGGCTGCAGGCAGAGGGGCTCTGCAGGGCACGGGGTGTACAAGGAATCATCTCCTCTTTATCCAACAACATATTTTGGGGTGCACGGGGGCCATCGCCGCTTTATCCCACACTATATATACGGTCCATGTACTCCCTGCCCTGAAAACGGCCCAGAGTGGGCAAGCCCAGGGTGTCCGTGCAAGCTGGGGGTGCAGGATCAGTGCCAGGGATCACAGATCCAGGACAAGGAATGCGCCCCTCTCACTGCCTGAACAAAGCAAGACCTGTCGAGAGGGGGGAAGGTGCACCCCTGCCTCTCACACCCCCAATTCCTCCTCTGCTGCAGACTCCAGTAACATCAGGTGAAAGAGGAGGCACAACCCCACGTAGGAGCCAGGATGCACAGGGCAGGGTGAGGCTGATGGAGCGAGGGATCAGGGCGTTGAGCTTTTAATATTTCGAGCTGATTCTCTTTCCCTTCTCATTCCTCAGCACCAACCCGGCCAAGGAATTGATGCCCCAAAAACCTGAGCAGTGCGACGGGGAATGGCCACGGGCCGGTGCCACGGCCCCACGTGGGTTCCTGTGCCCCTCGTGCCGTCCCCGCTGCCTGTGGGAGAGCGGCGATGGTCCGGCACGGTCAGGGCCTGATCCTGCAGTGGTTTAAGCACCTGGGTGCTGGGGCCATCCACGAAGCCTTGCCGCTGCCCAACGCCCGAGAGCGCAGGGCCAGACTCTGCGGCCAAGGAGGGGCCCCTCTCGCTGCCCGCTCCAAGCTGCACCCCAAAGCACGCGCCTGAAAACACCGTCCCTGGGCTTCCCAGGAGTGACTGGGGACCACTCAGCCTTTGGGGTCACCACTTCCAGCCTTCCCCCTCTTCCAGCATCAGCCACGGGAACCACATCCAGCGCTCTTCCTCCTCTTCCTCCTCACGGCCCCCGCAGCCCCAGGGCAACCGGGGCTCAGCCCCCCCATCCCTCACCCTGGTGAGTCTCCCCCCTGCGCCGCGGGGACCGAGAGGAGCCGGAGGAAGCAGGAGGGAAGGAGGCAGCTGGCTGCACACAACACCCCAACCCACGGGCAGCAAAGCAGGAGCACGGGGTGGGGGGGTCCAGGAGGAACCTGGGGGGGAGGCTGAGACCGGAGCACCCTCAGAACGATGCTCCCAAATCCCCCTCTCCGAAGAACAAAGCTGCAATCTCTCTGCAGATGCAGAATAACCGACGAGCGACGATGATTTATTTCTCTTCCCCAGTAGATAAATCGGCCTCGGAAACGGGTTTGCGCTAAATTACAATTTGCATGAGGTAATATATTTAGGCAACTTTCCTTCTACTTCGTTATAAACAGGGTTTCTCTGGGGGTTATTTCTGAGCTGGCCCCGTTTCATTTATCTTCGACACACCCGGCGCAAGTGAGCTTAATTGTCGACGTGGAAATTAAAACCACGGTGGAAAAAAAAATTAAAAAAAAAATAAAATAAAGGCGCTGGGTTTGTAGGTAGCCTGAGGAACCCCAGGTTGGAATCAAAATAATCACCCCGGCACTGTTGCTAGCTCTGGGCCTCAATAAAAATGATTAAAGACAAAACCCCACTGAAATTTCCACTCCACAGCCGCGTTTGGCTTCCAGCCGCTCTCCCCCTTGCAAAGGCGCCGGGGCCAGTGCCTCGGGGAGGCCGGTGGCCACCGAGCCCCTCTCCTGCCGGGAGGGCAGGGCTCTTCTCCCGGAGAATAGCGAGTGGGTTTTTACATTCGGTTCTCTAGCTTTATGATATCACATACACTCATACAGCTAGATAACCAAAGAGAAAAACCAACCCAGGTCTTTACAAAACAGGCCTCGGCCACGCCGCGCGCCCAGGGGTGTTTTGCTCCGACGTCGGAGCCCCCCGGGTGGCCACGAGCCACATCCCCTCACCGCCAATAATGAGGAAACCCCAAGGGTTTCAGGGGGAGAGCAGGAATCTGCCCCGGTGCCTCGGGATGCAACACGCAACCCCGGCGCTCCCCGATGCCCACCCGAGCGCCCCGACTCGACGTCTACACCCCAAAAGGGGACCCGCACCCTCCAGTGGGCTCAGCCCCACGCAGCCCCCCATGGCCCAGGGGCCACCGCAGGGCAGGGTGCACCCCCAGGATCCATCCCCGCCAGCGGCCCGGGGACCTGCTGCCTTCCCAGCCCCAAATTCGCCCCCAGACCCACCCCAGAGCCCGCTCCCACTTTATAATTACTGTAAATTACTGGCACGGAACTGCTGAGTCATGAGAGTGGTCGGGGAAGGGACGGGCCCAGCCGAAAGGGCCCCCCCGGGGGGTTCCACCGCGCCCCCACTTTGCCCTCCTCTTCCTCCCCTTCCTCCCGCACCCGCTCCCTGCAGCCGGGCCCGCACCCCCGGGAGGGACCCGGCATATCCTGGGGGTCCGGGTCGTGAATCTCCCGCGGGGGGGGACACCCTGCTTCCCCGGGGTGGCCCTGTCCTCGCCCACCCTTGCCCGCAGGGACCCCGCGGTCCGACCGGGAAGCTCCGAGCACCGGCCCCGGGCACCGGCTCCGGGCACCGGCCGGGCCGCGGCGACGGATGCTCCCGGGGAGCTGCCCAAGCCGGGGGGCTCCGGTCGTGCGGCTGCTCGGAGGGAAACTCGGCGGAGCGGCTGCTCCCGGCCCGCAGCGGGGGACGGGGAGAGGACGGGGGACCCCGAGAAGGGGACCGGGGAGAGGACCGGAGAGGGGACCCGGGAAGGGGGTACCTGCTCGCCCCGCTGGGGCCGGTGCTGCCCGCGGTCGCCGTCGGCTCCGGGTCGCCGCATCCTTCTCCGGCTGGCGGGGTGGGGAGGAGGCTCGGCCCGGGCTGGAGGTTGGATGTCCCCGCCCGGTGCTGGTGCCGGTGCCGGTGCCGGTGCGGGTCCCGCTCCCGCTCCCCGGCGCCTCCGGGACCTGCCTCTAAAGTTGAGGCAGAGCCGGCGGCGGAGGGATGGCTGGAGGGCGGGGGAGGGCGGGAGGAGGGACGGGGCGGCCGGCGGGGACAAAGCCCGAGTGGCGGGGCTGGGACAGCCCGGGCGTGGGGCCGGGGCAGGGGTCACCCCCCCCCCCCCCGGGAGGCAGCGCCATTCGCCACGGCCGCCGCTGTCCCCGGGGGCCGGCCCGTCTGCTCGCCCCGGGCCCCCCCGCCCCCCCGGACCCAGCCTCCCGCAGCAGCCGGCCCGCCCCGTCGGGGAGGCGGCGGTGCCCTGGGGGTAACCCCGCTCGGGCAGGGCTGCGGCGGAGCCGCCCCCAACCCCCCCCGGCAAAGTCGGGGGTTAAACCCGACGTGCCCGGGGGCGGGGAAGCTGCCGAGGCGGCGGGGCGGGGGGGGCGGCCGAACCCTCCCGTCGAGGCTGCGCTCACGGGCCCCGCTTGAAAGGGGAAATTTTGCGGCTGTTCGGCTGTAAAACCGGGCTCAACACCCCCCGCCCCGCCCCGCCCCGCCGCGTCCCCCATTCCGGGCGGTAACGGGGTCCCCCGGCGGGCCGGGCCTCGGCTCTGCCCCTCAGCCGGGGAGGGCACCCCCCGGGCCCGGGCCAAAGCGGGGCCGCGGCTCGGAGGGGCGGCGGGGCAGAGCCCGGGGCGCGGTGCCGAGGTCCGGCTCCACGTCCCCCCCGTGCGGCCGCCCGGGGCCGGTCCCGGCCGGCCCTGCCCCGGTGCAGGGGACCCGCTCCGCTCTCCCGGTCAACGGCGGGGCAGCACCGGCCAGGGGCGGGGGCAGCGGGGGGACAACGGCCTCTCCCTGGCACCCCCAGAAGCCTCTCACCGGGAGCTCACCGGCGAGCACAGTCGTGACCCCCGTGTACCCACACTCACCCGGGAGTGTCGGGGCACCGGGGTCCACACCCGGGAGCACACGCAGGTGCACACGCAGGAGCGTTCGCACCGATACACGCACCCGTGCACACTCACACCCGCGCAGGACGCCCTGGCTCTCCCCACCGCCCCCGGCCCCGCAGCCTTGCCCCGGCCCTCCCGGGGCCGCCTCGTCGCACCTGGCTCCGGTAAAACGGCGGAAAACGAAACCAACAGGAGGCCCGGGCACAGCACCGGCCCCGGGCACTGTGACGTGTCGGGGCCCCGGGTCTGGGCAGCCCCGGGCGGGCTCCGCTTCCAGCGGGAACCGGGAGCAAGGGGGCGGGCGGCGGGGCCCGGCTCCCGCTCACCGCGCTCCGGGTTTCGGGGAGGAGGCACGGATCCGTCCCGGCCCCCCCCGTCCACACCCGCCCTTTTATATCTATACACCTATATATATATAAAAATATAGATTAATATCTGCGTTAGAAGGGGCTGGGAGCGATGCGCGGCGGCGCTTGCGGCGGTGCCAACCCTCGATCACCGGGGGCTCCCCGGGAGCAGCGGGGCTTTCTGCCCCACACACCGGGGACCCCCAGGACGGGGGACCTCTTAGCAGGAGTCCCCTCTGCAAGCGGCGGCCGCACGACCGCGGGGCGCGGGCGGAAGATCCTCCCGCCGGCACCGGGCACCGGGCACCGGGCACCGGCACCGGCGCCGCCGCTCTCCGTGGTGCTGAACCGCCGCCGCGCCCCGGGGCCGTGCGGGGTCGCGCCTCCTCCGTCCTTCTCTTTCCAGCCCGCCACTAATTAATTATTATTATTGCTATTCATTATTATCGTTGTCCTCCCGGAGGTTCCCATCGCTCCGGTGCACCGCGGCACGGTCAGCCGTTGCGAGCGGGAAGATGGTGCCAGCGAGGCAGCCGGTTGCCAAATTAACGGATCGTCCTCCCGCACACCCCCGGTAGCTGCCGCTCGCGCTGCCCTCAACCCTGCCCCCCCGTGGGTCCGCACCTCGCGTGGGACGAGCCGGTGCCGTTACCTCCGCAGCCGGGCTCCTGCCCGGTCCCGGGAGGCGGCGGCGGCCGTGGCCCCGCTGGGCTCGGCCCCGCTGCCGTCCACAGCGCCCGGGGCACCGGCGGCCCCGGCCCCGCTTCGCCGCCCCGGTGGGTTCCGCTGCCGAACCGCTGCTCCCCCGGGCGGGCCCGGCCGCGGTCCTCCCTCACAGGGTAAAACCCCAACAACGACCGCGGCCCCAAAGCTCCACCGAGGGAACGAACGGGACCGGCGGAGCTTCCCCGCCGCCCCCGGCAGCACTCTCCGGCCCGGGCCCAGCTCCGGGAAGGGCCGTTTCGGGCACCGATGGGGCCGAGGAGCAGCATCCGCGCCGGCCCCGCTCCCCCGCCGCTCCCGGGCCCGGTGGCCGCCGCGTAGGGCCCGGGCGGGCCGCAGCGGCCCGGTTTCCCCCCGCCGGTTGCCGGTCCCGGCTCCCCACGGCTCCCTGCCCCCGAGGGGCCGCGGGGGGAGGCTTGGCAGCGCCGACACGGGGAAGGCGGCCGCCCCACGCGGGTCCGCGGCGGGGGCTCCACGGGGCCCGCCCGGCCCCGTTCCTCCCCGGCACTTACCGACTCGTCGCCCGCTCGTACCCCTCGCCCCGGCGGCTGCGGGCGCCGTCTCCGGCCCCGGCGCCTCTCGTCCCCCCTTCTCCCCCTCGCCGACACCCTCGTGTGAATCAAATACCTTCACTACAGCAGCCATGTTGGGCTCCGGTGCGAGCACGGCGCTCGCCGCAGGAGCCGCCGGCCGCCTCGGCGGGAGGCAGTGCGGCTGGGCTCGGCTCCGAGACCCCGGTTCCCACCGGAGAACCGGAGCCCGGGTACCCCGGCCGGCCGCTGGCCCCCCTTGCCCATCTCACCGAGGGATGCCTCCGTGCGCCAGCCCGGTAACTTCCCGCCGTTACCGGTAACGCCACTAACTGCGGGTCCCGCACCTGCCCCGCATCCCTCCGGTAAAACCGGCCGCGTCCCGGGGCTGCCTTTGGAAAAGAGGTTGAGGGGGGGGAGCCGCGGTTACCTCCGCCTCGCCCGGTTGCCGGTTCCCCCGTGGCGCCGCTCGGCCGAGCCCACCTGGGGAGGGAAAGAGAGAGAAGAGGCGTCAGGAGGAGCCGCCGCCATCGCTCCAACTTGGAGCAACTTTCCCGGCGAGGCTGGCAGCGGGGGCGGGGGGGTGGGCGGTGCTGGAGCCCCTGCCCGGTCAGCCGGCACCGGTCCCGCCGGCGGGCAGGGCGTGGGGTGCCCCAAAGCCGGTCCCTTCCACCCGTGGAGTGGGGTCACCCACCCGCAGCCCCGGCCCTGCCCAAGGGGGGGGCCAAGCCGGGACACGGCCTCTGCTGCCGGGGAAATACAGGAGACCCTCGCGGAGGGGCAGCCCCACGCCCGGTGGCTGCCTGTCTGTCTGTCTGTCTGTCTGGTTTTACCGGGCGGGGGGCGGCCCAGCTCCCCCGCGCCGCGGGCACCGGAGCCTCCCCGGGCACCGGAGCATCGCACCGGGCAGCCGCCGCCGCTCCCCGGGCACCGGAGCCGCTCTCCCGCCCGGCCCGGCGCCCCTCGAAAGCGGATTTTTCAGCTGTTTTGTTTTGGTGGTTTTTTTTTTTTCCTTTTCCTCCCACCGAGATTTTTTTCCCCCCTTTTTCTTTTCCTTTTCCCGCCCCATTTTTTTCTTTTCCTTTTTTTTTTTTTTTTTTTTTTTTTTTTTCCCCGTTTGATTCCAACGTTGTCGCTGGGAATTATTTGCATTTAAAATACAACGACTCGTTCCCCTGCACATCGCTTCGCAGCTCAATTCAACCAGCATCGGAGAGAGGAGGGGCGACCTCGAGGAAAAGGGGTCCCCAAACCTCCAGCCAAATCCACCCGAATTCCTGCCCGGCAGGAAATATCGATGTGGGCGAAAACTAAAGATTTAACAAATTTTAATGATTTTCTTTCTGCAGCCACTGTCACCTAAAGGTGTTGTGGCAACAAAGAGCGGGAGGGGATTTGACGCTCGTATTTTTGGCCTGTTCCCGTGCAGAAATATTCCCCCAAAGCCCCGACCGCTTTGCAAAGATTGATCTCTCTAAAAACAATCATATCCTGCTCTGCAAAGTGCCTCAAAAGAAAAATCTGATTTTATATTTATCCTCCTTTCGCTGCCAAACCCGTCGGAGGACACACACGCGCGGCACCCGCTGAAACTAATAGCGAGGAGGGGGGGGCTGGAAATCAAACAACCACCTCCCCAGTCCAAACTGGGGGCAAACGGTTTCCCCCCGCGCACGGCAGAGATTTCCCCGCTCGGAAAACAACGGCGTGGAAATCCCCGCCGTGCCCGCTCGGGCAGAGCCAGGCGCTTCAGCACAGGAACAACCCCAGTTACTTTTTTAGGGGGGGAAAAATAATAATAAAACAAGATAATTTTTTTTTCCTTTCTCCAGAAATGCCGAATTTAGCCCCGGCCTTTTGCGTGGGGATTTTTTTTTTTCATCTTTTTTTTTTTTTTTTTTTTTTTTTGGCGGCCGGGATACAGCCTCGCACCAACGCAGGGTTGGGAGGGGACGGGAGGGGATGCCCACACAACACACCGCCCCAGCACAGCACCCCCAAACCCCTGCTCCTCCTTTCCTCCCCCCCGCCCAAAAAAAAAAAAAAAAAAAGCTGCACACACCGAAACTTCGCTCCGGAGCCCCTTACCTCGGGCACCGGGCAGGGCAGTCTGTCCGACCGGCCCGGGGCTCTAAACCCCGGGGGTGGCTTTTGTGAGTTTGCCGGAGTTTCCCCGGGCTGTCCCCTTTTGTGCCCCATTGCCATCTAGAGGCCCTGATTAATTAATTTCACACCGGAGCTCGGGAGAAAAATTTTTCCCACAAAACAAGTGGCCGAAGAGATGTGAAACCCCTAAAGAAAAGGAGTCAACATCAAGTTCAACAGCATGCGGGAAAGGGCCTATTTCCATCACAATCGCGTCTGAGCGGGGGCCGGGCGGGGGGCGGCGGGCGGCGGCCCCCGCGCCCCCTCCGCGCGTTCCCAGGCTGGGAACAATCGCGCTCTGTTTGCCGCGCACATGCCGGCGTTTGGGCACGGAGCTGCCTTGGGATAACAGCGATAATGAGGGGGGGAAGGTTTGGGGGGAGAGGGGGGTGCTGGGGGAGTGATGGAGATGGGGGGGAGCCGGGGGGGGGGAGCGGGGGAGCGCGCACCTGGGGACTGGTCGGTCCCGACCTGTTGAGCCCCGGGCGGGAGCACCCGGTGGAGTTGGCGGGAAGAAGCGGGATGGGGGAGAGGGAACCGCCGGGCTCGGTGGGGTGCGGGGTGAGGGGGGGTCCCCAAAGTCAGGAGGGGCGGCCCCCAGGGTGGGGGGTGGGGGCGGACGACGACTTTTCCCCAAGTTTGGTGCTTCCCCCTCCCATCCCCCGGCCACGCGTTTTCCCACAGCCCCGCGGGGAGCGGGGGGTGTCTGTCCCGGGGGAGCGGGGGGTGCTTGTCCCGGGGGGGGGGCGGGGGGGGGGGCCGGGGGGCCGGGGCCCGGGGTGGCCGAGGCGGTGGTGGACGTGTCCTGCAACCCAAGCAGCTCGGCTCCGCCGGGCATTGTCCCCACGGAGCCCGTGGCCATTGTTCCCGGCGCTGCGGGAGCTGGAGGGAGGGCAGCTTTCCACGCCTCGCCCCCCCCCCCCCGTCCCCCCCCCGCCACCTCGCCCCCCCCCCCGCCACTCACACCGGGCTGCCGGGACCCGAAGCCCCTAATCCAGGGGAGGAGAGGGGGGGAGAGGGAAAAGGCAAAAAACACCCCACCCACCCGCCCCCCCCAAAAATAAAAATAATAATAATAAAAAAAAAGGCCCGGGTGGGGGAGGCGGGGGGTCCCCCCTCGCAGACTTCCTCCAAGTTGGGAGCAGCGGGAGGGGGAGCGGGGCGGCTGCCGGTGCCCGCACAGCCCTGCCCCTCCGGCGGGCAGTACCGGCAGCTGCCCGCTGCTGCCCGCTGCCCCGGCCCCGGGGAGTTCAGTGCGGGGCAGGGAGAGGGGGAAAAACCAGCGACGAAAAAAGGGAAGTGGGGGGGGATTATTTACCTCCCTCCGCACATCTGCATCCATTAATGACTTAGCGGGAGCCGAGAGCCGCCGGGACACCGGCAGCCTCCGGGGCGGGGGCTGGGGGGGACGCGGCACCGGGCAGGACGCGGAGCCCGGAGACATCCAGCCGATGCGGAGCGGGATGCGGAGCCCGGAGAGCGCTGCCGGGGCGGCGGGAAGCGGAGCCCCCCGCCATCACGTTGCCTTTACGTGGGGTTAAACAGATAACGGCTGCCCGGGGCTTTAACGCCGGGAGCCCCCCGACCGGGCCCGGGCAGCCCCGGCCCGCCGCTACCGGGCCCTCGGGGGTGGGGGGGAGTCGGGGGGGCGGATTCCGCCCAAACATCCATTTTGTCCCTTTTGGAAATGGAGATGGGAGAGAGGAGGAAAAAATGCGCTTTTTTTTTTTTTTTTTTTTTTTTCCCCTGCTTTCTCCATATTTTACTACGTAAGGCATGACGTCCTCACGTCGGGAGCGGGATAGGTTAGCCCTGCGCTGGGGGGAATGCACCGGGCTGGGCGGGGGGGGGGCGCGGGGGCGGCTCTGGCAGCAGAACCTAAAAATAACGGGGATTTTATTATTTTTTAAAAAATAAATAATATTAATAATAATAATCCCGGTGACCCCGCGGATGCGGCCCCGCACGGGCAGCGGGAGGCAGGGCCGGATCCGGATCCCCCCGCTCCACCCCCCCGTGCCTCCGCCCGGCCCTGGGTACCGCGGGACCGTCCGGGCTCGGGGCACCCCACGGGGCGCGGAGGGAGCGGGGCCGGATCCGGAGGGGAGGAGAAGGTGCGGAGGGTGTTGGGGGGTCCCCCTGCCTCCCCCCCCCCCGGGGCTGGGGCAGAGGCTGCGGCAGGAGGCGGCGGGCGGGCAGGGTCACCCCGCTCCCCGGCCGGTGCAGGATTAGTCCGTGGAAATAAAGCAAAAATCGGCTATTTTTAAATTAAATCCAAAACAGCCCCCCCCCCCCCCCCCCCGGGTGTTAACACCTCCAAGCTCTTGAAGCGGTCGGGAATGCAGCACCCCCCCCCGCCCCGCCTCCGCCGCCCCGGGATTTTCAGAGCGCGTTAAAAATCGGGGGCTGCAAAGGCGGCTTCGCGCAGCGCCCGGCGGGGTTTGTGCCCCAAATACTGCCCCCGGAGGGGGGGGACACACACACATAAACCCCCTCCGACACCGACCGGGTGCGGGCCGAGGTTGGCTCCAGCCACCGGAGCGATGGCGGGGCGCGTCCCCCCCCGCGGAGACGGGACCGGGCCGGGGGCTGCCCCGGTACCGCCCCCCCCAGCTCTGCCCGCCCCGGGCACGGGCAGCCCCCGGCCGGGGGGGGCCGCTGGCTCCGTGCTCTTGCCCTAATGAGCTTCGCTTATGTATTTCCCCCTCAACGAATATTTCTCCCGGCGGGGCTGGGGGGCGCCGGGACACGCTGTCCCGGCCCCCCACCGCCCGTCCCGTCCAACCGGGGCTTCACGGGGGCCCGGCCGGTCCCTCCCAACCCGGGTCGGGGCGGAGGGAGGTAGGTGGGGTGGGCAGCAGGAGGTCGGGCCTGCACATCGGACACCCCAAATCCTACCACCGACCCCGGAATAACCATCCCCGGCGGCGGGGTGCGACCCCCACCCCCGGTGGCGATGCGACCCCCGGGCTGCCCAGCCCCGTCGCCGGGGCCTCTCCCGGTAAAAGGCTCTCGGGGCCGGGCCCGGCTCCTCCAACCGTCCGGTATCGGCGGGCCCTGTCCCGTGTCCCCACTCCCGCCTACGGTAACGGGGGTTTGGGGGGGGGGGGGGAGCGTATTTTGGCTTCCTGATAACGTTTTGATCAAAAATTCATTAAGAGGCGCTCGGCGCAGCGCCATGAATATTTCAGGGCTTTTGCAAAACAACAAAGTGGGTGTTTGGGGGAGGATACACCGCGGGGGGGGGGGGAAGGAGGGGGGCGGCAGCCCCCGGTGCCCGGCTCGGTCCCGGTTTGCTGCAGTGGGGAGGCGAGGAGGGGCCGGGCACCCCCGTCCCCTCGGGGCCGGGGCAGCGGCCGCGCTCGCCCCCAGCCCGGGGCTCGTTGCCTCTCCGTTATAAGACGTGAAACGGCTCCGGGTAACCCGGGAGCGGAGACCGGCCCCCGGTCGGAGCGGGCGTCCCGTCCCGTCGGGGACACGCAACGCCCGGCCCTGGCTGAGCCCCGGGGCCACCGCGACAGCCCGGAGCCACCCCCGGGGCTGCTCCGCGGTCACGCGTGGCCGTGGGGCTCCGAGGGGCCGCACCTCCCCCGGCTCCTGCACCCCGGGACAGGCCCGGGGAGGGGGGGACAGAGCCGCCTGGGTGGGGGCAGCGGGGGGGACCCATCCCCACCCGGGTTGTCCTCTCGGTAACACCACGACCCCGAGGGACACGGACCATCAGCCCACACACCCCCCCCCGGGCTGGGATCCGACGACACGGGGCTGCTCCCCACGTCTCTGAGGAGGGGACGGCCCCCCCCCCAAAAAAACAACCCTTCTGCCTTTCCCCCAGCGAGGCAGCACCGTGACTTCAAGGTCCACAGCCCCCCAAATCGGGGTGCAGAGCCCCGGCAGCACATCCCCCCCGCGGCAGAGGGAGGGGGACAGGCAGCGACCGGGAGACAAAGCCCCACCGGCTCTGTAGCCCCGAGCGCCGGAGCCCAGCACCCTCCCGGAGCAGCGCAGCCCCCCCGTCATGCTGGGCCTGCAGGTAACTGGGCTTTACTGGGGCAACTCCCTGGCCAGCTGGGAAGGGGACGAGGAACCACAGAGGTGGGGAGGTGGCCCAGATCCCTCCACCGTGGACCAGGACCCCGAAGGATTGGGGGGGGATGACACAGAGCAAACACAGATGCTCTGTCTCTTCCCAGTGTCATCCTGAGCCCTGCCCCCCCCCTCCCCCCCAAAGCTGGGGGTCCCTGGGTGCCACCTTTGGGTCCAGTGCAATGGGACATCCCACTGTCCCCGCTGCGCTGGGGGTCGCTCGGCAGGTTGGGGGGGGGGGGGCGGGAAGAGGCGAGAGGGCCATCCCTGCAGGACCAAAGCAGGGCTGGGGGCACCCCAGGGCACCCGCCCACCCCACCCCGGTTTAGGACCTGTCACAGCGGGGTGTTATACTGGACCTGCAGGTAGCCGGGGGGGTGCACGGCTCCGGTCAGCTCCCGGGTCTCCCGCCGCTGCCCTCCGGGTCCCGCCGGCCGCTCCCGTGTCCCCGCGGTGGGATGCGGTGAGTGTCCCCGGCAGCCCCCAGCCCCTCCCGGGGGCTCACCTCACCCTGACATTTCCTGGCGCTCCTTCCATGCCAGCGGGTTGCCATAGCAAATCTAAATCTTACAAACAAAACGAGGAGAAAAGCCTTATTAGCATATATTCAAATGAGCCATGCAATAATGCAAACCATAAATCATGCAGTCATTGCTATTCAATCAGTGTCTCTTACCCCAGCCCCCACACTTTCACCGGGGGTCTCGCCTCCGCTTTCCACGCAGAAGCCCCTTCCCAGACCCAAGGGTGGCCCGGGGGGGGCCCTGCCAGCCGGGGGGGGGCAGACCTGGGCCAAGGCCAGATCCAGCCCTGGGCTGCCGGGGCTCCGTCCAGCCCCTAATCCCGGCCGGTATTTGTGTCGCTCGCCGGGCTCTGTTAAACAGGGTAAACTCTTCCCAGGATTAATCTCCCGCCCATGTTTTAATCTCGGGGCTCGGCCACCAGTAACCCCACCACCACCGGGAGGGGTCAAGTTCAGCGCTGGTGAGCAGCTGGTGCAGAGGGACCCCCCCCTCCCCACCCAATCCCAACCTGTGGGTGTCCAGGCAGTGGTGGGGACCCCCCCGCAAACCAGAGGTGTCCCCCCCATCCTCGCTCACCTCCCGGCAGCATGGCTGTGGCCATGGCCAGCACACCACAGGCCCCAGGGGATGCTCCCCCACCCCAAGGAGCAGCAAAAACCCCCAGTCCCAGCCCAGCCCAGTGCTAGAATAGATGCAGCTCAGCTGGGCCGGACCCACCCCCCCACTTAACCCCCCGCTTGCCCCCACCGATGCCGGTCTCAAGGGCACAGAGGGGGTTTTTCCTCCTCCCACCCGCTCCCAGCACCAGGCTGTGGCACTGAGACCCTACGGGCAGGTTTTTTGGGGTGTCCCAGGGAGCCGAGGGGTGGGAGCAGCACGGCTGGGCCCCAGGGACCTGGTCAGGGCTGGGGGTGACCCAGCTGTCACCCACCTTGCGGGTCGGTGACCCTGGAGGATGGGGGGGCACAGGGGACAGCAACGCAGAGCCAAAAGGGGTCAGGGCATGGGCCGCTTCTCCCCCTTGGGGACATTAATGACGTGCCACTCGTTAGCACCCCCGAGTCACGTTGCTTGACCCCAAGAAGCTCACGCCAGACACCCCAACACCCCCAGCTCTTTATTGATGAGACGATAATAAATAGAAAAGAGCCCTTGGGCCGGGGGAGCAGCACCCACCCACCCCACCCCTCCCCTGGTGCCTCCCTCCCTCCCTCTCGCCTGGCTGCGGGACACCAGCAACCCCCCCCCCACCACGCCCGGGTCAGGTGCAGGATTGGGCCGGGGGGGTGCAGGGTTGGACCCGCTGCTGGTGCTCTCAGTCCTGCTGCCACCCCGTGGCACTTCTCCGGCATTCCCGCTCGCTGGGGACACGCAGGGACAGACGGACGGACAGACGGACATGTACAGTGTCCTCGCCCCTGGGGGGTCCTGGACTCGCAGAGGGCTGGGGGGGGGCGGGCAGAGCTGTAGGGAGTGGGGGGCCGGCGGTGTGTGTGGGGGGCACCAGGGTGGGGAGGGGGTTTGCCAGGAGCTGCAGCCCCAGGGTGGGGGTCCAGGACCCCATGGGAAGCCCTGCGGCACCACCGACCCCCCCAGCAGCGTTGCAAAGGGCACGGGGGGGGGGGATTTCGTGGGGGTCCGAGGATGGGGGTGAAGCGGGGGGGGGAGCTCTCCCTCCAGGCTCGGCCCCCACCCCTGCACCCCGTCAGCCTCGCTATCTCTGCCAAGCGTCCATGGCCTGCGCCCGCCGCGTGGGGATGGGGGCCCGCTGCTCCTCCGCCAGCCGGGGGGGCCCCAGAGCGTAGGGGTACCCCTTGGCATAGTCATCCCGCGGCTGGAGGTCTCCGGGGCCTCGGGAGGCTTCGCTCAGGGAGGCCAGGCTGGCCAGGGGCGGTTGGGGGGTACCCGAGGGGCAGCCCAACCCTGGGGAGACCCGCTCCGACTTGATGCTGATGGTTGGGTGCTGCGGGGAGGCACCAGGGGCTGGGGGTGGCTCTTCAGTGGCGACGATCCGGCTGCTGACCCTGGGGTAAGAGGGGGGGAGGTGTGAGGCTGGGTCTCCCCGCATCCCCTGCCGAGGCATGCGGGGTGGGGAGAGGCCGAGATCCACCCTCCCTCCTCCCTAGAGGGGCTGAGACCCCCCAAACTCATCTCACATACTAGCTCTGACCCAGCCGAGCACTGGGGCTGCCTGCCTGGTGTGTGACCAGGGGGAAAGGGGGGGGGGACACGGGGACCAGGTCCCCTGGGGAAATACAGTCGGAAATAGGCTTTGCCAACAGCGGCGGGTGGGGAGGTTACCGGAGTGACCCCGTGTGCCCCAGTTTTGGGGTGAAGCTGGACAGACCCCAGCACAGCAGGTGGGGGGGGCTGCACCTTGGGTGTTGGCAGCACCCATGGCTGGGAGGTGGCACCCATGGGTGCAGCAGCTCCCCACCCACAGGCTCATCCCCAAGCCACTCTACCCCCCCCCCCCCGCCCCAGCCTCCATCCTTACCCCAGCGCTGCCATGTCCCGCGGGTGCTGCCACGCCGGGGGGCCGGGCTGCAGGAAGCCGGGGGGTGGCGGGGCCTCACCAGCCCCAAATTCTGCTGAGCAGGAGGCCAAGAGTGAGCAGGAGCCGGGAGGTGGGGGGGTGTCCAAAGCCGGGGGGGGGTGGAGGGTCTGTGGGGCCAGGACTTACCCGCTTGGGCCGGGGTGAGGAAGGGGAAGCCGGTGAGGCCGTGGCTCGGGACGCCAGAGCTGCCCGGGGTGAGCACGGGGCTCAGGGTCTGCAGAGCGGGGTACAGCGGCCGCTGCAGGAAAGGGGGGTGTCCCCCATCAGGCTGTGTGGTGCCAACCCTCTGGGGGACCCCTGATGCAGTGTCATCCCTCCCCTCCAGCCCCTCCCCATGCCCCCCAGCAAAGCCCTGGTGAGGAAGAGGAGGTGGGAGCGCATCGGAGGGGCTCCTTGCTGAATTTGGGGAGGGGACGTCCGCGTGGCCCCGGAGACACCGGGCACTGCAGCGAGCTGGAGGTGTGGGGGGGGCATCACCATCTGTCCTGCTGCCCCCTCCAGTGGTGTCACTGGTGGGGAGGGTGTCCCCAAGGCACTGACCCCCAGGGGGACCCCATGGCCGGGGGGGTCCCAATCCTCTGCCCAGGCACCAGGGGCATCCCAGGGACTCAGAACCAGCCCAACCTGGGGGGCTACAGATTGAGGGGGGGGGGGGGGGGGCTTTGTCTCATATGCAGGGACCATTCCCAGTGATGGGACCACGCTGGGGCTGGGCCCCTGCGCTCTGGGAGAGCTGTCCCCACACGCCAGCCCAGACAGCAGGTAGGGCAGAGCCAGTGTCCCCCCACTCCCCACGGCACTCACCACCGCGCTGCCACCGCTCCGGCTGCTCCCCAAATTGCCGTGGGCTTCGCCGCGCCGGCCCTCCCCCCCCAGGTACAGTGGCGGGGGGGTCTTGGTGGCCAGGGCTCGGTTCAGGCCACTGGCAGGGAAGAGGGGGTAGCCGATACCTGGACAGACAGAGGGACAGGAGGATGCACGGGGTGGCCCTGAGGGACGCGGGGTCCCAGGGGCTGCGGTGCTTTTGGGGATCCTCGTGGCTGCGGCCGGTGGCCCCGGTGCCCTCGTCGCCGCGGGCAGCTGTGCATGCCGACACGGTGCCGCGCTCCGGCAAAGCCACTTCCTGCGCGAGGCCATCGGCGCATCTGGGCTGTGGCGGCCACCCCCGGCCCGCAGCGGCCGCGTGCTGCGAGCGGAAACACTGCACGAAGCCCTTGGGCCAGCAGGCTGCAAATTTCCCCCCCCACCCCACGGCCAGACCCTGCCATGGGGTGCACCCTCACCCCAGCCCCTCACAGAGTGGCTCTGACCTCCTGTGGGGGTGTCCAGCGTGTCCTGGGGCCACCACATTGTCCCCATCCAGGGAGATGGGGATGCTGCACACTGTATCCTGCACCGGGAATATCGCCCGGACACCTCCCCCCCACCCCGTGTCACCTCCCACCCACCCGGGGGGTTTCCACTGGTCAAGCCAGAGCATCATTTTTTCCAGGTGCTTTTCAGCTGCGTGGCCCTGGGGGCACCCGTGTCCCCATCACCACCCCCCTGGGCAGGATGAGCCCCTCATGCCCAGCTCCGAGCTGTGGGCGCAGGGTGCCCAGGGTGCTGGGGCTGGCCGGGTGCTGGGTGGTGGCAGGGTGCAGGAAGCAGCTGGATGGAGGCAGAGGACGGTGTTTCCACAGCTGCAGCGGCGCTACCTGCCCACGCACCCGCCCCGGCCCCGCTCCCGGTAAGTCCCCGGGAGATGCTGTGAGAGGAGCTTTGCATGCGGTGCCTGGCTGGGAAAATCCCTGTGGGGCTGGTGAGGATGGGGTGCCCATGGCGGGGATGGGGTGCCCACAGCAGGGATGAGGTGCCCACGGTGGGAACAGGGTGCCCATGGCAGGGATGGGGTGCCCATGGTGGGCACTAGGTGCCTGTAGCAAGGATGAGGTATCCATGGTGGGGACTGGGTGCCTGTGGCAGGGATGGGGTGTCCACAGCAGGGACGGGGTGCCCACAGTGGGGATGGGGTGCACATGGCAGAGATGAGGTGCCCACGGTGGGGACGGGGTGCACATGGCAGGGACGAGGTGCCCACAGTGGGGATGGGGTGCCCACGGCAGGGATGGGGTACCCACAGCAGGGATAGGGTGCCCACGATGGGGATGAGGTGCCCATGGCAGGGACGAGGTGCCCACAGAAGGGACAGGGTGCCCA
Source organism: Strix aluco (assembly GCF_031877795.1). Lineage (NCBI taxonomy): Eukaryota > Metazoa > Chordata > Aves > Strigiformes > Strigidae > Strix > Strix aluco. The sequence continues at coordinate 1,508,076 of NC_133959.1, read as the reverse complement.
CAGCAGGGCCGGGGTGCCCACGGCAGGGACCTCCTCCCCCGCAGCCGGCTCCCTGCAGCACCTCTGGGCGACGGGTCTGAGCCTACCTGGGGGCAGCGGTCCTGGCGAGCGTCCCGGTGGCTTCGGTGCCGCCGGCTTGAAGGCGGGCGAGCGGCCCTGGCCCTGCGGGGAGCCGCTGGCACTGCCCAGGGATGTGTCGGTGGCCGGCGGGGAGCTGCCGTAGGCTGCCTCGGGCAGCGGTGCCGGGCTCTGCGGGGCGAAGCGGCGGTGAGGGACAAGGGAGGGGACGGGGACCCTCATCCCCAGCGCCGCGGGACGGCAGCAACTCACATAAAACCTGGGCCGTGCCACCGACAGGTCCACGCCCTCGCTCAGCCTTCGCGCCTTCTCCCCGGGATCCGGCCCCTCGTCCAGCTCCAGCTCGTGGCTCTCCAGCCCCAGCCCCTTGCGCTTCAGCGTCTGTGGGGAGCGGGGCGGTGAGTGGGGCCCCCCGCCCGGCCCGGCCCCCGGCCCCAGCTGCCCCCAGCCGTTACCTCGAGGATGTCGGAGTTGGTGCGGCTCTCGTGGGGTTCGCTGTACTCCGTGTACTTGAGCAGCACCTTGTCCATGTCGGTGCTGGCGTACTGGAAGAGGCGGTTGGTGCTGTTGAAGATGATGAGGGCGATCTCGCAGTCGCACAGGACGCTCAGCTCGTACGCCTTCTTCATCAGCCCGAACTTCCGCTTGGTGAAAGTCACCTGCAGAGCAGGGAAGGGGACGGGATGCTGTACCCAGGACCCCTGGATACGGCCCCAAACCCTCCTCCTGGCTCCCTAAACCCCCTCCAGCTCCGGAGGATCCGGCATTCCTGGGGAAGGTTGGAGCAGCGTGACTTTGCCTCCCTGCGTGGCCTCGTGGCTCCCCGTCCCCCTCGTCCCCATCTCGTCCCTGAGCGGCTCCTACCTGTCGGTTCCGCTGATCCAATATTCGGCTGATCTGTATTTTTTTCCGGCCCATTTTTGCTTCCTACACTCGAGGCGGGGCTGGAAGAGAGCAAGAAGCCCCTGAGCCCCGGCAGCCTGAGTGAGCATCCGCCCCAGCACCGCATGCGCCTCCTCACCCCTCCGGCCGCCCAAAAATAAGTTTTGCTGAAAAAAAACAAATTTTCAGAGGAAGTTTCAGCATTTTTTTTTTTTTTTCAGCAAAGACAGTGGCAAAGTGAAAAATGAAAAATAAAATCGGCAAATTCTGCTGGGGTAGGGAGGGGCAAAATCCCCTTAACTCTGCCCAGCCGGTTCCACCACCCCGGCTCTGTCACCCCCACCCCACCCTGGCTCTGGGGACCCGAGCACCTGCGTGTGCCGGCCGGAAAGCCGCCGCGCCGCGCTGCCGGGGCCCTCGCCGGGAGCACGGGATCAGCCTTTGCATCCCCGAGCGCCTGCCCCAAGCCGTGGGGGCTGCTCCCACCCTGCCCCTCGCACTGATGCTCTTCACCAGCGGGTCCGTCGGATGGGGAGGGCAGTTATAAAGGAGGCCGGGCTGGCTGCGGGGAGGGTCCGTAAAACAAAAGGGCTGTTTTTAGGTTCAAGGTTGTTTTTTTTTTTTAAGTTTTTAAATTTTTTTTTTCTAAGCGAACAGACTAAATTTGACCTCCGCCATTCGCAGGTCAGGAAGTGGCTGTATGAGGAGACAGCAAAGCGAAACCACCCACCTCTTCAGGCCACGTGAGTCCGTGGTGGGAAGGGCGAGGGCTTGGGGGACTCTGCATCCCACCCCGGGTGCAGAGTGCCAGCACCCACCGCAGCCTGGCACTGGGCTGTGACACCCCCCCCGTGACATCCCCCTGCTGCCGCAGGGACCAAATTCTTGCTCCTCTTGCCGTCCCCCAGCACCAGTCACCCCAAAACCCCTCTGGGATGCCCTGCTGCCACCGCAGCCTGGTGCAGAGCCATGGGTGGCATCGAGGCGCTCCCAATGGGACCCCGCACCCAGCTTCTCCCCCCACCCAGTTCAGGTGCAGACCTGGCCCAGATGGGTCCCCCACCGTCCCCAAGCCATGGCCACAGGGCAAGAGCCGAGCTGGGAAGCTGGCAGGGCCGGGAGCTTGGTGCTGTGTCTCCTCAGGGACGCCAGCACCCCAGGAGCCCCCCAAATCCAGCCAGCAGCCCCCCCGCATCACAGGGATGCACCCCAGGGATGCGGGTTGGGGACCCGCCAGCCCTTTGCCCCCCCAATGCCCCAGCTTGTCCCGCTTCCCCCTCTCAAGCACGTTGCCATTTACCATCTTGCTCAGCTGCTATATTTAGCTGATCAAAACTAATTTTAATTTATGGAAGGAAATTGCGCTGCCGTTCCCACGGCCCCGCTGCCACCCTGTGTCCCGGGGCCCACGCACGACACGAAGGTACGAGGGGTGCCAAGACCACCCCAGCCCCCCCCCGGAAAAAGCCAACAATTCCCTGGTGAAAAGGCAAAGGTTTTCCCAACGATTCCTGCTGCCCACGCGGGGCCAGGACCGCTCCTGCCCTCCCAGCACTGACACCTGCGGCACGGCATCGGGCCAGGGCGCTCCCAGGGCGCTCTCGCCTGGCCACCCCCATCCCCACAATCTTTAATTTGGGGTGCAGAAACAGGGGCTGTTCCCCAGGGGGGCTTCTGGCTTGCAGCTGGGTTTGGCCCGTTTGGGTCAGGGGATGCTCATCCGGCCGCGAGCTCCCGCAATTGTTAAAGGCTCCAGGGTGCTGGGGACAGAAGGATGTGTACCCCCATCTGTAGTGGGGACACGAAACGCTGCCAAGGGCCCCCTTGGCTGGGGCCACCCCCTCCCAGCTCCTCAGCTGCCACAACACCCCGATGCCCTCCTCCAGCACCCCAGTTTCTAGCTGCGTGGGGAGCACAGAGGGAGATGGTCCCTACACTGGGTCTGGTCCTGCAAGTCCCCACCTGGCCCTGGCTGTGTTCCCGGCTCAGGGGACAGCGGCCACCCCCAGGGTGCCAGCACAGCTCTGAGCCTCGGGGGAGCCACATCTGTCCGTCTGTCCAGGCGGGGTGCTCCAGGAGCAGGGCCTGGAGGTACCAGCACCCACAGGATGATGCTGTGGGGGTCCTGAAGGGGTACTGGCACCCATAGGATGATGCTGCGGGGGTCCCAGTGGGGTACTGATACCCACAGGGAGATGCTGCAGTGGTCCTGGGGGGTACTGGTACCCATGGGGTAATGCTCTGGGGGTCCTGGAGGGTACCAGCACCCATGGGACAATGCTGCAGGGGTCCCAGGGGGGTACCAGCACCCATGGAGCGACACTGTGGGGGTCCTGGAGGGGTACTGGCACCCATGGGATGATGCTGTGGGGGTGCTGGGGGGTATTGGCACCCATGGGACAATGCTGCGGGGGTCCCAGGGGGTTACCAGCACCCACAGGGCGTTGCTACAGGGGCCCCAGCCCAGAATAGCAGGCGGGGGTGGGAGGCAAGAGGAAGCAGCAGCCACAGCGCCGTCAGGCCGGGGGAGCTGGGGACCCACCGCAGCCGGACTCCCGGCACGCTCACCGCCGGCCGGGCGCAGGGCGGCTCGTCCCCCCACCGGGGAAACCGTCAGAGGCCTCGTGCAACACACGGGGTGGTTTCATCAGCTGCCTCCCCACGCAGCTCGTTACAGCTCCGCTCCTCCCGGGGCTTCGCCTCGACCGCTCGGCCACCACGGGGGACACGCGGGGGGATACACACGCGTGGCCCCGGCCAGGCCACCAGCACCGCGTCACGTGCCAGGGTCTTGCAGGGTGGGCGCAGGGTTCGGTCGGGGTGTGGGACAGAGGGGGGGATGCTCTCCAGAAGCGGGGTACAAGGTGTTACAGCCTCCAGACCGGAGGCCTCGGACACCGCAGTGTGGCGGGACACCGGCGCTTGGTTCCCCCCCCCGGACGGGTGTTAAGGGCTGGGAGGGGAGGAGGGACTTTCACTCTGGATTTTAATTGCTGCGCTGGGCGATCAGGCAATCAGCAGCGTTACGGCTGCAGGTGATTATCACAGTCGGGGGTGACGGGCACAATGGGACGGCTCTGCCCGGCATTGCCACCTCCGTCCCGCTGTCCTGCAAGGTGGCATCGTCCAGCCTTGTCCCCGTGGCCGGGGATGGCATTGCGGGAGCAGCCTGGGAGCTGGTGTCCAGCGAGGGCTCGTGGCTGGGGACCCCTGAGCAGGAGGGAGCGGGGTTGGGGTGTCAGCCCTGGAGAAACCAGGTCCCACCTCGCACGAACGGCTCCTCGTTAGCGTTGTCGTGGTGGGGACTCACGACGGGGCCTGGCTGCAGGGATGACGCACCCTTCAGTGTCGTCATTACGAAGGCAGCCAACAAAACCCAGCACAAGCAAAGCTCTCGAGCCTTCAAAACCTTTTCAGAGAGGAGACGCTTTCCCCTGCCCGCGCCGGGCAGAGGCTCCCGTGCTGCCTGGCATCCCGCCGGCCTCCGCTCCCTCCCACGCGCGCTTATCTTTAGCCCGGGCTCTCTGCTCGCTCGCACGCACCGGGCTCGCTTCCACGCCCAGGCACAGCCCCTCGTCCCGCCATCCCTTTGCCAGCACCTTCAGCGAGGTGTCACCCCGACCCCTGAGCTGGAATGAGGTTTATAATTAACTCCCCGGATCCTGTACATCTTTAGGGGTCATTTGCATCACGCCAGAGCGTGTAAACTCCCCATCCCAGCTCCTAATTAGCGCGCTGAGACAAAGCGAACCCCTTGAGAGCGACGTGTTTTTCCGTGTGCCGCAGCCCCAGGATGCTCAGTGCGGTACTGGGGCGGTCCCGGTGCTGCTTTTGACACCTTTACACCCTTCTCCATCCCTGAATGATCCCAGAAATGTTAAATCCACCAAGTTTATCCTCAAGTCAAAGTGGGTGGGGGGGGGGGTTTAGGGGAGCACCCGGACCCTGCAGCAGCTTCTGTCCGAGCGCTCCCCTAATACTTCCAGGTCAGGGTCTCTGAGCTCCCCAGCGATTCATCCTCCCAGCTCTCCCATCCCCATGGGACAAAGCAGCATCGACATAGAAACAGGGGATAAAGCCCTTTTCACCAAATTACGGGGATTTTGTTGCAAATCTGAAAGCTGGGAGTGGCTGGGTAGAAATGGAGTGTGAAGAGGGTGGCCAGTAAGTCCCTGCTGTCGGTGTTCGGCAGCTTCCAAAAAGTGTTTAGTTGGAGAAAAACAATGATTAAAGTGGGAGAAAGAGTTTCCATCCCCTTTTTTACAGGGAGAAGCAGCAAGCTTGGCCGGGAGGGGAAAATCTGAGCCAGGAGCAGCGAAATCCCAGGAGAGGGCAGCCCAGATGCTGCATCGCAGGGACCGGGAGGGCAACGGGGCTTGAAACGGGGCTTTATGGACCAGCCGTCTTGGAGGGATTCGTGGTGCTGGGACCACCGGGGGCCACATCCACCCCTGGCCGGTGCTGCCCTGCTCCCAGCTGGGGACAGGGCCCCAGCTCTCACCAGCCCCCAGGAACGGCAGCGCTGGGGCCTTGCAGAGCGAGCAGCATCCCGAGCCCGGCGCAGGGAAACGTCAAAGTTGAGCAGGGTTTCTGCGGGGGGTTGACAGGCCCTTCTGCTTTTTATAGGTTGTTTAAACAACTAACCAGTAGAAACCAGAGCGGGGCTGGCGGCGCAGGAAGGCAGGAAGGGGAGCAGGGAGGGCAGGAGGAGCCTGCTGGGAAGCAGGGGAAAGGAGAGCCTGGTGGGGACAAGGTGCCATGGGGACACCGAGGGCACGTTAGGAGACAAGGGGGTTGCCTCCGCTAACAGCCTTCCCCCATTTCATAAGCAGCACCCCAACACCCAGCAAGATCCCTGGGGGCAATTATAATTAATTATAATTCAACTATCTACCCCCATCGCAGCACGGGGCCTGGCCGTGGCACATCCCTGTGCCCCTCCAGAGCCAAATCCAAGCTTGGGCTGGGCTCGGGGGGGATGCAGCCACCATCCAGCCCCGGCTCCAGGCCCCTCGGGGTGACACAGACCGAAAGTCCCACCAGCACCCAGCACTGGCGCGGGCTGGTGCCGTGGGGCGAAGCGTGGCGATGGGCGGAGGCTTTTCGGTTCCAGAATGACTGTGTGAAAGGAGGAAGGATTGAAATGTCCCTGAAAAATGAGGCAGCTCTCGCCCTTGGGAAGAGGGACGGACACACGGACCCCCTCCAGCACCCAGACCACCTTTTTTGCTCCGTGTCGCCAACGCTGCTGGAAGCAGCTAAGGGAAGAAACACGCTGTTCCCACGGGGCTGGGCCACCCCACGCTGCAGCTGGGCATTAATAGGGGAAATGATGCTCATTTGCTGCTGGAGGGTTCGCTGGGGGCAGCCAGAAGTTGCTGACAGCTGGCCTGAGCCCATCCCCGGGGCGTTAGGGCTGCATGGCTCACAAACCTGGCCTGTTCCTGCCAATCCTGCTGTAATTCTTGGGAAGAGGAGGGAAATCCAAAGGTCTTAAATACACAAATTCCCCTCCCGATCCTTCTGGGCAGCCCCATGGCAGCGCAGCCTGTCGGATCCTCAGCCCCCTCACTGCCAGGACGCTTCTCCCGGGTGTCAGCAGGAACCCCCGTCCCCCTGCACCACCTAAAGTTTCCCAAACCCATTTTCCTTTCCCGCTGCTGCGCCGGCCGGCCCTCAGCACCAGCGTATCATCAACGCCCTAGGCTCGGAGGGGAGTGGGAACATTTGACATCCTAAACCAAACCCGCGGCCTCCATCTACATCCCAAATCCCCCTCCCCGAGCTGCACAGGTCTCCCCCCCAATGTCACCCACGTGTGACGTGTCCCGCTGGCAGCCAGCGACGTGGAAAAGCGCCAGGATCCGGCTCCCCAGCCGCGTTGCCCACGCTCCCTTCCCAACCGGTACCCGATGCCCCAAGGGACGTGTGTGGAGCGAGGGGGCACGGCCAGTCACCTCCCCGGCGCAGTTCCCTGCTTTCCAGCTCTCCCACTGTTAATTCATCCCCAGCGAAACCCCAGAGCCAGCAGCTCCGGGAAACTTTTTCTCATTAAAAGAGTAAAACCCCAGGGACGGGGACTTGCTGGCGATCGGCTGCAGCAGGCAGGAGGATCCGGCAGAGGATCCACCTCGCTCTGCCTGCGGGGACAGGGGATGGAGGGAGACCCACGTGCACTGGGACACGCTGGAGATGCCACATGCTGGCCAGAGTCACGGCCGGGTCACGTCCCCACCCGGGAGCGGCAAGGAAGCGCCTGCTCCGAGCTGCCAGGCCACTGTGACACCTCAGCGAACCTTCAGTGGCATCAGGCCCTGGCCCTGCACCGGGTTGTCCCGGTGCTGCGTCACCAGAACCGTTACAACTTACTCCACGTCGAGCCAACAGCCCCGCCGTGCCGTGCCTCAGTTTCCCCTCCCCGCCGTGGGCTCAGTCCCAGCAGCCGAAGGCCTCGGCGGGCCCGGGGGTGGCGGGGAGGCGGCCGGCGGGGGCCGGGGCAGGGCGGCTGCCATCCAGGCTGCACTTTTGGGTTAAACCCGGGCGTTCCTCCCTGCACAGACACGAGTAAAAATAACCGCCCCGAGCGCGGCGCAAACCACAGGCTTTTTATAGCCCGCCATCCCTAGACGGCGGGGCGGGGGACGGGGCTCCGCCGTGCCCAGGGCAGCCCGCGGGGCGCCGGTCCCGCCGCACCGGCACCTCCCCGGCCCGGCACCGCTCCCCCAACCCGTGCGCCCCGACGGGGCGGCCGGTTGGATGCATGGGGCCGCCCGTCGCGGAGGGGAGCCTCGGGGAGAGGGGGAGAAGGGAGGGTGTGGGGGTGCGCAGCCGCCACTGCTTCCCCCCCCACCCCCCCATTCCGCCTCCTCACCTCCTCCCCGGTACCGGTGACACCGGAGCGTGGCCGCGGCCCGGGACCCCCGCGCCCACCCCCCGGACACACACCTGGACACCGGCTCTTCCTCCTCGGTAACTCCCCGCCGGCTCGGCCGCCGGTGCCCGGCGCTGCAGCGGAACCGGCCCGGCCCCGGTGCGGCCCCGCCGCCGTCCGGTCCCGGTCCCGGTGCCAGTCCGGTGCCGGTACGTGTCCCCGGAGCCGCGCGCTGCCCGCCGCCTGCCCGAGCCGCGCCGGCACCATTTGCATAGCCCCGCCCTCCCCGCCGAAAGATTTGCATCTCATTATCGGGCTCGCTCGCCATTGGCGGTCGCCGCAGGGCTGGTTTGCATAGCCCCGCCTCTCCCGGGAAGAGGGGCGGGGTGGAGGTGAAGGGCGGGGACAAGTGGGGAGATTGCGGGGCTGGGGGAGGAGGTTGGGGGGATTGGGGGGGGCTGGGGGGGCTGGAATAGGGGATCTGGCAGGGGAGGACGTGGGTGAGTTTGTGGGAATTTGGGGGGCTGGGATGGGGGCGAAGTTTGGGGGGTCCTAGGGGATGCGGTGCCCTCGCCGGGGGGCTCAGGCTCAGGCTGAAATGGGGGGGCCCTGGGCGCAGGTTTAGGGCCAGACTCTAGGTTTGGCCTTTGCCTTTGACCCCCTCAACCTGGTTTCAGGGGACCCCCCCCCCCCCCAGCACTGCTGATCCCCTCGGCCACAGGGCTGGGGGGTGCCGGTCCCCCGGTCCCCAGGGTCACCGAGGACGGCAAAAACCACAGCGAAAAAAACCCCTCATCAGCTCGAAACCCCGCCACTGCTTTGCAGCTCTGAAAGGAAACATCCAACACACTCCCTCTCGGTTTTATCTTTTAATTTTATCAATGAAGTGACCTGTCCTGGGGCGGGGGGGGGGAGCTGCTCCATCCTCCTGCCCCTGGCCTGTCCCCGTCCCCCCCACGCTGCAGCGAGGGGCCCTGGAGCCTTTCGCGGGGGCCGCTGAACCGCGGTGACATAACTCGAGGGAGGCTGCGAGGAAGCGCTGGGGACGCCGAGCGAAACCTCTGCAGGCAGCTCGTGTGCTGCCGGCAACCTGCTTCAGTAAAAGCAACCCCAACGCCCGCTCGCTGCAAACCCCAACGCCTCTGTGTCCCCCCACCCGGCACGGAGCGTGGGGACGGGCCTCGGTGACACCTGGGACAATCCAGCGCTGTGATTTCTTGGCACCGTCCCCACTCGCAGCTCGGGGAAGGTGGTGGAAACCTGCTCTGTGCCGGGGCGTCTCGAGTGGGGACCGGAGGACGTGGGTGGCTGTGGATCCTGGGATGATGAGCCCAGGGGGGAATTTGCAGAGCGAAGGGAGGCGAGCGCTGCTCCGTCACACGGTGACAGACCCACGGACGGCCGGGTCTGACGCCGGGGAATAGCTGCGTGTCAGCGTTTGGCTGGAGGGTGCAGAGCAGCCGCGCTGGGAAGGTGCTTTTCCCCCCCGGGGGGGAGCAGAACCCAAGCTCAGGGGATGCTGATGTGCCCTGGCTCCGTGTCCGGCTCCAAATCCGGCCCCAAAATCAGCCCCGGAGAAGGCGCAGCCCAATTCACACCCTGTCCTTGGGTGACCTCTGCCTCGGTGGTGGGCAAAGCCGCGGTGATGCCGCAGGGATGACTGTGACCACCACGCTCTGCTCCAGCCCCGCCTCGAGCCCACAATCTGCTGGGCATCCCCCGGGTGGGTGCTGTGTGCCGTGGGGCGGGTGGCTGTGCCGGGGGTCCTGCGCCCTCCGGCCGTGGCGGGGAGGTGAAGGGCTGCCCGGGAGCTGCTTGGCGCAGGGTTCCCGCAGGGAACACCCGTGTTTACAGCAGCGAGGGGGGAACTGATGCAATTCCCAAGCTCCCGTTACGTGTTACGTGAGCGGAGCCGCCCGGGGCAGCAGGTGGGATGGGGGTTATCACAGACTCGCTGGAAATCAGCTCCCATGCCAGCCCCACAGCGGGGACACGGCCTTCCACCCCAGCCATGCCGGGGGGTCCCGTCCCAACCCTGGGGGGGGGCTTTGGGGAGAGGGGCTGGAGAGATGGAGACTCTCTGGAGGAGGCTTTTGGTGCAGGCTGCGTGGGCAGAAAGGGCATGACATCTTCCTTAGGGCTGCTTTTAAAGCTCCTGGTTTATAGAGGGCTTCAGAGTGCAATTAGCAGACTGTTAATTAGCCCTGCTCATAATCTTAATTGATCCTGAAGAGGAGGTAGGAGGGAGAGCAGAAGTGCGGGAGCAGCGTCCTGGCAGCCGTAGAGTCTGAGACGACGTGTCCAAACGCCCCGTCCTGGCCTGGGCTGGGGTTTGAGGACACACAGGGTGGCCCTTCACCCTCCTGGGTGGGACCTCCCTGCCCTGTCCCCCCATCTTCACCTCGCGCCACCCAGGGGCTCAGCCAGTACCACTACCAGTGGGCCCAGCTGAACCCCCTCTTTGGGCGCAGGGGCTGCCCGGACCCCCCGGATCAGGGGGTGCCCAGGCCAGGCTCTGCCTGGCTGCTCCCTGCAAGCTCCAGGTCGGTGGCTTGAAAGCTTTGAGCTCCCTCTTGAGGCCCTTCCTGCCCCAAAATCCTGGGGTTTTGGGGAGCCCAAGCTGCTGGGTGCTGGGGGCTCCCAGCGCTCTGCACCCCAAGTGACACAGCCCGCAGGACATGGCTGAGCCCCGTCACCCTCCCGGCCATGGGGAAGGGACAGAGACACCGTCACCACAGTTTGGGGACTTTGGGCCTAGTGCCAGTGACACGGGGCATGGGGACTGACATCCCCCCCCACCCCCCCGAGCCAAAAACACGAGAGCAGAGCTGGAAATAAGCCGGGAGCCAAACCCGCGCTGCCTGCCAAGGCCAACACACCAGCTTTCAAAATAGCCCGTGTCCCGCGCGGCTCCGGCCGGAGCGGGGGGTGCCAACGGGAACCACCCACGCGGGACGGGAAGGCCGGCAGCGCCGCGGCGGGCAGCGCTCCTCCTCCAGACGGAAAGGTCACCCTGCCCGGATCCCACCGCCGGGGCTGGGCACGGGCCCAGGCGCTGATGACACCAGGCTGGAGGAGTCAGCGTCGCACCCGCTCCCCGCGCTGGCCGGGGGCCCGGGACGTGCACGGAAAGGCCCGATCCCGACGTCCCCTTGTCACATACATGGGGGGAAATTGCTGCAGCAGGAGGTGGTGGGGGGGGTGGGTTTGAGTGGGGAAACTCTGCCTCAGTTTCCCCGCTGCTCCCAAGGCGCAGGGTCTCTCCCAAAGTGACAGGTGATCCGTAGATTGAATTTTCCTGAATGAAACCTCCTCGAATCCTCCCCAATTCCCAGGGGGGACCCGCTGGCGGGGCAGATCCCCGGGGAAAAGACGCTTCTGCTTCCCAGGATATTTATAAGACACGGGAAACTTGTGTCGGCCCCAAGGGCCGGCGGCTGACGGCAGGGCAGCGCCTCGCGGGTCCTTTCTCAGCCTTGTGGGACTGGGAACATTTTGGGTGCTTGTTCCTGCCCCGATAAGGGTGCTCCGGCCGCGGAGGGAGGCCAAAGGCCTCTCACCCCGGGGGGAAGCAGGATTAGGCCCCCGTGGTGTCTGTCCCCCTCTCACCCCCCTCATCCCCGCTCGCTCCAGGCCGAGGCCGGGGGGGGGGTTGATCCCAGGATTTTCCCAGGAGCGGGAAAACCGGGGTTGACCCTGGGAACGGGGAGGGGGGGGGGGGGGGGGAGAGGGGAGCGGCGGGATCCACCGCTCGGAGCGTCTGCAGCGTCCGTCTGTCCGTCTCTGTCCATCCACCCGAGCCCAGACGGGCTCCTCGGAGCCCCCGCCCCGCTCCCGCTCCCGCTCCCGCTCCCTCCTCTCACGCCCCCCCTCAAAAGCCGAGGCGGCTCCCGGGGCCCCGTCGGGGGGTGGATGCCGGGCGGAGCCGCCTTGCGCTGTACCGGGGGGGGTGTCCCAGCCCCGGGGGGGGGGGGGGGGGTCTCAGCCCGGGGGAGCCGCTGCGCTGCAGCCCCCGCGGCGAGGGGCCGTCCCGGGAGGCAGGACCGGCCCGCCCCGGCCCGCCCCGTCCGGGGCAGCGGGACGGGCGGAGGCGAACGCCCGGCGGGGCCGCAGCTCCGGCCGCCCCGAGCGGTTCTCCCGGCCCGGTGCCGGTTCCCTCTTCCCGGTGCCGGTTCCCGGTCCGAGATCCAGCCGCGGGAGCACTGCGGGGTGGGGGTGAGGCGAAGCACACGCAACTTTGGGAAGCGGAGCGGGTCTGCCGGCCCGGTGCCTCCCCGGTTCCCGGTGCTCCCCCGGTTCCCGGTACCGGCCCCGCCATGCCCTCCGCCTACCCGCAGCGAGCCCTGACGGTGCTGCTGCTGTTCGGCACGCTGGCCGCCGCCATGGCCCTGCTCGCCTCCAGCCTCATCTTCCAGCTGCCGTCGGGGCGGGCCGGTGCCGGTCCCGGTGCCGGTCGAGGGGCTCTGCCGGAGCCGGCGGCCGCCGTCCTGCTGCCGGTGTCGGCCGTGCTGGCCGCGCTCTGCCTGGTGCTCAACGTGAGCTGCCTCCTCCTCTGCCTCCTCCACGGCTACTTCAGCACCGAGCTGTGCCGGGGGCAGCCCGGGCCCGACCGGTGAGAGCCGCGGGGACACCGGGGGTGCAGGGGGGTGTGGGGCACCGGGGCTTGGGGGTGCAGGGGGGTTAGGGGGGACACCGGAGTGCTCTGGAGCCCTGGGGTGGGGGGCTTAGAGGGATCTTGGGCAGCGGGAGGCTGCGGGGGGAGCAGGGGGCTGGAGTCCCCAGGGGAGGGAGGGTGCTGGAAGGGTGCAGAAGGAATTGGGGGAATGAGGGGTGCGAGGAGGGTGAGGGGGCAGGGTAACGCTGCTGCCCCGGGACCTGTCACAAGGTGCTCGTCACCGCAGCGTGGGCTCACGCGCAGCCCTGCCGACCCCTCCTGCACCCCACAATCCGGCCTTTACCAGCCCCCCCCCCCCCAGTCACTGCCCTCACGAAAGGGGGTTGCAGGGAGCAAACGGTGCTGCTGGCACTCGGGTATCACAAAATTCACCCGGACACAGGGTTATCTCTGGCCAATGAACCCCGGGGCTGTAAATGTGCCCCTTAATTTGGGGTGTAGCTGTGTGTGACGACTGGATCAACCAGGAGAGAGTTTAGAGCCCGCCCGGCTGTGGTTACATCCCTGCGTAAACCCAGCGCGTGCATGAGGGTCCCTCTCGGGGCTCGTGGGAGTTCTGGGGGCACTCGGGCCTGGCCAGGCCAGCTCAGCTCAAAGGGGCGACGTGCTGGGCCGGGCCGTGACACCCAGGAGCCCCCAAATTTGTCCCTTTGCAGCGGGGGCTCTGGGTCGCTGCCGAGGTGAGGGCCCAGGCCACCCGGGCAGCACCAAAACGACCCCAGGCCCGGGATCATTAACCACAGACATGTGTTGACTTAATCATTACCAGCACATTTACAGTTGCAAAAGTATTTCAGAAGCAATTCCTCTCTCCTTCCTCGACCTGGGCTGGGTTGGTGGCTCCTCTGCCTGCGCTGGCCCGGCCCAGCACCAGCTCTGCTTCTGGGTTAGAAGAAAAAAAAAACAACTTGTGAATAAACAGATTTAAAGGCACCTTGGTGGAAACTGGTCTGTCCTGGAGGTCCCTCTGTGTAGCTCACGCGATGGTCCCCACAGGACTGTTTTGGGACCACACTGACTTAAGCAAGCCAAAACTCATTTAAAGGAAATGATAATGTTTCAACAGTTACTTTTGTCCCTAATTAGACAAACCCATCAATGCCTCCGAGCACAGCGGCTGGCGGCACTCCAGCGAGCCGCAGCATCTCCTCTTGGCATCTTCCAAGCCAAGCTGACGCTTAGCGAGCTCGTTAACGAAGGAGAGCAAAATATTTCTGCAAAATACAAAGTTCCAGCAGCAAACTTTGCTTTTGGTGGGAGCTGAGTTTCTGCTGGAAAACTCGTACAAGCAGAAAATTCCCCGTAAGCTGTAAATTTGTCTGAGATCTGGTACGGCTTTGGGCTGTAAAACGCTCCATTTTGAAGTGGTAAGGTTCAACTTTGACCATCCCGCACGTGAAACGGGAGCAGCTGTTAATTAGGCAGCGAGATGCAGAGTCACAGGTAGGGAGAGGGAGCGTGGTGGCCGTGGGACAGCCCTCACACCTTGTTCAAGGACTTACAGGAGGGAACAACCATCACCGCGCGGCTGCGGACCCCGCTGGCACGTCTCGCCCAGCAGGAAAGCTCTTCCCAAAATATTATATTAAATAATATTTCTGGGCTCTGCTTCAGAGCCCCTGCGAGGCGAGAGGCTGCTTTTGGCTCTGCTGCAGGTGTTGGTAGGGTTGGGATCCCTCAGCCTCGGATTTGGAGCAGATCACTTAATCTGGCCGTGCCTCAGTTTCCCCAGCTGCAACCTGAGGGTTACACTCGTGTTTGGGAGGAAAAGGGCAGGTTCTGGGGACACAGGGGTGCTGGTCTGTGGGCAGGAGGTACCGGCAGGATGCAGCCCCTCTCCCCCATGATGTGGGACCCCATTAGCCGCCATCTCCTCGTGGCCAGCGTCGGGCGCCGGTTTCATTAGGGGACCCGCTCACGTCCCAGGGACCTTTCCCACGTTGGGCCTGTCACACTGAATTACCACTCCGCTTCTCAGCGTTGCGCTCAATAGTCCGAGCCAGCTCCAAACAAAGTCCTTCTCCTCCTCGCTAATCCCCCCCCCTGCCCTGGCTCAGGTAATTAATAAAACAAAGCGGCTGCTCTTCCCCCGGCAGCGAGGAGGAGCGGGAGCAGGTCCAGGCTCTATTAACGGCTCCTGGGGCGGGCGGCAACAGCCAAGGGGCTACAAGAAGTCCAGGAGGAGGGGAGGGGGCCAGGCCAGGGCACAGCATCCTCACCCGCTGAATTGAGCCTGCAGGGTGGAAGGAGCTGGCTGCTGCCAAGGAGCAGCGCGAGGGCTGGTGCTGCCAGGAGGATGGCTGTGCTGCTGCCCCTTCAGCTGGTCCTTTGAACCCAGAGCACTTCCAACCGGCTCCTGGGGACTTTTGAAGGTGGCCCCAGCGAGGCCTTGTGCACGCCAAGTCGCTTCAAGGGACTGTTTGCAGCTTCCCAGCATCCCAGTGATGGCAGCATCTCTCTGAGCACTCGCCTTTCCAACCCCCCGAGTCGCCTGGCACCCGGTCACCAACCTCCACCCCGGCCGCACTACGCTGCGTCCCCTTAACGACCACATCCCGCTCTCCCAATTAACACGAGCATCCTCTGGCGACAGCAGCCTCCAAAGCCCAGCGAGGGCTGAGGTTTGCCCGGCCAATCTGGCTCGGAAGATGCCCAGGCAGAGCTGTTGGTGGCTTGGGGGAGAGCTTGCCGGCACAGGGGTGGGTGCTGGGTGGAAAACAAAGGCCCTGCTGGAAAGGAGCTGGTCTTTTCATGTGTTTTAAGCACAATTCAAGTACCAAGCCCCTTGCAGACAAAAGGCTTGCAATCTGAGCTGAGCGCAGAAATCCAGTCCCAAGGGTGAAGGGAGAACCTGGCCTTGCTTAATTCAACACA
This sequence comes from Strix aluco, assembly GCF_031877795.1. Classification (NCBI taxonomy): domain Eukaryota; kingdom Metazoa; phylum Chordata; class Aves; order Strigiformes; family Strigidae; genus Strix; species Strix aluco. The sequence continues at coordinate 1,492,696 of NC_133959.1, read as the reverse complement.
CCAGCACTTGTCATTCTTTCTTTAAGGGGGAGATGGACTTGCCACGCCTCCGTTTTGTTCCTTGCTTGTTCTTCAGGGTCTGCTGAACAGGGGCAAATCACCTGCAAAAGGCCTTCAGCCATTTCTCTCTCTCTCCTGAACCCCTGACTCCTTCTGGTTTCCAAAGCACAGCTAGAACTGGGCAGGAAAAGTTTGAAATTTGAAGTTATCTCAAAATCTTATGTTCCAGAGCCGGAAGAACGCAGCTCAGAGCTGTGCAACCCAGCAGCCTGGGGGAAACCCCAATTCAGCAGAGGTCCTGGGGCTCGTGACCTGGCCCCGAGCCTCTTCTCTATGCAAAACCAGTGTTTCAGTTTCTCAGCAGGGGCCAGACCATCAGCGTTTTTCCTGTGCTGAGACCAGGGCCAGGAGACTACAGAGGCCTGTATTTTCCTCACCTGTTTTCACAGGGCAGACTGGTTCCTTCTGGACAGCCGGACGGTTCGTCACGCTGCCATCGGCTTGTTCTGCTGCGGGGTCTCAGTCTACCTCACAGGCAAGTGCTCATTTCCCACCGGCGCAGCGCAGACCCTGCGTTTGCAGCCCAGCCCTGAGTTTCTACTTCAGCATCGGGTTTGTTTTGCAAATGGCTTTGCCAGCTCATTCCCGTAGCGCGAAGTTTCTGTTCTTGGTGGCCAGCCCTTACATTTGCCAGTCAGCTGCATCGCCTTAGTCCTTCTGGTTCCTCAAGACGTTCTGCGCTCTCTTTTTCCTTCCAGCTCTTGCCATCTACATGCTGCTGCTGTTTGAACTGGAGGCCGGCATTGCCAGCGCTTGTATCCTCTCCTCCGGCATCATCGTCCTGCTGATCACGGTGACACACGCCCTGGTACGGGCTTCCCAGGTTTCACGCCACGGCCGCTCCGAGGTCTCTCACACCCTGTACGAGAACGACTCTGCCCAGCACGGCGAATCCTCCGCCAGCGATCTGAACAACAAGAACGTAGCTGAACCCCGGCCCCGGCCTGAGATCCACCGGGAATTTTCTTTCCCTCCTTTCCTGGAGCGCAAATCTCAGCTGGGCTCTCCGGCCAGCAGCAACCTCACCTCCTCGGGCAGCCCCGGGCTTCGCTCCGAGCAGGAGAGCTACAACCCGCCCCGAACGCACAGGACGCTGTCGGCAGAGTCAGGGCTGCTGCAGGCCCAGGGCAAGCCCTGGCACGGCGTCACGCAGGAGATGAGGAACGTGCTGTCACGCAAACCCGGCACCTCGGGCAAGGACTCGACTCTGGTGTGAGTGGAAGTGGGAGCTTTTCGCCCTGTCTTGTCCCAGGGGAGCTGCAAGCACCAGGGCCAAGATTTGCATCTCTAATTAGAGCTTAATATAGGTCATGTCTCAGCAGAGCAGGGGGGTGGCTGCTTTTCCACCCTTCTACAGACCCTTGGGGGGTCTGTGCACCCACTGCCTGATGCTCTTTGCTCCTTTTACTGAGAAGACACCACCTCCACTCAAAGTCAAAAGCCCTCGGCTGCCTGCCCAGAGCCCCCAGCCCCTCCTGCCACGCCGCTGGCCTTTGTCACCCCCCAAACAAGGACCACGCTGACAGGGCAGTGGCCGGCAGCAACCCACACCGGACCCCAGGGCTGTCCCAGCTGCAGCGAAGGGAAGAGGAACACAGGGGTGGAAAGAACCAAGTGGAACCTTGTCCATGAGCAGACCTACCCTCCTCCAGCAGAGCCCAGCCCATCTCCCTGGCTGGCTGTACCTCCCTGCTCTTCCTCTGCCTCATTCCTTCCTCCTCCATCCCCAGGAGCCAGCACCACACCAAGACGGTCCACACAACCCACCCAGCGTGCAGCCAGGCAGGTGTTAAGAAACCGAGGGAGGCGATGGAGGAGTGAGATGGAACCAGAGGAGCCTGCAAGGTGCAGAGGATGGGTTCGGGGTGGCAGAGAGCCTGCTGCTTGGTCACCAGCACGTCCCCGCTCTACGCGGAGCTTGGCTGGCTAAGCAGGGTCACTTCAGGGGTCACCCAGCAGTGGAGGGGCCCCTCTGGGCTTTACCTGGGTGCCACCAGAAGAGCCAGCTGTCGAGGCTGAGGTCCAGGAAGGGTTTGTGTTGGCACTGCCAGTCCTCTGCTGCATGCAGGGCAGAAAGCAGGAGTACCAAAGGCAGCAGCTGTTTCTGTGAAACACAAGCAGGTCTGACTCGCTCCGTCCCCCTCCTCGCAGCTCCGTGCTCTGCCAGCCCAGGCCCAGAGCAGCAGCACGCTTGGCTCTTCCCCAATTCCTTATCCTTCAGCAATCAGCAAAGCATTTCTGCTGGACTGTGAAGTAAGGCATGAAGGGAGGCCACCGATTCAAACAGATTCCCTCTCACCTCCCGTGCTATTATCCTGAAAGATACCTGTTATCCTCAGCACAATACGATTTCTTTGGAAACGGAGTTTAGCGCTGCTTTGATCCCTGCATCCTTGGTAAATTCTTCAGCAGAAGAGAACTGTTGGTTCCAGGAGAGATTAACATTAAAGTTGCATCCTTTTTAAAGTGACCTCCAAAGCTGTGCGTACAGCTCTGCTTCCCACTGCTTGACACGGGATGAAGAAAGTCCTTTTTTTGTTGTTTTTTTGAAGAACAGGACAGTTTCTTTTTTCACTTGAAAGGCTCCAACTCTGCATGTCTTTGTTTTGCTCCATGCCCTTTGAAACACGCAGAGCCAGCAGGCTCCAAGACCCCCCAGCCGGAGTGAGCAACAGGGGAAGGTTTTAGACAGAACTTTCTTGTTTTTTCTTTTTTATTATTGTTCTCACTAAAACCAAATTCAGCAACTCCCTGGCACACACATGAAAAACTCTCCTTGCAGAATGCCTCCTGAACAAAGCTGAAGTGTGCCTACGTTACGTCTTTACACAGCCATCTACAAAATACTGAAAGCAAGACCTAGTTTTTCTGAGATATTTCTGTGGCCAAGAGGTAGAGAGAAAAACGCTTCATAGCAGTCTGCCATCGAAAAGAACTGGAAAGGACAAATGCAGAACCACCCCATTTCCCTTTTGCAGAGTGCTGTGGAAAGGGACAGAAGTGCTCCCCAAAGCAACCCCCAAATGCAGTCCTGAGCCCCAGGGCAGGATTTGCCTGCTTTGGTGCAGCACCTTGTTAGTGGGAATGGAGAGGCAGGCAGGGCTCTGTGCAGCTTCAGAGACTGAGCAGGTGGTTTCTCACTCCTCCCCGTGGCTGGAGAACAGAGAGCTGGGCTGGAGAAGGCAGCAGAGGACAGTCTTGTCTAAAATCAGGAACTGGCTGGAGGATTCTTGGCTTGTGGGGCAACAGTGCTGTAAAAAGAAAGAGACAGTCACGTCCAGCCCGCAGGCAGGACACCAGCAGCCAGAAGAATGTGAAGAACCAGGGGCTTCCTCAAATAAACCCTCCCTGCTCGCAGCAGGAGAGCAGTTTAGACAAACACAGCTTTCAGCGTGCTGCGCAGCTACGGAGCAGCATACCCCAGCCCCCACGGGTGTCGAGACAGCAATCTTCACAGCCACACCACTGTGAAAACCACTAAAAATGCTCTGGGCTGCACAGAGCGTGACCCTGCCATGTGGGCAACTGGGAAAACACAGAACCTGAACCAGGAGTGTCTGAGGCAGAGTCATTCTGCAGAGACAGAGGCACTCTGTTGGCTGTGGTGGTTTTATCAGGGATGGGCATTTGGGAATTTTCTCCCTTCTACCCCTTCAGACTCCAATACCAACACGGTTCTCAGGAGAGACAAATACACTAGACTCAGACGATCTGCTGGAAGATATTTTAGTAGCTGTAGTTCAACATACAAAAATGCATCATCGTCGTTCTGCTACCACTTATCTCTATGGGACTCTGCCCAAAAAGAGCCACACACGTGACAGAGAACAGCACAAACGCAGCCTCTCACCTACTCCATCTCTGTAGCATCATCTCCAACGTTAAACTGCAACAGGGGAGGTTCAGACTGGACATTAGGAAAAAGTTTTTCCCAGAAAGAGCGGTCAGACAGTGGAATAGGCTGCCCAGGGAGGGGGTGGAGTCACCATCCCTGGATGTGTTTAAGGGTCGTTTAGATGAGATGTTGGGGGATGTGGGGTAGGGGAGAACTTGTAGAGTTGGGCTGAGGGTTGGACTCGATGATCCCAAAGGTCTTTTCCAACCTGAATGATTCTGTGCGATTCTGTGATCTGACTCCAAACGCCTTTGACACAACAAAGATTTGATGTATTACACAACCAAACATCCCTTTTTAAATAAGGAAATAAATTATTTTCCAGTTACCCTTTTGTAAACAAGATTATTTGCTTCCCAGTAAACACAGCCAGAAGATCACTGGAAAGCAAGCAGCATGCTCTTTCAAATAATAGTCTAGAATCATATTACCGAAGTAACTGCTTGGCATATTTGCACTGGGCTGCATTACATCACCAAAGCCTCTGCCAGCCAGAACGGTCACTCAGCTAAACAGGCAGTGTCACATCCCCTTGCTACCTGCGGCCCTGCGCAGCGTTCAGCTGGTCCTTCATGGCTATGGCATGTTTGAGCAGACTGTCAATGCTCTTGAAGTACACGCTGCTGTCGGTCATGTTCTTTATGGCACTGGAAGAAGAGAGAAGGGGGGTGGAGGGAGATGGAGGACTGGTTAGTATTTGCAAAGGCAGCGTGGTTTTAGAGCGCACCCCCCCACGACAGAGAGGATGGTTAATAAGAAAGCTCAGCTACACACTAGCTAGCTGGTGGGTGGATTTACTGCAGGGGAGCAGCAGGGCTGCGCCGCACGCCCAGCTGGGGAAGAGCTGGTGTGTTCATCAAAGTGAAGCCCCCGAGATTCACGGTAACGGTTCAGAGAGCACTGCCTCACGCCCTCACACCCACTGCTGTCTCCCTGGGAGGTGTCAGGGAAGAGCAGGCAGCCTCTGCCTTGTTTCTACCGCACCACCTCCGCCTGCGAACACAACCCTGCTGCTCGGAGGAGTCTCTCGTACCTGCAGGCGTACTCCACCGTGTAGATGGCTCCTTGGCTTTGCTCCTCCCAGCTCTGCATGTCAGACTGAAAGAGAAGAGAAGGCAGCACCGTCAGGCACACACCGGGCAGAGGCAGCCCGCAGCGATATGCGCTGCCAGCCCTGCCCAAACGAGGGCTCTGGCTGCTTTTCACTAGAAATTGGGTTTGGATTCCATCTCCCGCTTGACAGCCTGTGACACACTCCAGGTGCCGCGCGCTAGTGTTTAAAAGAAACATTTACTGTCTGTATTTCCGGAAGGGCTACTAGTTCAGGCCAACACTTTGGATACTCTGGCAAAATTCCCCTTGTTTTTAGATGTTTTAGCCTACGAGCCAGCCAAAAGTCAGGCTGCGAGCAACCAGTAACCGCTCTAAGTGCAACGGACCAGCTGGATGTTTCAAGAATACTCAGATCTCCCAGTGTGTCTGGCCCAGCAGGCAACCAGGCTCTGAACTAACACGGCTCCCGGGGAGTTTGGTCCTTCATGCAAAACCAGGTAAAAGTTTCTTTCACAGCACTGAAAGTTCTGATTTCATCAGACCTGCCATTCACAAGCGGGCCTGTTCCCCAGCCTGCTCTGAAACTCCGGTGTCCGACGCCAAGCAGCAGTCAGCACCGTGCCCTTCCTTTCACGAGCTGGAAGGAGCCCTGTGAACTTCCCAGAGGCTCAAGCAGCATGGCATGCAGCGGGACATAATTGTATGCTGTAGCTCCAAGGAAAGGGAAAAACCAAACAAATACACAAATCGCAATGAAAGCGCTGCTGAATTCAGAGGTGTAGCTCAATAGATAACTATTTCAAAAGTCCTTAAGTAGTTCGGGCACTCTAAAATACGTTCTCATGGGAGCTAATTCCCCAGCCTATTCGGCTGGGTCTAGTTACAAGCCAGAGGAAAGCCAAGGGCCTCTTTCTGTGAGTGAAGGAGGTCGGGTAGGAGCTTGGACTGCGTCCAAGATCACTTCTCCTGTTCAAAGCCTGCCCTACATCAGGACGCTTGACCACATAGTTTTAAGCTACAAAAGAAACAAGCCTCTACATGCAGCACTCTAGGCAGCTCTCTGCAGGAGAGGGTCCTTCGACCCAGGACTCACAACCCCACAGGGACTGTGCTCGTCTCAAGGACCAACCGCATTTTACACGACCGTATCTGCTGCTGGGAACGCGCTTTGCTGCAAAAGACACAGAAACCTTCCTGCAGCTCCTCACCCTGCTCTCTCCAAGAGGTGCCAGATGAGCTTTAACAGCCATTTAGACCCTGACATCGCACTGGCTCAGTCGTACGTGTCACAGCCGCACGCCTGTGGTCCTGCTGTTTCTGAGCACCAGTAGATTTTAATCATTTCCCGGTACCAGAGCCAGTCATGTCTGTTCCCAGCATTCCCACCAATTCCTGGAATTTTCATGTCCTTAATTAGGAACAAGAGCCTTTCCCTAGAGCTCCTCACTTCTTAATCTCTTCTTGATGTCCTTTCTTCAAATTCCCAGGACATGCCCTTGGATGCAGTTTAAGAACTAAAGCCAGCTATTAATATACAATAGCACTAATGACACGTTGCTTGGAAGTAAATTAATGAGGAGATATAAGTTCTCAAAAAGACCAGGGGAAATCCAGAAAGGCCCCTCTGTGCAGAGCGGGGCTTAGCGGCGCAGCTACGACGCGCGGAGCCAGCGAGGGCCTCGCATCACGCCGTCGCTTATCAGGGAGGAGGTAAATCTGCTTGGAGAGTTTCAGATGGTGAGGACGGTATTAAGATTATTGTTTTATCAAATCATAAAAAGCTGCTTGTTGTAAAGGCACGGAGGTGACCTTCTTCTTGCAGAAACTCTTCTCCCAGCCCCCTTCCTCCCAATTTTTCCTAGGTTTAATCCCCCTGGGAATTTCAAAGGCTGCGTTTCGGGAGAACTCGGCCAGCCAGAGATGGAGCTGCTGCACAGCTGAAGGGAAGCTGGAAACCACAGATAAATCCTATTTCCTTTATACATTACCTGCACCTTGGGACTAAATTACCTGAGAATGGATCCACACAGAACATTTCTTTTTCTTCTTTTCTCTTCTGAAGAATTAAAACCACCTCACTTTAATGCCTTTGCTCTGATTTAGATAAAACCTGACAGCGTTTTCACGGTGCACAGCCCTGCTGACACCCTCCTGTTCCAGTTTCTAGCCACAAAGCCGATGGGCTCTGGCAGAGCAACCCAAAATATCCATCCCCATCTAATTGAACGCTCCACTGTGACGATGGCCCTGGCAGGGTCCTGAGCACATCCCTCTCTCCCGGGGTCTGGCTGCCTGGGCTCAAGGGCCTGTTCACTGCAAACTGCAATGCCTGAAATTGGGATAAAATGAGAGTGGGATAAAGGACAATGGAGGGGACCTGGCCACAAGCCCATTACCAGCAGCCTGGTAGCACAGTCAGGACACTGTCCTACCTGAGTTAAGTTTAACCCTCCCAGGTCCTACCAGGGACTGGTTACCAGCAGAGAGGAGAGCATGCTCCCAAACACAATGCTGCAGCCTTGGAAAAAACAAACTCGGGAGCTGACAAGGCTGGAGGAAAAGTCACTAGCAGCAGCTCTGGGATCTGCTGTTGTTCCAGCTGCCACAAATAATTTTCTTTCCATTTTCTCCCAGTTCTTACCACATCACTGCACCATTAAACACAGAGCCAATAACCAAGAAAGCAGTTAAGAAGCTGGAAGTGCCCATGGATGTAACCAGCAGCACCTCCGAGCAAGCACCAGGAAATGTTTTCTAACACTAGAGAGGCAAAGAGGTACTGGGGTGGCACTGGGGCAGTGCCCTGCTGTGCCCTGGGGCAGAGGGCACCACGCAGTCGGTTCAGCTTTGTCCTGACGTGCAGCGTTACTGCGGGGAGCACAGCGAGCTCTTCCTTGTGTACAAAGGCCACCGCTGCCCCAGCTGGGGCTAGTGGCCAGGGCAGGAGGGCGGCTGCAAGGCTGAACATGAAGGCATCAAAGAGCAAAGGTACCTGATGCTTGTGACAGCTGCAGTCACACGGGGGGACGCAGGGTCCTTGTGTTTGCTGCTGGCATCCACAGGACAGCGTGACCTCCTTTCTCACAAGAAGAAAGGGCAAAACAGCAGCAATTTTGGCTACAAAAGAGAATTCTCTGGGACGGCTGCAGCTAGGAAACGAACTTAGATGAGCCAGAGAGGTCACAGAACACTGCGGATAATTGCGATGAGCATGCTGAGCTGGGAAAATGAGAGAATCAAAGGTTTTCAGAGATCTTGCCCGGCATAAAGCCGCTGCCTAACAACACGTGCCGCGTCCGGCGCCTTCGCTCAGCTGTCGCTTCCATTAGTGCTTCTGCGCTGCCCCTCGTCCCCGTTACGCACCGTTCAGTGATGGGAACTGATCTCTTCCCTCTGCATGACTCGTCATACAATTTGCTCAATTTCCTTTTGTTCAGGACACATTCCCTGAAACCGGGACTATCTTGATTAAATAAAAGCAAGTGACAGCTCAGGAATAATATTACAAACCTGTCTCCTGCATGCCAGTGATGCAGTCGCATCAGCCTGTGCTATACATACATATACATCTCTATACACCTACCACTGCACACAGACACGTATATAAAATGTTAATAAATAATTGAATAATAAAGTGTCACAATCCAGGTTAATTTGGAAACCAGGGCTGTAAAGCAAAGGTGAAAAATGGGGCCTGACAGTGCATTAGCATAGACATGAAGCAGTAATCTATTCATGAGACATCACTCCTAATGAATCATGACTGGCAGAAGAGGGAGAAGGACAACAAGGCTGGCATTAAAGTGTCTGTGCTCCGTGCTCTGGAGGAAAGTAGGAACACAGCTGTGAGATGCGATTCATTATCCTGCTTTGCCTCATGTGGGCTCTTCGCACTTGTTTCTTCACACTCCCCCTTCCCTCCTCTCACCCTCCCTCTTATTTTATGTAGGAAATAAAAATCGCACAGTGTAGGCAGGGGTAATAAGATTTAACATCTCCCTCCGCCCTGCACAAAACACACTACTCGTTTTTCTTTGTCTCCACACACAAGTCCAGCTGTGCGAGCACGGGGTTGGACTCTCAAGCTTTTTTCCTCAGGTCCACAGGTAAATTTGCAACGTCCCCTCATCCCCTCTGGTTCAGACTGAGCCGGGGTCCCGCAGCACCTCGCACCCCCATGGCTGATTTCCCCCCTCCTTCCCACCCCCTAAGGGAGGTGAAATAGGGACAACGTGCCAAGTCAGGAAAATGTTTTGCGCCCGACTGTGTTGTAGCTCTGGAAAGCGAAGCACGACTCACCTTGTGCTGCGCGAGCTCCGGGAGGGATCTCCGCACGTGCTCCTGCAGCCGGTACAGGGCCACGGAGGGCTCGTTGGCCAGGACGTACATGCTCTCCGTGAATTTATCCGTAACTGCAACAAGAAAAACAACAGTTATGGAAAGCGGGGAGAAACAGGGGGAAAGGTGGGGTTGGAAAGGCTGCCCTGGAACGCTGGTCCTGTCCCCAACACCACAATGGAGAGATCAGAGCACAACCCCAGGTATTTTTCATAACTAGTCTGTTAACAAGGACGTGAAAGCAAAACCCCGCTGAACAGGCAGCCCCGTCTCCACTCTCCCCATAACGGCAACTGCAGCCAGCGACAAGCTTGGCTCCAGCCACCAACAGCCCAGCCTGGGACGTCACCGCTGCCGCGGCCCCCTACGAGCTCTGGCTGTTCTAATTTCAGGGACCACTCGGGTTATGCCCGTCACTGGGTCCTTTCTGACCCCTTTGCAGGGGGCCAGGAGATGAGCAGAGCCCAGCAGCAGCCTGGCTCCCGTTCCCGGGCCTGCTGCTGCCCGGCCTCGTTACTGGCCATTCGGGCTCATCTCTGCTCCGGCCCTCGAGCTCGCCTGTGCCTCAGCCACCCCCCGCTGCGGGGTCCTTCTGTTGCTCCCCTGCAGACACCTCCCTCCCAGTGACATCCTAAAAATGTCCACGGAGGAGACACGGTGGCTGCAGACCAGGGCTCAGGAAGCTTCGGTGTCGTTCCAAGCTGCCTGCTGAGCCGCTTCCCCCCACTCCACCCCTCCTATCCCGGCCTGTCCGGGCCAGGGACGCCTTTTCCGCTGGTGGTTTGCGCAGCTACAGCACAGCTTTGATCTCTCTTTCCCTGCACGTCTCCAAGGAGAACACCGCCAGCTCCTAATAACCAAGAGACACAAAAATCGAAGATTGTCTCATTGTTCATAGTGGGGGGGTGAATCAGGGAGTGTTTTCACCAGGCTGAAGCAGAACACCTTCCAGTTTCTGCATAATTTTCTATTTTAAGGAAAATTATTCTCTCCTCTTCCCTTCAGAGCTTTTGTTTCAGTGACAACTGCCCAGATACCCCAGTTCCGTAACACCAGTGGACACGCTGAGCCTTCCGAAGGCAAATGGGAATAAATACAAAATTTTACCAGAATAATAATCCGCACCCGGGACAGACACAACGTCTATCTCCCCTCCTGACACGAATTATTCCCAGACCCTCGCAGCAGGGCAGGTAAAGAGGGGACAAGACGGGAGAGGGGGGGCACAGGGCAGCTCCTCGCGGCAGGGCCAGCTCCGAGGGGGGCCCAGCGGGGTCCCGCCAGCTCTGCCTGCCCCGAACTGAGGGTCCCGTCGGGACACGCCGTCCCCCGCCCTGTCACGACCCCATCGTGACTAAGCCCACGGTGCCTTTTCGGGCCCTGCAGTGCCCTGCCACCACCCCCGCTGTCGCCACTTGCCCCGTCCCGTCGCACCTTTCCCTCTCCCGACCCGCAGGGCCCTGCCGTGACTTTGCTGTCGCTGCACAGCCCTGGCCCGCCCGCGCCCTGTCACGACCCGCAGGCTCCTGTCGCGACCGGCCAACTCAGACCCGCAGAGCCCGGCCACGCCCAGCCCCGCCGCACCGAGCCGCCACTCCCCGGCCGCCCCCGGCCCGCTCCCACCTTTCTTCACCTTCAGCTGCATCTCGGGTTCCTCCATCCTCCCTCCTCCTCCTCCTCCTCCTCCTCCTCCTCCCTCCCGCGCCGCCGCTTCCGCTTCCGCCGGCGCCCGCCGAAACCGCCCCGGTCGGAAACACCCGCGGCGCCTCCGTTCGCTCAAAGGGCCCCGGCTGGAAACGCCGCCCCAGCCCCCCCCCCCCCCCCAGCCCCCCCACTCTCGAGTGCTCCCCCCGGGCCGTCCACCCCCGCACCCCGGGACCGGGCCCGTCCCACGGGCAGATCTCCGGAGCGGCCTCCCCCGGGTCGGGCCACCGCGCCCCCGCTGCTCCGAGCCACCCCGGTGTGTGTGGGGGCGTTAAACCACCACGATCGCCCCTTTCCTCATCGATGAACCCCCCCGGGGTCTCTTGTGGAAGCCTCGAGGCGGGTGGAGGCCGCGGGCGCCAGCGCTGGGCCCCCCCCGCGCCCCCCGGTGCTGTACAGGGTTGGGGGGACATCGCGGGGCACTTTGCCAGGCCCTGAGGCCCGAGGGTGTCGTCCCCGTCCCCCCCCCCGACCCCGCCACCGCACTTTTGTCCCCTCACAGCCCCGCCGTGGGGCTGGAGCGCTCCCACCCCCAGGGCTTGGGGGGCCGGAGCTGCTCTCCCCAGGCGGGAGCGGGCCCCGTGTGGGACAAGGCACAAACGGGGGGTGTCCCCCGCCCTCCCCGCCGTGTCGGGGGGGACCTGCTGCCCCATGGCCGCCGCCACCTCGTCCCCATCCCACCAAAGGGACTGTCGCTTTAACACCAGCCGTCCCGCCTCGCCCGGCCTCCGTGCCGTCAGCGGGCAGGTGGAGCTGGACAGGGGGGGCCCCCACTGTGCCCCCCGCTCCCCTCAGGCGGCCCCCCCCGCCCCCGCCAAGCCTGGCTGGGCCCTGCCAGGCCGCGCCGGCTGCGGCCGGAGGAAGGGGAAGTGCTGGGGCAGGACCGGGGGATGCCGGGGGGGAGCCCAGACTCCTCACCGGGGAGCGGCGGCTTGGCCTGAGCCGGGACGGGCCCCACCGGCCAACCCCGGGGGATGGCGAGGTGGGCAGGGATGGCCGCAGGCGGCAGTGGGGGGGCTGGGGAGAAGGGGGGGAATTCCCTCCGGCCTGCCCTGGCTCGGTCCCGCTGCGAGCGGGAAGGCGGCCGTGCTGGGGGGAGCGGTTTGGAGATGCTCCCCGGGCGGCTTCGCAGCGCTGCCGAGCTTTTGTCCGCCGGCGGTGCGGGGAGTCCGGCTGGAGAGGGCAAGCGGGACCCCAAACTGCGCTGCCGGCACGGAGGAGTTTGGGGGCCACTCAGGGACTAGGCAGCCTCCCCCCTCCCCTTCCCTTTCTGTCCCTTTCTGTCCCCACTTTTTCCCCCTTTCTAACATGTTGTTGTGTGCAGCTGCCCCATGGAAGGGGAAGAAGCAGTCCCTCATCTCGTGGAGACGCCCCTAAACGACACGGACGCCCAGGAGCAACGGAAAGAGGGTGAAAATGGAGCCGAGAGGGCAGCAGGCGCAGAGGAGCTGGCAGGGACCAGGGACACGGGGGACAGCGGGGCTCCCCCGGGGAGTCTGCGGCCAGAGCAGGACGTGCCACGCTTGAACCACGGGGACGGTGAGTGCTGGGGGTGACGGGAGCTGAGACGGGGCATGCGTGGCCCCGGGATCCTGCAGCATCTGTCCCCCTGAAAACTGGGATCAACGTGCCCGGCACCCTGGGCTCTGGGTGCAGGTGGGGTGCTTGCCGTGCCGGTTGGGTCTCCTTGTGCCACGTGTGGAGCCCAGCCTGCTCCCCAAAAAGCAGAACTGAGGTTCCCAATGGCCGCCCTTGTTTTGTAGGTGGAGCAGAGACTCTCCCGAAGCCCTCGACTGCCTCGACAGACAGGCAGAGGAGCACCGAGCTCTTGGCCCTGGACAGTGAGTGCTCACAGATGCTCAGGCACAGCCCTGGTGGGAGATGAGCGTGGGAGAGGTCATCTGGGTCTCTCATCCCACAAAGGCAGCTAGAAAAAAGTCTTTTACTGCTGCTGGTCCCTCCCATAATGTGGCAAGGCCAAGTCCAAACCCAGACTTTGGTGATGACTTGTGCCAGCAGTGAGAGGTCGCTGCAGCTCCACGCAGAGGAACTGGAGATAAACTCTTTTCACATACTTTCCTAATTAAACTACAAATTGCTTGTTGAAAACACATTCAGATTTCCAAGTGGAGCTCTTCAAGGGTAGGGAACATGAGGATGAACTTGAGTGCATCCCCCAGGATGTCCTCTGCAGTATATCGTTTGCAATTATGCCATTATTGCCAGATCTCTGCCTCCCGCAGTGCCCCAGATGGACCCTGCCCCTCCTTGGGCAGCTGTTTGGGCTGTTTTATCAGCTGTTGGTCCCTGTGCACTGGTCAAACCTCAGCCTTCAGGCTCTTTACTTGCAAGGGAATAATTCTTTTTGTGCAGGGACGGGAGGGAACAGCTTCAGATAAGTCACATGAGACCTGAGCTTTCATGAAGCTCTTGGCTTCAAGTCAGTGTAGTTCCTCCCTGTGCATGGAGGAGACGTGCCCTGACTCTCTCCTCTCTCTGGAACAGGTTTCCCCCTGAAGCACTCGAACACGCTGACGAACCGGCAGCGAGGCAACGAGATCTCGGCCCTCCCAGCCACGCTGGACAGTGAGTACGGCCGGGCAGAGCAGGCTGTGCGTCTCGCACACCAACAGATGTGGGGTGTGGAGGGAGCAGAGGGACAGTGGGGCTGGAGCCTCCCTCCACCTCCTGCTGCCACACTGCTCAGTGCCCGCCGGCCTTGTCTCTCAGGCTGCTCCCTCCAGTGCTGCTGCTCTCAGCTCTTGCCCTGGCTGGCTGTCCCCGCTGCTAAACAGCAGAAGGGTGTTAATTACCCATCAGGTTTTTTGGGGCTCAGATGGGGGCTGGCCACTTACCACCTCCCCAGGCTTGCAGGGACCCACCTGCAGACGATAGGTGCTGAACTGGGGAAACATTTTATCCTGACGGGTGAATTCTTTCTGTCCCCCAGCATTGTCCATCCACCAGCTTGCTGCCCAAGGTGAGCTCAGCCAGCTGAAAGAGCACCTTCGGAAAGGTACGTGTCTCTCTGGGTTCTCACCCCAGATCACGCAGAGTCCTGCCACGTCATAGCGCACTCAGAATCACCAAGGTTGGAAAAGACCTTGAAGATCCTCTAGTCCAACCATTAAAAAAAAAATTTTCACAGAAAGAGTGGTCAGACAGTGGAATAGGCTGCTCAGGGAGGGGGTGGAGTCACCATCCCTGGATGTGTTTAAGGGTTGTTTAGATGAGATGTTGGGGGATGTGGTGTAGGGGAGAACTTTGTAGAGTCAGGCTGATGGTTGGACTTGATGATCCCAAAGGTCTTTTCCAACCTGAATGATTCTATGATTAACCTCACACTGACCATTCCCAACTCCACCAGATCCCTCAGCGCTGGGTCAACCCGACTCTTAAACCCCTCCAGGGATGGGGACCCCCCCCTGCCCTGTGCAGCCCATTCCAATGCCCAACAGCCCCTTCTGGAAAGAAATACTTCCTAATACCCACTCTTTGATAAACCCTCAGCCCAGTTTTTACTGGGAGGACAGGGAGCAGAGGGGGCTTTACCCTCCCTGTTTACGATGTCTCATCCGTGTCTGTGCAGGTGAGAACTTGGTAAATAAACCTGATGAGAGAGGTTTCACACCGCTGATCTGGGCTGCAGCCTTCGGAGAGATCGAAACGGTCCGTCACCTGCTGGAATGGGTAAGGCCACGCTCATGCAGCACCTCGTTAACAGGAGACTTCCCATCTCCGATCCTGGCAGCCGCCAAATTGTCTGTCCAGCACCATCCTGGTACCATCTCAGCCAGTTTTTCCCATGGCACCAAACAGGACGCGGCTGCAGAGCTAACAGCTCAGATGCTGCTGGATGCTGCTCCCCACTGGGCTGTGAGCTAAGTCAGGAGCATGAAGAGCCTTATCTCACAGCTAGCAATAACTGTTTGTAATTAAATATCTGCTTATTGGTAATTTGAGATCAGGCTTATCACTTGGGCCCTGTAATCTGCCAGCAAATGTGCTCGCCGAGGTATCGTTGCAGTTAATGAACTCATTGCTGCTTCGTCCTTGAGTGCTGGGCTTGCAGCTGAGGACTGTCTGGGGGTGAGCAGGAACCAGATCCTCCTGCACTCTGGATCAAGCTGCTGCCCAAAGCTCAGTCCCACATCTGCGTGTGTCCAAGGATCAGCGAGCACTCGCACCTCGTAAGCGCTGGCCAAACGCTGGCTCTGTTGCTGTATTAACAGCAACATTGCAATCTGTTACCAGAGGGACTAACAACCCAAAATAAACAAGGTGATACATTGGTAAAGGCTATAATGATGTCCAGGAGAGGTCTGTGGCTGGCAGGGCTTGGAGGACAGGGAGGTTTTCTAGGTAATTCAGTAACAAAAGAGAGGGTGGGTATTGTACAGGTGTCTAGACAGGGCTGGTAACACTGTTCCCAGTGATGGGAAAGGGGCTGAGTGACAGGAACCATCAGGCTTAGTTTACTGACACTGGAGAAGGGCTTTTAAGTCCTCACCTGAAACGTTTGATGATGCTTAAAATACACCCAGTCGGGGACTTTGTAAGGGGAGGTCACTGGGGATGCGTGAGCTGTCTCTGCCCCACCAGGCCGCTGGGCCCTGGCTCTGTGCTCAGCCCCCCTGGGGCACCCAGCAAGGCTGTGCTGAGCACCCCAGGTCTCAGCAGGGCTCCTGCACCCCGCCGGGGCTAACGCCTGCGCTGTCCCCAGGGCGCTGACCCCCACGCGCTGGCGAAGGAGCGGGAGAGCGCCCTGGCCCTGGCCAGCATGGGCGGCTACACCGACATCGTCGTCATGCTGCTGGAGAGGGACGTGGACATCAACATCTACGACTGGGTGAGTGCTGCCGGGCGCAGGCCGCTGCGGGGACCGTGCCGGCGCTGGGAGCGACACCAAGCCCCGCCAGGGCTCCGCCAAGCTCATTTTAAAATAGCAGCAGCGAGTTCGCATCGTTCTGGGCTGAGCTAGCAGCAACACCTCTCTCCTAGATGCTTCGCAGCGCTCGTCTGCCTGCTCGTGTTTTGAGAAATTAATCTGGATAATAATTTTAAATGGTTTCCTCAGTTGTTCACACTGGTGATGTTAGCAGCCACAAGGAAACAGCGCCCAGAACTTAAGGTTGTCTTTAAAATTACACAATTTAAAAGCTATTGTATTGCATACAGAGAATAATACCTGAGCAGAGCCGCTCTGTGAGAAAACACCCAGCCCAGAGCTGGGAGAGGGTGGAAAGGGGATCCCAGCGGGTCGGGGACCTGCTGCTGCGGGAGAAGCCGGAGCTGCGTGAGCACAGCCCTGTGCCAGCCGGCAGTGACGCAGCCCCTTCCCTTTCCCTGCAGAACGGCGGCACTCCTCTGCTCTACGCCGTGCGCGGCAATCACGTCAAGTGTGTCGAGGCCCTACTAGGTAACGGGGAAGATCTGCACTTAGTCCTTGGCCTCGAATCCGCTGCTCGTTGGTAACCGCCTCGGGGAGAGAGCGGGACACGCCTGGGGGGAGAAACTGAGCAGCTCCCCACTCACGGGGGGCTGCCCAGCCAGGACGGGCACCTTTTGGGGGTCCCCTGAGCCGGAGGGGGACGCCACATCGGCAGGGGAGCGCCGTGCCCTGATCTCCACTGCCTGCTTGCAGCTCGCGGCGCTGATCTGACGACGGAGGCAGATTCTGGCTACACGCCGATGGATCTGGCCGTGGCCCTGGGACACAAGAAAGGCAAGTGTCCCCTCCGTGCCTGGCAGGGAGCCCGCCCTTCCCTTCCCAAGAACCCTCCAGGCAATTCCCAGCTTCCAGCCTTGCTCAGGGCTTTTTTTGACCTTCCACCACTGCTCCCCGCTCTGAAAACGAGCCAGAGAAATCAAGATGGGTCCTGTTCCCCTTGCTCCCCCTCCAAGCCGGAGTGGTGCTGGAGATCGGGCTGGGACGGGGGAGATGGGGACAGGCCCCTGGAGAAAGGGGTTTTCCAGCCTCCCACTGGAAAACAGCAGCAAAATGGTGACCAGGTCCTGCCCACAGCAGTGGGTTTCACTTCTCTCCCCTCCCTTAGTCCAACAGGTGATCGAAAATCACATCCTCAAGCTATTCCAGAACAAAGAGCAGGAGTGACGCAGCGGCTTGTGCTGCACCGCTGCAGCACCAGCGCTTCTCCCAGCCCACACAGGACCCTCCTCTGGGACCACCACAGCCTCACCCAGCCGTGCTGCAACAAACAGGGCAGTGGCACGATGCTTCCAGCAAGGAGCATGTGGAGGGAGCTGGGCACCTCGGTGAATCTGTGCCTCTCCCCGAGGGTGGCACGGCCACGGTCCCCCGCACCCAGGGACACTCATTCCTCAGGGCAGCTGCATTTCTGCCCTGTCCGGGCTCAGCTGCTTCGTGCGTGTGTGCGTTCAGGTATTGCATTATTGGAATTAAACCCTAAAGCAGCCGTGTGGAGCCCTGTCCATGGCCTCGGCCTCTCACAGCGGCCAGTCCCCAATCCCAGTACCAGCTACTGGGGAACAGTGAGGGGAACTGGGCCAACCAACCTCCCCAAGGCCTGCGCCCCGCCGGTGCGCTGCTCTTCCTCTCCAGAGCTGTCTCATTGAAGAGGGAAGCTCCCTCTTAACACCCATAAACTTGCCAAGCCCTCTCTGCACACAGCCAGGGAAATAGCCACAGGCAGAAGCAAAACCCTGTGGGAAGCATCACCCTGCCAGCCAGGAACACAGCACGGCCCCGGCCGACAGCCACGATCCTGAGCCGGAGCCCTGCAAGGCCACAAAGAGCCGCTCCAAGAAGTTCAGGGGTGGTTGGCAAAGATGAGAGACAGCCAGAGCCCCCGGCACACAGAGGGGACTCTCCTCCTCTCTCCTGCTCAAGCCATGCACCGGCGCAGCCATGGCAAACCCCGGAGGGCTCAGTCCCGGGGTGCCACTTGCCCAAGGAGCAGCCGGGAAGGAGCGGGGACACGATTTATTCAGCTGGTGACACAAGCTGCGTCCCATGAGGATCTCTGCTCTGTCACTGCCATCCTGTGGGCCTGGGGGTCCCCTCTCAGCGCCTTGGGGTGCAATTGGGGGCAGCACCTCCCCGCTGGCAGGGTTTGCTGTCCAGTTTCCCCCCACGCAGCAGAGCCCCAGCACAGGCAGTGGGGTGCAGCCCCCCACGCTGTCCCTAGAGCCTCTCCCCCAGCACCCTGAGGTGATACACCACGATCCTCCCGAAGAAGTCTGTGCTGTTCTCAAAGGTGATCTTCAGCTTATCCAGCTCCGTCTCCTCCACCTGGAATCTGTGTGGGGGCCGTAAAGGAGAAAAATAGGCAGGAGGATGCTACAGGCTTGGGGAGGAGTGGCTGGAGAGCTGCCAGTCAGAGGGGGACCTGGGGGGGGTTGGTTGCCAGCTGGCTGAACAGGAGCCAGCAGTGTGCCCAGGTGGCCAAGAAGGCCAATGGCATCCTGGCTTGTATCAGCCATAGCACGGCCAGCAGGGACAGGGGAGGGATCTTACCCCTGTGCTCAGCACTGGTGAGGCCGCCCCTCGATGAGTGGGTTCAGTTTTGGGCCCCTCACCCCAAAAAGGCCATTGAATGACTCGAGCGTGTCCAGAGAAGGGCAACGGAGCTGGTGCAGGGTCTGGAGCACAGGTCTGATGGGGAGCGGCTGAGGGAACTGGGGGGGTTTAGTCTGGAGAAGAGGAGGCTGAGGGGAGACCTCATGGCCCTCTCCAGCTCCCTGAAAGGAGGGTGCAGAGAGGGGGGATGAGTCTCTTGAGCCAAGGAACCAGCGCCAGGACAAGAGGGAATGGCCTCAAGCTGCGCCAGGGCAGGGTCAGACTGGCTCTTAGGAAGGATTTCTTTGCAGAAGGGGCTGTTGGGCGTTGGAATGGGCTGCCCAGGGCAGGGGGGGAGTCCCCATCCCTGGAGGGGGTGAAGAGTCGGGTTGACCCAGCGCTGAGGGATCTGGTGGAGTTGGGAACGGTCAGGGTGAGGTTCATGGTGGGACCGGAGGAGCTTCAAGGGCTTTTCCAACCGAGATGATTCTGGGATTCTGTGACACGTGGGAGACCTGCCCTGAGGGGGCACGCGTGGGGCTCACACCCCGGCGTACTGCAGCCGACGTCTGGATCTGCTCCAGCTCTGCCCAGTAGCTACAGCAGTGGCAAAGGGCCAACAGGCACCCGCAGGTCTGTCGTTTAAACTGCAGCTCTGCCATCGCCCCCCCTGCCCCTCCACAACGCGGCAAAGGATATCTGCATGGCATTGATGTCCTCGGGGTACAGGGCGGATATTTTCACCAGTTCTTCACCTGCTCTGCAGCCTGCGGAGGATAAAGGTGGAGGCAGAGGCTCAGGTGCTGGGGGAGCCTTCAAGCCCCCCAAATCCTCCCTGCGTTGGCTGGGAGCAGTGGTCCATCAATGGACCAGGCTCCCAACCCAGGTCCTCGCTATTCACCCCTCTGTGCTCCAGCCCACAGCCTCAGCCCCTCTCAGGATTTGGGAGCAGTTAACAAATACCTCTGGGCCTCACAAGAAACAGCTGTGGGATCCAGGTGCAGGTAAACTGAGGCAGAGGGACCCCTGTGCCCCTAAACCAGCTCCTCACCTTCCAGCGTGCACAGCCGGCTGGAGAATCCCCCCTGGAACTGGATGTGGAGCTGCGAGACCTTGACGGTGCGGGGGAAATCCAGGGTGACCCACTGGCACGTGCCCTGAAGGCAGGAACGACAGCGGGGCTCCGTCACGGCGGGGACAGCGAGGTGTCCATGGCTCCTGGCCCCCGCACACGGCTCCCGGCCCACCCCTCTGGCTTTCCCGTCCTTGTCCCCCCACCTGGTCCGAGTTCCAGCATGTCTCCTCGCTCGTGTCGAACATGTGCTTCTTCCCAAACTGCTTCACGTCCCGGTTAAGCACAGAGCTCACCCTGCAGGGACACGCGCCACCATCCCGGGGACACAACGGGGACAGCGTCAGCGATGGGACTCGTGTCCCCTGCAGGGCCAGGGGATGGTGTGTGGCACCCAGGAGGGACCCACTGTGGGGGGGGCGGTGGCCGCAGCACCCCGCTGCCCGCTGTCCCCTGGGGGGGCTGGGACTCACCGCGTGGCCGTGTCGGCGCAGACCAGGGGCTCCACGGGCATCGCTGCCTGCAGTCGTGCTGCCTGCAGAGAGATGGGGTCAGCCAGGGGCAAAAATGGGGTCACCCAGCAGCAACAGGGACCCCTGGGCAGCACTGGGGACCCCCGGACAGTACTGGGGTCAACCCGAGCAGCAATGGAGACTCCTGGACAGCACTGGGGACCCCCAGGCAGCATTGGGGGCTCCCAAACAGCACTGGGGGCACTCTGGCAGCACTGGGGACCCCCAAGCAATATTGGGGACACTTGAGCAGCACTGGGGACCCCTGGGCAGCATTGGGGGCAGCTGGGCAGCACTGAGGACCCCTGAGAAACCTTAGGGGCATCCTGGTATCACTGGGGGCACCCTGGCAGCACTGGGGACCCCCGGGAAGCACTAGGGATCCCTGAGCAGCATTGGGGACCCCAGGACAGCCCTGGGGACCCCCGGACAGCATTAGAAGCATCCGGGCAGCATTGGGGACCTCTGAGCAGCATTGGGGACCCCAGGACAGCATTAGAGACATCCGGGCAGCACTGGGGACCCCTGAGCAGCATTGGGGACCCCCGGGCAGCAATAGGGACACTGAGTAGCTTTGTGGACCCCCGGACAGCACTGAAGAGACCCGGCAGCACCGGGGCACCCCCGGCTCCCGTCCCCTCGCCCATCCCCGTCCCCTCCGGCCGCCGCCACTCACCGTCCGCCCGGCGCAGGAAGCGGCGGAGCTGCTTCCCCCGGCCTCGGCGTCCGGGAACGCCCCCCCCCGCCCCGCCGCAACGCTCCGCCCTCCCCGCCGCGGGACCCGGGCGGGCCGGAGCGCCCTGCACCCCCCCAGCAGCTCCCGCGACGAGGAGGGGGACGACATGCAGCACCCCGGCGTCCCCCCATGCAGCACCCCCGGCCCAGCACCCCCGCGAGTGCCGTCCCTCTGTGATTCACCCCCCCCCGCAAAGGTCTCGCCCCCCACAGCCGCTCTCACGGCCCCTGCACGGCCCTGGAGTCGGGGTACACCCCCCCACTTCCAAAGCCCGGCTCCAGGGGGGGTCTCGCCGGGCCCGGGGCTGGGGCGGCCGGTGCCCTCCCGGGCCGGCTCTGTAGGTGGCACTGGCGGAGCGCGGCTGGGAGCGGCGGCGAGAGGCTGCGGGGGGGCGGAGCGCGGGTGTGCGGGGAGCCCGGCCTGCTCCGGCATCCCTGCGCATCCCAGCATCCCTGTGCATCCCGGCATCCCTGCGCATCCCAGCATCCCTGTGCATCCCATCATCCCGGCCTGCTCCGGCATCCCTGTGCATCCCAGCACACCCCAGCATCCCTGCGCATCCCAACATCCCAGCCTGCTCCGGCATCCCTGTGCATCCCCTGTGCATCCCATCATCCCGGCCTGCTCTGGCATCCCTGTGTATCCCCTGTGCATCCCAACATCCCTGTACATCCCGGCATCCCTGTGCATCCCATCATCCCAGCCTGCTCTGGCATCCCTGTGCATCCCAGCATTCCGGTGTGCTCCAGCATCCCTGTGCATCCCTGCGCATCCCAGCACACTGGAGTATCCCCACAAACTGCAGCATCCTTGAACTGGAGCATCTCTGCACGCTGCAGCACCCCTACACTGCAACACCCCCCATGCTGCAGCACCCCCCCACACTGCAGCACCCCCACACTGCAGCACCTCCCCCACGCTGGCTCATCCCTGCACACCCCAGCGTCCCCTTCGATGAAGCCACCAGCGCAGCGCCCAGGCAGGTCCAAGCCATCCCTGGTGCCCCTCGGGCCCCCCTGGCCAGGCAGCGCTGAGCTGCCCCCCCCAGCCTGTGAGGGGGGACCCCAGAGCAGCTGTGCCAGGAGAAATCACCCCCCCCCCCCTCCATATAGAACCAGGCAGCTGCTTAAAATGACCCTTTGCAGGCACACGGTACCGCTGCGCTTGCCCACGGTCCTTGCGGATGTGCCCCAGCACTCAGCGAGGTTGCCAAGCCTTGACCCCGTGGTGGTCCCGTGGCCCCAGCTGGCCCCATGGCCGCCTCGCTGGGGGAGGCCGCGGCTCTCTGCAGCCGTCCCCAGGTGCCTGAGTGAGTCACGGTGGCCGTGCCGAGGCTGCCTGCGCGCAGCCACCGGCAAAAATAAAACCAGGCGAGCGCTGCAAAACCATCGCCTCCCCCTCGCCACGCGGCTCTGGGGGCTCAGCCCCCGGCTGGGGCTGCGCACACGCGTGTCAGCGAGCACACACGTGTGTGCAAACCCACGCGGTGACACACAGGCGTGACGGGCTCCGTCTTCCTCCTCCTTCCTCCCCTTCTCCCCCCCCCCTCCCCCCGCTGAGTTTCGCCTGAGAAATTGGGTCAAAAACCGCAGGAGCCTTAATTGCCCCTCGGCTCATCGCGGGCTCTGCCACTGTGCCACCGCTGCCCGTGTCACCTCCTGCCCGCACCTGCCTGCACCAGCCCCCCTCGCCCCAGTGACCCTCCAGCCCTGCCCGCCTGAGGGGAATGGGGCAGGGGGGGCAGCACTCTGTCCCTGGGGCTCTTCAGCCTCGGCATCTTCCTCACCCTCCTCGCTCTCGAGGAACGAGGCGGGCGGTAAACGCAGCTGCTTCCCGCCGGGCTGTGCCGGGAGCAGCACGGTGGCGGCCTTGGCTCCCGGCTGCCATCCAGGCCGGCACTCAGCCACACACCGTGGGGGGACGGGGGGGGGACCTTTGCATTTTATCCAAGAGCTAATAGAAAGGCTGGTGCCAAACCGGGCGCCGGCACGAATCCAGACCCCCCGCTCCCACCGGGCACGAGCTCCCGCCCGCCAGCCGCCGGGATGCTGGCCCTGTGCCGGCGCAGCCACCTCGTGCCGGCCCTGCAGGAAACGGGTGCCGGTGCCTTTTGTGTGGCGGGTGCCGGGGTGTGAGTTTTGCTGAGCAACCCCGGCTGGCGCCGGGAGCTGCTTCCGAAGAAGAAGCGGGTGTTGTGCCCTTTGCCGTTAATTACTTGTGCCAATTGATTTCCACTTCCGTGTAAACACTGGGGATTACCGGTGAATGCGGCACAGGCGTTATTCAACGCCGCGGCCTCTCCGCCCGGCACAGGGCCCTGCCTGTTCTCCGGGATGCGCCTCTGCCTTTATTCTGCGTAGAGGGGCCGGGGGGTCCCAGGGGGGCCGGGGGGACCTGGAAGGGCAGGATTTGGCACAGCCGGTAATTAATGCTAAATAACAACGTGGTGGCATCTCGGCGCTGGGAAGGAGCCATGCAGGGCGCCAATGGGTGCGTCCCTCTGGAAGGGAATGGATAAAAAGATATAATTCTCTTATTATAGCCCTGCTTTTAAGCCGAAAACCAGCGTTTCCTCCCAAAGGGGTGAGGGCACCAGGCTTGTGGCCGGGCCGCTGTGGTGCCGGTGTTCTCACCGCTGGGGCTGCCGGAGCGGCAGCACATCAGCCGTGAGCAGGCGTGGGGGTAGGCTGTGCCGTTAATGAGCTTTGGCTCTGCTAACGGGCGATGCTGCTCGTTGTCCCTGCGTGGGCAGTGCTGGGGGGCAATTACCACCCCAGCTAATGAACCAGCGCGGTGTCCCGCTGGCCCTGCTGCTAATTATTGCTGGTGTCAGAGAGGGGCTGACCGGGGCTGGTGTCCCCCACGCTTGCTCCCATGCCAGCCCTGCCAGCTGCTCCCCCGAAATCACCCACCAGCACCATGGTGGGCACCAGGGCGCAGGGTTGGGCCCTGCCCACAGACGCGGAGCTGGTGGCATTGTCACCCAGGAGTGTCCCCAGAGGGGGGGACTGTGCTGGGTCACAGCCCATGCCCCCGGTGGAGGGGGGGGTGCTGGCCGGGGCTGGGTGCTGCGGGAGGGTGAAAGGAGCGGGTCCGGCTGCTGGAAGGGGGAAGGGAAGGAGGTGGTTGCCATGGAAACAGAAAATAAAATCAATGCATCCTGCCGGCGGGTTTGGAGGGAAGTTGGGTCTGGCCAGGGCAGGGTCCCTGTCTCCCCGGGGGGGGATGCTGCAGTCCCCAGCCCACACCCCTCCATGCCCAGGTTGTGCCATGGGGTGTGTTTGGCCCAGGCTGAAAGCAGAAACGAGCCGCAGCCGGGGCGGGGAGCAGCGGGCGAGGGGCCGGGGGCAGCACGGCAGCGGGTCCATGGCGCCGGCTCTCAGCACAGACCCCGGGTCGGGGCGTCGTGCCCTGCTCCAGCCCCGGCTTCGCACCAGCATCTCAGCTAGGACAGGCACCAGGTGCTGGCTGGCCCTGCCACGGAGCCGTCTGTCCGTCCGTCCGTCCGTCCGTCCGCCCTCCCGCTGCCTGTCCCCGTGCCAGTGCCCTGAGTGCTGGCCCCAGCTGCGGTGGCAGAGGCCTCATTAATAAGCCGCTCTCCCGATGAATGTGGCAGCTCTCCTGGAACGGGCTTCATTAGCTGCCGGCGGACCTGAGCGGAATAACAAGCGGCTCCACGGGGCGCGGGACGGGGGGGTGTCCCCCCCACCCTCCGCACCCCCGGTGATGTGGGGACCAGGGCACGCAGCTGCACTGAGGGCACGGGGAGCTGCATGGTCCCTCGCTGTGCAGGGAGGAGAGTCCCTGGCACCCAGGTCCCCTGGTGCTCAGCACCCGCGGGATGGCAGCGGCGATGCTGCTCAGCACCCCGGTCACGGCGCTGCGGCCCCCGCTGCCAAACCGGGCAGCACCAGAGCTCGGGAGGCTCCCGGCCTCGCCTGCCCCCCAAACTGGCTTTGTCATCGGGGTGATGAGGGTGCTTCACCACCCGCTCTTGCAGGGCCAGCCCCTCCATCCCCTTGGGGACTCTGCGGTGTCCCCACGCCTGTCCCCGTGCTGCGGGTTAGCCACGTCACTTCTATTGTGGAACTTGGTGGGAGCGAGACCTGGCTGAGACCTATCAAACTCGTGTCATGTGGCTTCTGGCCCCTCCGCTCTCCCCTGGGTGGCTGGGGCAAAGCCAGGGCTGTGCTGGAGTCATGGGGACCCCCTGCAGCCCCACGCTGGAGCCAGAGCCCCGCCAGGTCTCCCCGGGGACAGCGGCGGGTCCCGGCCCTTTGCGGGGGGAGCCCCTTGCCATCACTGCCGCGCACCCCAATTGCCAGCGGCCGCCTCCCCGCGTCCCTGTCACAACAAAGGAAAACATCTCTGGATGGAAACTGCAGGAGGGTCGTCACGGCAACACTGCTGCAGGATTTCACCAGAAACCCAGCATTCCAGCTCAAAAAGACACTTGGGTCCCTGCTCGCCCTGGCAGACGCCAGCGCAAAACCTGCCGGGGCCAAGTGAGTGGGACCGGGGGATGGAGTCACCCCAACCACCACTGCCCCAGGGGCCGCCTGGCCTGTCCCTGGTGGGGTTGGGGACATGAGGCTCCCAGCGGGGACCTGGTGACTGTGGGTGCTGCCCTGTGGGAGCAGCTCGGGGGGGCAGAGCCATCGGTGCTGCCAGGGTGATGCCGCAAGGACGTGCTGGGGGTGCAGAAGGGCCACCGAGCCGGGCAAGGGTGGGGACATGGGGACATCCCTCCGTGCCAGGTGGAGCTGGCTCTCTCACCCGGATGGAGGGATGGCCACGGCGGGGTGTTGGGGCTCCAGGTTAGGCCTGAGGGGTGGGGGGGACTCCATGAAGTCACCTCCCAGCTGGAGCGACCAGCCAGGGGGATGTTGAAGCTCCAAACTGGTGCCAGCGGAGGAGCTGGTCCCCGCCGCCGCGGTCCCCGGGCGCGGAGCAGCTGCCGGCGCGGGGAGGCAGGCGGGGGGAGAGGTGTCTATTAAATCCCCATCCATAAGCCGCGCTGGCTGGTGTCTGTTATGACATTTATCTCCACTCGAGAGGAGAGCTCCGATAACTCACTGCCGGCACCTTCCTCAGCAAGACAAATGGCCGGCGGCACATCAGCCACGCTGCCTCTGCCGGGGCCCACCCAGCGCCCTGTTTCCCCCCTGGGAGGTGGATGGGTGGGTGCTGGGGGTCCCTCCGCTCCCCCCTCACCTGCTCCGAGCCCACGAGGAGGTTTGAGTCCCTGAGCGGCTCCGACTTCGCTCTCCCCACAGCCCCTTCGTCCCGTGGACCCGTCATGGGCCAGGGTCAAGGTTGAGCGCAGCTTCGTCACCGCGCCCGGGGCTTGTTAGCGAAGGGTGGCCCATGGGGGGGTGGGTGCTGGGGGGAGCCCCCTCCCGCGGGCTCCGGGATAATCCCCGACCTGTGCCCGATGCGTCGTGCGGATCAAACCCCACCGGTGCCGCCGGCTTTCCGGGTGACGCTTAGGAAGATGAGGAGCGGGAGGCAGGGTTTGGGCAGCGGGCAGCCCCGCGGGCAGCGTGGAGGCAGCAGGTTGGGGGGGATGTGGGTCTTGCTGTGGTGTGGGGAGCAGTGGGAACATTTTCACCCTAAAGGGTCCCCAGGCCCTCGCACGAGCGGGGCGAGCATCTCAGAGCCGGCCCCATCCCTCCACGTGTGGGCAATGGTTCTGCCTCCACCACGAGCCACGTCCACCCCTGCTGGACCGTCCTGTCCAGGCACGCGAGACAGCACAGCACCCTCCTTCCAGCAAACCCCACGCAGCACCCATGGGTGCCGTTTCCAAAGCAGGATAAGCGGGATTAGAGACCCCGTAGGGTGACAACACCTGGATCTGTGGGAGCGGGAGGTCGCCGGGACATCCGGATGCTGGGAAAAATCCCTTGGGACCTTCTCCCCAATCTTGCTCGGTGAACATCATGGGGGGCGCATTAACCCCTTGTCGCTGTCCCCCCCTCCACGCTCTCGGGCACCTACGTGGGGACAGGGACGCCAGCTGCAACCACATAAAGAAGGGGAACAGAAGAGCTCTGTGCGCTGACAACGCCGGGGTTGTGTCGGGCGGGGGGGGGGGTTCACAAAAGGCAGGAAACGCCGCGAAAAGTCTGACACAATAGAGTCGGAAATGAGAACTTTGCTCTCGGGTTTCCGCGGACCCATCCTATGGGGAAAATGAAGGGAGGCGGGGGGCAAGAATTTTTTCGCCGGTTGTTGCCAAGTCGTGGGAGACAGGGTGGCATTCTCCATTCACCGGCGGGAAGGTGACACCCCCCCCCCAGCCCTAAACCCTCCCCAACAGCTCAGTGATGGTTTTCTCCCCCATTTTGGGGGATCGTTTCTGGTATCGCAGCTCCCTGGAGTGTCTCACCCGTTTTATTGGGGTTGTTTGGGCTTTTTCAAGCCTTCATCCATCCTCAGCATCTTCCAGCTCCTCCGCACCCCCGTACGGCCCCGGGGCCGTACGGGGGTGCGGAGGAGCTGGAAGGTGCTGCTGGTTGCACCCTGTCTGGCTTAGCAGAGATTTTGGGGTGCAGAGGGGCTGGAAGGTGCTGCTGGTTGCACCCTGTCTGGCTTAGCAGAGATTTTGGGGTGCAGAGGGGCTGGAAGGTGCTGCTGGATGCACCCTGTCTGGCTTAGCAGAGATTTTGGGGTGCAGAGGGGCTGGAAGGTGCTGCTGGTTGCACCCTGTCTGGCTTAGCAGAGATTTTGGGGTGCAGAGGGGCTGGAAGGTGCTGCTGGATGCACCCTGTATGGCTTAGCACAGATTTTGGGGTGCAGAGGGGCTGGAAGATGCTCCTCTCTTTGGACATACCCTAAAATCCCGCTGGGTCCCTGGGCAAGGATAGAGGGAGCCCCACAATGGCTTGGGGAGGGGCTGCAGAGGGGCTGGAAGGTGCCCCCCATTTTTTGGAGACCCCCGTAAAATCCTGCTTGGATGCAGCCGGCTCCCAGCGCAGGGATGTGTGTGGGGGTGCGCCGCATACGGAGGGGGGCACGCCGTGCCCCCCACCTTCTGGGGGGGACTACGGAGGGGATAGAAGGGACCCTCCCTCCTATTTTAGGGACCCCACCCCCATTACAGGGACACTCCCCCCCCCCCCGGCTGCGGGGGGCTGCGGCGGGGCGGAGGGACGGCTCCGCTCGATGGGGAGGGGGCGGCCCCGGCGGGGCGGGGAGGGGGGGGGGTGTGTTTGTGTGGGGAGTGGGGGGCGGCCCCGGTTTGGGGGGGGGGGTGGGGGGCGGCGGCGCATGCGCGGCCGCCCCTCGCCCTGCGCCGGGCAGCGCGGCGGGGCGCGGAGCGGGCGCGGGTTCGCCGCCGCTGCGGGCAGGTGCGGGCGGGCGGCACCGGCGGCACCGGCGGGGGGGCCGCGCCTGCCGCCAGCCGCGATTGGCCCGGCCCGGCCCGGCTCGGCCCCCTCCGGGGGGGGTCCGGCCCGCTGCCCCCCCCACCTTTCCGTTTTCCACCCTCCGCACCCCGCTTTTAAGCCCCCGGTGCCGGCGGGGTGCTCGGCTGCACCGGCGGCAATGACCCCCTGCGCGCCGTGAGCACGGACCCAGGTACGTGCGGCACCGGGCACCGGGCACCGGCACCGGGCACCGGCACCGCCCGCGCCCCCGCTGCGGTGCCCGGGGCCGGTGGCACCGCGATGGCAGGAGCGGGATGGATCCGGGCTGGGGGACACGGTGGGGACAAGAGGGTTGTCAGGGCTGGGGGGGGACACATGGGCTGGGGGACAGTGTGGGTGCCAGTGTGGATGGGGATGGGGACATTGTGGGTGCCGGGGTGGGTGGGGATGGGGGGTGCTGGCCCCGGCGCTGGGGAGATGCTGTGACAGGGTTGGGGACACCGAGGGGACAGGGGCTGTTCAGGGGTGGGGACGCAGCGATTGGGGCTGAGGGGGGCTCAGGAGTGGGGTAGGTGGACAATAGGGTTGGGGGCATTGGGGTTGTGGGGACACCAGGACAAGGGGACACTGGGGGGGGCAAGGCTGTCAGGGCTGGGGACACTGGGACTGGGGGCTGAGAGGGGCTGAGGGACACCAGCACTGGGGACACGGGGACAAGCAGGGCTGGGGGACGCTGGCAGGGCAGGCAGCGTGTGGAGGAGGCGATAGGCAGGGACAAGGGACGAGGGGTGGCAGGAGAGCAGCGGGTACTGGTGGGTGGGTGCCCACCCGCGCTGGGTGCGCCTTGGGGTGTCCCCCCACCCTCCCAGCCCACCTTGGCCACCCGCTTCCTTGTTGGTGGTTCCCTGGCCGGGAAGTTTCTCATCCCTGGGGTGCAGGGAGCAGGTGGGGCCAGCAGCGCAGGGGGGGCTCAGCACCACGGGCAGAATGAGTCCCAGCATGGGGACACGGTGAGGCTGGGCTGGATGGACGGAGCGTTGCCGGGACGGACGGACGTGGGTGCGGGTACCGGTGAGGGGTTTGTGGCTGCTTGGGGGCTCCTCGCTCCCACGCACTGGCCCGGGGGCTCGGCCGACCCAGCAGTGGTGGGGAGGCCAGTGCCAGAGGCCCTGGTGGATGCCAGGCCCACCGGCCCGGTGTTCCCCTCCCCGCGTTCAGTGCCGGGCACCGGGTGCTGCTTTCGGAGCCGCTCGCCGGCGTGTGGCCAAGCCATCCGCAGGGATGGGGCTGGGGGCCTTTGCCATGAGGCTTGCGCCGGCTTGGGGGGCTCCCATGGTGCTTTCAGCTTCCCAGGGAGAGACAGAAAGGGGGGGGGGGGTGTGTGTTCAATTTAAAAAATAAATAAATAAAAAAAGAAGAGCAAATTCTAAAATAAAGGCTGCAGACTGTCTGCCTAATAAAAATCGCACCCAGCAAAGGGCCCATATTGGACGGGATCACAGTTTTCCGAGGTGCTAATTTATTCTCGCAGGCTGGGGGGGAGCGGGAAGCATCACGTTGCCTGTGAGATGTGACGGCAGCGAGGTTTGCAGAATTCCTTTGTTGTGGGCAGAGAGGAGGGGACGCGGAGCTGGCCCCGTCGCCGGGCTCCCGCCGCGGCCGCGCAGCCCCCGGGGGGGCTCTCGGTGGACACCCCCTCCCCGTTGGGGCTGTGGAGGCATCGTGGCGCTGGGAGGGAGGTGGGTGCTGCGGAGGGGAGCGGGGGGGGCTGGTGGCTGCAGTGGGGTTGGGTGCAGGGGGTGTAGGATCAGCCCCGTGGGGTGCCCACGGTGGGGGGGACACAGCAGGTGGGTGGGCACTGAAATGCTGTGAGTGCGCTGGGGACCGGAGTGACCTGTGGGGACAGCAGAGGTCACAGGGACTGCGCCCTGGCTGGGGGGCAGCCGGGGGCACCCCCAGGGCTGGGGCACCCCCAGGGTGGGGGGCACCCCTGGTCTGCTGCATCCGGGCTGCCTGGGTGGGTGGGCAGTGCCCCCCCTCTCCTCCCACCCATCCCAAGCCCGTGTCACCCCCCCTGCGCTGTCCCAAATGTCCCCTCAGCTCCGTGGGGTCCCCGTATCCGCAGCTGCCCCCATCCCACCCCACGGCTCGGGGCAGGTTGGGGCGAGAGGACACCCCAAAACTGGCCGGGTCGTCCTGGCGCCCAATGGCCTGTGAGGAATTAAGCTAGGTTTCAGCTGAAGCTAATCACCAGCCCCGGCTTTGCATATTCATGAGGTAGATGAATTATTCATGAGGTGACAGCTAGTGACAGATGTGAAAATGTTCGCCCGGGTTTGGGGGGGGCGGCTTTGCACCGGCGTTATTTTAAATTTCTCTCGGTTCCCGTTCCCCCGGCTGGGGCCGGCTCGGGGGACAGGGACACGCTCCTTGTCCCCGAGGGGGCTCAGCCACGTGGCACCGGGGACATCACTGCGCCCTGGCATCGCCCTGACTGCGGAGAGAGACCCTCCCCTCTGTGAAATTCAGCCCCTGGGGCTCAGGGTGGCACGGCCAGCGCTGGCTCCCGGTGCCACCCTCCTCACCTTGCTGTCACTGCTGGGGACGACAGCCCGGCGATGCCCGGCGTGGCTGAGCCCACGGTCCCCTCCGTGGGGACCCCAGCCAGATCCTGCCCCAGCACGATGGGGCTGGGGCTGCTTCCCCACCTTGGCACAGAGGCTGGTGGTGCTGAGCCGTGCTGGCAGCAGTGGGGAGCCAGGATTTGGCTGGGGGCTGATCCCGGTGCTGCGGGGTCAGGACTTGGCCATGGCCGCACCGGGGTGCCTCGCCGGCGCCGGATTGTGGGTTAGTGGATCAAGAGGAGGTGGGAGGGAGACGGCCTCAATAATTAACGAGGCGCCGAGGCTGGGAGGACGCTGCTGGCGTGGCGTGGGGGTCCTGGCGCGGGGGACGCCGTGGGTGGTGGCTCCGGCACCGGCAGGGACGGAGGCTGCTGTGCCGCTTGCCCTGACCTTGGGAGAAACTTTTTGCTGGCTCAGCACAGGCCTGGGCTCGGCAGAGGCGGCAGCCGGGGGTCCAGTGAGGGGCTGGGGGGGAACGGAGCGTGGCAGGGACCTTCCTTTGTCTCCGTGGCTCCTGTGCCACCAGGAACGTGGTCCCCATGTGCTTCAAGGGCAGGGGTGCCACCCGGGTGGCCCCAAGGGAGCAGCAGGCTGGGGCTGTGTGTCCCGTCCCAGGGTGGGGGGAGCCTGGCACCCCCCTGCCCAAATCCCGGGCTCCCCAAGGAGGCAGCCGGTGCTGCCGGCGGGGCTGGCCCTTCCCACCGCGGCACCTTCCCTGCTGCGAAAGCAAAACCTGCAGAAATGCTGATGTCAGGGAAGGTGACGGTGCAGCCGGAGCCGCACAGCCCTGCAGCCCCCCAACCCTGAGCCCCCCAGCCCCTCGCCGCCGGCAGCACCCGCTCCCCTCTCTGCTGCCAGCCTGGGGTGCCCTCGGCGGGGTCAGGGACCGTGGTCCCATCCATCCCGCCCCGGCACAGCGCGTGCCCCGCTCCGCAGCCAGCTGGGGTTGGTTGGAAATCCAAAGAGCAACTTTCCTGTTTAACATTTAAATAAACCCCGGGCTGTTTACCCAGCAGCGCTGCCCGGCGTTTGCTCAGCACGGACCCGTCTCCAGAACAGCGGCTCTGGGTAAACAGCCGAGAGCTTGGAGGAGTATTTATACCCCGGCACGTTAACGCGGCTCTTCAGGGTCTCTCGGGTCCCTTCGGCTCCTCCTCCATCCCACCACCCTGACGCAGCCCTGGGCACAGGGCTGGGACCCCACGGTTTGGGGCTGGTGGCCCCAGGTTGTGGCTGGGAATGGGGGCTGCCCTGCTGGGAGCTGGGGTGGCCACGGAGCAGGGAGGAGGAGGATGGAGAAGGGGAAGGACTTGGGGATGCTGCAGAGAGGTGTCAGGGAGTGAGACCCAGTGTCCCGTGTGAGAAATTGTCTTGTTTGCCCTTGGAGGGGAAAAGTCGCCTGGAAGCTGCAGGGCAGGAGTGTTGAATGCGAAAAAGAAAATGGGTGAAAAGATCAAAAAGGGCCCGTGGGTGATTCAAAGCCCTGGGATGTGTGTGAGCACCCTCTGCCCCGGGGCTGAGTGTCTTGGATGCCCCCATCCAGCACCCACTGCCCCCATCCCACACCCACCCTCGCCCAGCGTGTCCCAGGGTGGTGGCTCGGCGAAGGATGGGGAGGGGGGGCAGGAGCTGCCCCAGAGCTGCCCCATCCACGCCCTGGTGCTGCTGGTTTGTGCTGGGAGAGCTCCGGACACCCCAGAAAGTCAAAATTAGCATTTCCATGGGGAGGAGCTGGAACCTCCTGAGCCCGACTGTGCCAAGCAATTTACTTTTTCCCCCGTAGTGGAAAGACGAGGAAAAGTTTGGTGCTGCCGAGGCCGTGAGCCCGGGGGATTTCCCTCCTGGAACATCTCTGAGCAGGGAAGGAGCAGCCCTGGGGCTGCTCTGGGGTTGTTTGGCTCCTGGGGGACGTGGCTGGGCAAAGGTGCAGTGAGCCGCAGCCCGCTCCCCGCTCCGCACCCCGGGAATTTCCCTCCGTGGCCGGAGCCGGGGTCAGGTCACCTCCTCATCTCCCGTCAGCAGCTGGGTTTGGGGGCAGAAAGCCCCGCGGAGCTGCTGCAGGAGGGAAGGGGCTGCAGATGCTTTCTTCTTTAGAAGAGATGAGATAAAACCCAGTTTTGCACCCCCCCAAAAAGGCCCCGTTCCAGCGCTTAACATGGGGGGGGTCTCCTTTTTTCTCTCCATTTTGCTCTTTCTTTCTATTTTTGTCCCTTAAAAAGCAGAAGGGACAGAATGAGAAATCAAGGGCTGGAAAATGGAGCATCAGGGATGGGGGAACCCGTGGGCTGAGCCAAAGCCTTGGCTCCGGGCAGCTGGGAGAGGGATGGGGGGCTCCTGGTGTCCCCCCCCAAGCCAAGTGCTCCCCAGCTCACTGTCCTGGCCAGGGGACAGGGCAGGGGTCAATGTCAGGGCCGGGGGGGACCCACATGCTGCAGCGGGGACCAGCAAACCCCATTGTGGATCTGCTGTGCATGGGGGACCCCAGGGCTGGTTCAAGCTTGTGGCCACGTGGTGCTAAGCTCCGGCGTGGCCCCATTTGGGGTTTGGGGGTGCTGGTTGCATCCCTGTTGCCTCTGCTTGGCCGGTTTGGAGGCACCGGGTGGTTAAAATCCCAAACAAAGCCCGAGCGGGGCTGGGGTTGTGGTGGGAGCCGGGTGATGGTTGTGCCCGCGGCGGGTGGGCGATCTGTCCAACTCCCCCCCGCCCTCCGCCGCGAGCCCGGAGACCAAATGATTTAGAAAATACTAATCGTTGCTGCAGTCAAACAGATGGATGGGAGATTTTCGGCGAGCGGCGGTGCCGGCTTTGTGCTCCACGCGCCGCGCGCCGGCTCCGGCAGCCGCAGGCGTCCGCTGCATGTTAATGCTGGGGCAGAGCAAGGGCCGGCTCTGCCGCTGCTGGGCTGGGGGGGCTGCGGGACCCGGAGACGCGTGTCCCACCTCCAGCGGTGCTGGGATGTCACCGTGGGTGGCCCTGGTGGCAGGGGACACAGCGGGACGCCCCGGCAGGGCAATGGGAGGCTCGGTGGGTCAATGGGTGGCACCTCGTCCTCCATCCTGACCCCACACCGGCTTCACGCCGAGAGGGAAATGAAACTCTCTGGGCTAACAGCATCGTGTGAAGTGGGGCTAATCCTGCTCCCTCCTGGTGGCTGCCGGGAGGCCCCTCCGGTGATTTATGGTTCGCTGGCGCTGCCGAAGGAGCGGGCGAGCAGCGGCCTCCCACCCCCCCCCCGCTCTCGTTGCAGGTCAAGGATGGTCCATGTGATGGGGGATGCCGGCTGCTGGTTCCTGCTCGGGCTCTCCCTCCTCCCCATCACTGTCCTGGGTAAGTGCCCCCGGCGCTCCATAGCTGGGGCTAATTACCCGATAAACAGCAACCAATAACGGACTATCAGCCGTAATAAATAATGAGGGTGAATAACAACCGGGGAGGGCTCAGGCTGCGGCCCCCAATGCCTCCCTGCCCTGGGCTGCGGGGGATTATCAAGGGAGAAGCCCCCCAGGCGATCACAGACCCCCCCCACTGCACTGGGATCCCTGCAGGCGAGACCTTAAATCCTTAATCCTGCTGGCAGCACCCCCGGCCCCCTCCCTGCCGTGGTGCTGAGCCCCACCCGGGGATTTGCCATGTCTCTGAGCAGGAGAGCCCATGTCCCCCCCTGCCCTGTCCCTTGTGGTGGGGGCATCATGGCATCCTGGTGCATGGGGGGCTTTGGGGTCCCCCCGCCCTGGTCCCCTCCCCATGCGTCTCCCTGTGAGGAAAGGACTTGGGGTGCGATGGAGGGTGGGGAGTTGGGGGGGGAAGGTGCCAGGAGGGGATTAGTGGCCATCCCCGGTCCCCAGCTGGCTGGACTCTGTGGGGAGCGTCCCCCCGAGCCCACTGCGGGCAGGGAGAGCCTGGCCACGGGGGTTTGAGACACGTGGGATTTGCGGTGGCAGAGCTGGGGCAGGATTAGTGTGGGAGGAGGAGGAGAAAGAGGAAGAGGAGGTCACAATCGCTGCTGTGCTTTATCCCAGCACGGGGATGGCTTTCCTGCTGGTGCCAGCAACTCGGTGCCACCCAACCCCTGCGGACAGGGACGGGGAGTACCGATACCCCCACGGGAGTGGTGTGGGACATGGGGGTGCCTGGCAGCATCCTGGGGGGGACTGGGGGGCTTGGCCGAGTCAGGGGTTCAGCCCTGGAGGGGCAGATTTAGCTGGCAGCATCAGTCTCCAGCCATTAGATGGGGAGATTGCGCATTGTCCCACTTCATGCTTTTCTTTGGGGGGGCTCCGGGGTGCCCTACCATGCCCCCAGCTCTCCCCACTACAAACCAGAGCCCTGTGGGAGCTCCCGCCACCCATCCCCGTGGTATCTGGGCCACTCTCCCAGCAGGCTCCCAGGACGATGGGAAGGTGATCCACATCAACAGGGTGCAGCACCAGGCCGTGCGCGTGGGGCTGGGGGAGCCCGTGGCCCTGCCCTGCCTCTTCCTGCTCCAGCCCTCCGCCTCGCTGGGGCCCAACGAGCCCCCTGACCCGCCCCGCGTCAAATGGAGCAAGGTGCGCTCGGCCAGCGGCCAGCGGGAGGACGTGCCCATCCTGGTGGCCAAGGACAACGCAGTGAAGGTGGTGAAAGCCTACGAGGGTCGAGTGTCCCTGCCCGGCTACTCCCACGACCGCTACAACGCCACGCTGGTGCTGCGCGCCGCCCGTGCCAGCGACGCGGGGCTGTACCGCTGCGAGGTGGTGGCCGGCATCGAGGATGAGCAGGACCTGCTGCCGCTGGAGGTGACGGGTGAGCCCGGCTCTGCGCCGGGGGGGGTGGCACCGCCGGGAGAGCTGCGGGGACATCGCGGCGGCGGGGCACGGCTGCCTGTGGGGATCACATGCCCTGTGTACTCCATGCACCCTGTGTGAGCTGGGGCTGGGGAGTTGAGAATGGTTGGGGTTGGGTTAATGGTTGGACTGGATGATCTTCAAGGGCTTTTCCAACCTAGCGGGTTCTGTGAGCCAGGCACCCTGTACAAGCTGTATAAGCCGTGTGCCCCGTGCACACTCTACAGGTTGTGAGCTGTGCACCCCATGTGAGCTATGCACACCATGCCCCCCGTGCACGCTCTACAAGTTGTGAGCCGTGCACCCCGTGTGAGCTGTGCACCTCATGCACCCCGTGCACCCTCCACAAGCCGTGTGAGCCGTGCCCCCCGTGCCAGCGCTGCCGTCCGCTGCCCTTCCAGGTGTCGTCTTCCACTACCGCCCCGCGGGTGAGCGTTACGCACTGACCTTCGCCGCCGCCCGCCGCGCCTGCCTGGACAACTCGGCCGTCATCGCCTTGCCGCAGCACCTCCAGGCCGCCTTCGAGGATGGCTACGACAACTGCGACGCGGGCTGGCTGGCCGACCAGACCGTGCGGTAAGCGTGCGGCGCGGGCTGCCGGCCGGGCACCCCTTGCGTCGGGCGGCCTTGGGGCTGAGCGCCCACCGTACCCCTCTGCGGCAGGTACCCCATCACGCTCTCCCGGCCTGGCTGCTACGGAGACCGCAACAGCCTCCCTGGCGTCCGCAGTTACGGCCGGAGGGAGCCCGGCGAGGAGTACGATGTCTACTGCTACGCCCGGGAGCTGCGAGGCAAGCGGTGCTGCGGCGGCTGGGTGCGCGCCGGGCCGGCTGGGTGCTGGTGCCTGGGGCCGTCGCTCCGGGGCGATGGCTGTGGCCGGGAGCGCGGGCATCTCTGTGTGTCTCGTCTGCCGCGGTTTGGCTGCGGGGATGGTGCGGGTGCCGGTGCCGGGCCAGCGCTCAGCATCACCCTCGGCGCCGAGTGGCGTGACGTGGTCGTAGCGCTTGAGTCGTGGTGACTTATCGCAGCTTTCCGTCCCCGCATCCCCGACGGGCTCTGCTCTCTTGCAGGGATGGTGTTTTACACCACGGTGCCGGGGCGGTTCGCCTGGCAGGAGGCCCGGAGGCACTGCCGGAGCCGGGGGGCTTCGCTAGCCACCACCGGGCAGCTCTACCTGGCGTGGCGTGAGGGCCTGGATCAGTGCGACCCGGGCTGGCTGGCCGACGGCAGCGTCCGCTACCCCATCAGGCTCCCGCGCAGGAAATGCGGCGGCGAGGCCTCGGGCGTCAGGACCCTCTACCAGTTCCCCAACCGCACCGGCTTCCCCGCTGCCGCTTCCAAATTTGATGCCTACTGCTATAAAGGTAACGGGGACCAGCCGCGATGCCGGCACCGCCTTCCCCCCCCCCAGGCCCCCCGCCAGCCCTGGCCCTTCTTCCCTTGGGAATCAGTGGGCACGGCTGGGAAAATTGCTGCAGATGAATATTTAATTGGGGAATTAACGAGATAAATGAGGAGAGCTGCGCTGGGAGGGAGCCCAGCTCCATGCATCCCCCTGGCACGGTGCAAGGCTGGGGGATGCGGTGCCCGGTACTGAGCCTGGGGCGGGGGGGCGATGTGGGTCCCCACTTGCGCCCCGGGTACCCGTCCTGCCCCTCGGTCCCGCCGCCAGCATGGCTGATGCTCGTGGTCTCGCCGCAGCACACGCAGCCGCGGGGCAGAAGGAGCCAGAGGAGCCGGTGCTGCCCGCGCCCGACCCATTGGGCAGCAACAATGTGCTGGTGGAGCACGGTGAGGACCTGGGCACATCGGGGGACGCCCGGGATGCCCCACGCGACCACCACGGCCTCCTGCCGCAGCCGGGCGAGGACGAGCAGTTGCGGCCAGCGAGCAGCAGCCCGGTGGCCCAGCGCGGCGATCTCCCTGGGGCTGCGCCATCGCAGGCACCGGGGCTGGGCAATGGTACGTCCCTGCCTCCCACCGCAGCGGCCCCCTCGCCGGTGTGGCCCCATGAGGATGAAGCTCTCAACGTGGTGGACCAGGCACCGCTGAGCTCCCGGCAGGATCCGGCCACCACCAGCCCGGCACCGCCAGCGCAAGAAGACCCTGACATTGAGGAGCCGCCAGCTGCCCTCCTGCCACAATCCCAAAGCCCAGCCCGGGAGCATGTCACCAGCTCATCGCTGACACCGCCTGGGCTGGGGACAGTCCCCAGCGTGGCTGTGGAGACCCCCAGCGCCGCACCGGGCAGCTCCCACGCCCCGAGGCGGAGCAGCTACGCCGGGCTGAATGGGCGCTACTTCCAGCTGCAGCGGCAGAGCCGGAACCCCGCAGTGGTGGCTGGGGACCCCCCACTGGTGGCCGGGGACCCCACGGTGGCCGGTGACCCAGTGGGGATGGTCACCCAGGCCCCTGTCCTGGCTCTGGAGGTGAAGGGGGCCGCAGCCAACGCGATGGAGACGTGGAGCATCCCCCATGCCGGCACCGAGAGCGCCTGGCAGGAGGGCACCTACTCGCCCTCCAGCGCGGTGGAGGAGATCGGCCCCAGTAAGTGATGCCTGAAGGCGGCTGGGGGGGTCCTAAGGCGGGGGGCGGTGGTCCCAGCGCCGGCTCGGGGACCCCATGGCTGTGCCGTCTCTTGCAGAGCTGATGGCACCGGCCACTGCCCCGGTGTCCCCCTCGCTGCAGTCGCCTGCCCGGAGGGATTCACCGTGGTGGAACCCCCACACAGCCCCCCCCAATCCTGGGGGGACCGCACAGACACCCCCTCCTCCGTCCCCATCCCCACCTGCTTCTGCGGCTCCCCGCGATGGTCTCAGCCACCGGCACATCACCGCAGTTGGGGCTCAGCCCCACGCCCGTGGGGACTCCCCCCGGCCACCCACGGATGCCACCGAGGACTCCTCTGGGGACAGCCTCTCCCCGGAGGATGGCGGCTCCGTCCCGCCGCGGCCCCCACTGCCCCCAGCCCCGCTGGTGGCCGAGGGCCCCGAGATGGCCCCGCAGCCCCGTGGTGACAGCAGTGACAGCAGCGGGGCCCCAGGTGATGGCTTGCTGGAGAGGCAGCGGAAAGCAGTGACCTTCTTCCACCCAGCCAGCCCCTCTGTGGGGCACCCCACCACCTCTGGCCCCACTGAGGTGGCTTCTCCCCGGCCCCAGGAGGGGCTGAGCCCCACGGCTCCCCACAGGCCGGCTGAGCTGCTGGCTGAGCCCCACGGCAAGCAGCTGGATGCGTACGGGGATGCTGGGAATGGCCGAGCCAAGCCAAGCGGCCAAGCAGCCACGTCCCCCGCGGTGCGGGATGTCCCCTCGCCTTCGCCTCCCGCCGCGGCCGGCGAGGTGACCCCACGGCTGGCGGAGGTGCTGGAGCCGTCGGCTGAGGAGGGGTCCACAGGCTTCGCCCCCACAGCCCCACAGCCCACCAGCCACCCCGCACCGGGGCTGGGGGGAGCGGAGCATCTCCTCCTGCCCCCGCCTGCCCCTCAGCAGCCCCCCGGACCCCCAGGTGGTCACAGCCATGAGGATGCACCGACAGCCCCCAGCGAGGAGGATGCTTCTGGGGAGGCGAAGAGGGAAGAGCCCCCCGCGCCCCTCGGCTCGGCCACCCACAGCCCCTGGCCATCACCCACTGCCCCCCACCCATGGGTGCTGAAGGTACACGAGTCCCTGAGCACGGGGCCACTCTTCGAGCCTTCCACAGCGACAGAGCTGGGGGGGCCGGGGGGGTCCCCGCTGCTGGATGCTGACAGCGGGAGCGGCGAGGAGCCAGGGCTGGAGGAGCGGGAGCTGCTGGCCTGGGCGGGCGCTGACAACGCCAGCCAGCACGGTGAGCACGGTGCTGCGGCAGCGGGGTGCAGGGGGCACCCTGAGCTGGTGGGCACAGGGAGAAATGGGCCGGGAGGACCTCGAGGTTGACACACACCGCCCCCGTCCAAGGCCAGCAGTGTGGTGCCAACCCACAGGGTCGGTTAAGGCAGAGGTTTCTGGTTGTGTCTCTCCTTTTACCCAAACCAATTTACTCATTGGGGAGTTTTTGGCAACTGTGATGGGCTGGGAGCAGATCCTGGGTTTTTTCATGAGCTATTAACGTGAGCTGGGAAAGCATCCTCTTAAATATTTAATATTTGCAGTTGCTAATAATAATAGCTGGAGGGGTGGCTGCTGATGGGGGATGCGCGGCACACGCTGCCCGGCTGCTGCTCGCACAGAGGCAACAAATATATTTAAAGAGTAGAGCCACGGCCAGGCGGAAAAGGCACCGTGGTTCATGTGTGGCAGCTGGCAGCACCGGGGCAGGGCCCAGGCCCTGGATCCCAGTGGGGAAAGGGGGTGGGTGCTGCAGTGCGCCCCCCCCCAAACCCCAGCTCAGGGCACCCGCTCCCACCCCGCAGCCCCGGCCGACCCCTGCCAGAACAACCCCTGCCTGCACGGCGGGACCTGCCGCGCCAACGGCACCGTCTGCGGCTGCAGCTGCGCCCCGGGCTTCACCGGGGAGAACTGCGAGATCGGTGAGCGGCCGGAGCATCGCGGGGCAGGATCTGGCCCTGCCTTGGCACGGAGCAGCGGCCACGCTTGGAAGCGGGGAGGGGAATGGG
The DNA here is from genome assembly GCF_031877795.1 of Strix aluco. NCBI lineage: Eukaryota > Metazoa > Chordata > Aves > Strigiformes > Strigidae > Strix > Strix aluco. The sequence continues at coordinate 1,452,374 of NC_133959.1, read as the reverse complement.
GTTGCGGCCCTGAATCCTTGCTCCCCCCATCCTCAGTCACTGCTGGCACTGGTGGAGGGGTCATTGGGGTGGGTGGGGGGTGTGGGGGGTGTGGGGGGGGTCTCGGTGTACCTGCAGCTCCCAGTGTGTCCCCGCAGACATCGATGACTGCCTGTCCAGCCCCTGCCAGAACGGTGGCACCTGCATCGATGAGGTCAACTCCTTCATCTGCCTCTGTCTGCCCAGCTACGGCGGCAGCCGCTGTGAGAAAGGTGGGGAGCACAGCTCCCCCGTGTGTCCCCCCCCCGGGGGTGTGTCACCATGGGGTGGCTGAGGGGACACTTCCCAGCCCCTGTCCCTTTGGGGATGAGCGTGGGGAGCTGGGAAGGGGACACAGGAGTCCTGCCACATCCCCCCCCTCCATGATGGGGAGCCCCCGGGGTGCTGGGGGGCTGGTCCCCTTTGCCATCCCCCTCATCCCCATCTCCCCGCAGACACGGAAGGCTGCGACCACAACTGGCACAAGTTCCAGGGTCACTGCTACCGGTACTTCGCCCGCCGGCGCTCCTGGGAGGACGCGGAGCGGGATTGCCGCCGCCGCGCCGGCCACCTCACCAGCATCCACTCGCGGGAGGAGCACGGCTTCATCAACGGTGCGGGGTGGGGGGTATCACCCCATCCCGCCGCTCGCCAAGCATCGGCACCCCGGGGTGCTCCTCGCCTTCACCGTGCGAGCCGCGGGTGCCTCTCTCCATAGGCTTCGGGCACGAGAACACCTGGATCGGCCTCAACGACAGGATCGTGGAGCAGGACTTCCAGTGGACCGACAACACCGGCTTGGTGAGGCCCTCGGAGCTGCAAGGGGTGGGAGGGGGCTCGGGGTGCGGGGCGTGGGGGGGCGCAGGGGCTCTCACCCTCTCTCGTGTCCCACCAGCAATACGAGAACTGGCGGGAGAATCAACCCGACAACTTCTTTGCGGGCGGCGAGGACTGTGTGGTGCTGGTGTCCCACGAGATCGGCAAGTGGAACGATGTGCCCTGCAACTACAACCTGCCCTACATCTGCAAGAAAGGCACAGGTAGCACCCCCGTCCCCTCCTGGTGTCCCTGTCCCCCCCTCCCCAGCATCCCCATCCCTCCCCAGCATCCCCAGCCCCCAGGCACCTCATCCTCATCCAGGAACACTTGAGCAGTTCCCCTTAATCTCCATCTTTCCTTTTTATTTATTTTTTTTCCCCACAGTCCATTCTTCCCTCTCCACTTTAATTTGTTTAATTTGCCACCATTAAAACTATTAAGTTCTCATTCCTTATCTTGAAAGTTATATTAACCTCCAGCTGCTCGTTGCGAGCCGGAGGAGCGCGCCGCCCTCTCCTGCCGGCCGCGCATTAACGATGCGCTCGCCCCGATAAGGCCATTAATTAACGATGTAAATCCTGGGGAACACCTCGCTCTGCCAACCTGACGCAGGAGCCCCTCCTAAAACCATCCACCGCCGCTCCAGCTCGCGGAGAGAACCGGTGGCAGCAGCAGGGTGTCTGTCCCCCGCATCCCCTCTGGGTGCTGGGGGGGTGACGGGGGTCCCCTCCCTCTCCCCAGTGCTGTGCGGGCCCCCGCCGGAGGTGGCGAATGCTGTCATGGTGGGGAAGAAGAAGGAGAAGTACAGCATCCACTCCAGCGTGCGCTACCAGTGCGAGGAGGGCTTCACCCAGCGCCACGTGCCCACCATCAAGTGCCACAGCACCGGCAAGTGGGACCGGCCCAAAATCCTCTGCACAAAACGTTAGTGGGGACGGGGGGGGGCCCAGGGCGGGTGTCAAGACACCAGCTCTCCCTCCTGGGGTCATGGTTTCTGACCCCCCGCCCGGGTCCCCTCCCTTGCCCCCCCGTTAGCCAGGCGGTCGCACCGAGCGCGGCGGCACCACCACCACCGGCACAGCCACCCCCACCACCAGCACCACCACCACAAACCCCGCAAGGAGCGGCGAAAACACCGCAAGCACCTCCGGCTGGACTGGATGGAGGAGGGCCACTACTTCTAGAGCCGGGGGACGAGGAAGCACAAAGGGTCCCCGACGGGATGTGGTGACGTTCCCTGCCCCCCCTCCCACCCCCCACCCTCCCCTCTTTTATAACCCCCCTTGGCTTTAGCTCCTAGGATGCCCGGCCCCGTAGGGAATAGGATCCGGAGGGGGCGGCTGCGTGTGCGTCCCCAGCCCTCCCTGCATGCCCCATGCTCAGCCCCCCCGACCTGGGGTCGAGCCCCCAGCCCTGTACGGGGACCCCCCCCCCCCATCCCTGCACGGGGGCTGTTCCCCGGCTGGGCTCTGGCCCCCTCCCCAAAGGGGGGGGTTTCATCTGCCAGCCCCCCCCCCATCTCCCACCTTGGCCGTCGTGTCTCACTGGCCCAGGGTGACTCTGTTTTTTTAGCAGCCCCCCCACCCATATTCTCAATCCGGCCCCCCCTGGTCCTGCCTGTGGGGCATCCCTGGGGCTGGCACAGGGACCCTTCCCGGCGTGGGGGGGGGGACACACACGAAGCCACCGGGGCCGGTGTCCCGCTCTGCCGCCTGGGTTGGGGTTGGTTTATTTTTTCCCCCTTTCCGTTCGTTGTCGGGTCCCCGTTGGAGTTGGCGTGTGTGTGTGTGTACGGCGCTTTCTGATCTCTGCTGTTTGCGACGTGACTGCCGTGTCCCGAGCCCCCTCCCCATCCCCCCGTCCCCCCCCCACCCCGTGCCATTTCTGACTCTGCCTTTCTGTACTGCTGGACATTTTAATAAATTTTTTTAACAGTTGAGCAGCCCTGACCCTGCGCTTTCCTGGGGGCAGGGGGGTGTGGGGAGCCCAGGGACGATCCCTGCCGGCGCTCTCCCCTGCCTCCTTTCACCGCCACTAAATTAATTTTCAGCAGACCTAATCTTTCTCCCAGGGCTTGGTTGTGCCAGCCCCGCCCCGCACGAGCCGAGCGCCCGTGAATCACACCGGAGACGCTGATGAATTTATCGGGGTGCTGCCTGTGCTGGCTGTGGGTGCAGGGGCTGTGGCTGCCATCCATCAGCCACCACCTGGGGCTCCGGTGGCCCCTGGCACCCACAGTCCCCCCTCTCCCCTCCCTGGGGTCTCGGTGGCCAAGGCGGGGGGGTCACATCCCAGCAGCTATTTATTTTCCTGGCGCTGGCAGTCGGTGACGGTGACGGATGGCCTGTGCTCAGCTGCGCCAGGGGTGGAGGGAGCCCCGAGCCCCTTCCGGCATCAGGGACGCTGGGGTGTCCCCCTCTGTGTCCTGCCATCCCCGCGGTGGCTCCCAATTGCTGCCAGCACTGTGATACCCCCTGAGGTGGCTCTGCTGATGCTGCTCCCTTGGATTTGGTCCCGAGAAATCCGAGGGATGCTGGGGGGATGCAACAGCGGGGATGCTCTGACCGAGGAGTGACCATCAGGGCTGTGGGCGTGGCACGGGGAAGCCTGGGGTCCCGTTGGCACCCAAAATGCTCCTGGAGGGTGACACCAGCAAAGGAGACACGAGAGCCTGGCTCAGCTCTCAAAAGCGGCCGAAGCTTTTATTTATTTCATCTACGTCCAGCTCGCGAGCGCCAGGGCTGCCAAAAGCCTCAGGACGGTGCTGGGCCGGGGGGGGCGCAGGGGACGGTGCCCACCCGGCACCTCCCTGCCCCCAGCATTGGCTGCTTCTGCACGAAGCCAAGCGCTAAGGAGCTGCCCCAGCCCCGGGCTCGCAGCGTGCGGCCACTCGCTCGGCCCCAGCAGTGGCCCTGGGGGGTGGCTGGTGGCAAGCAGGTGCTGGAGGGGCTGCAGGTGTCCCCCCCGTGGCTGCCCATGGTGCAGGAAGCCAAGCCCAGTGCCCCTAGTCCTTGCCCAGCGCCAAGGTGGGATTTTGCCAGTCCCATGATGCTGGTTGCCCGCAGCATCTCCAAGGGGGGGGTTCAGTGCTGCGTGGCCACAGGAACAGCACGGAGCTGGGGGCCCCCAGACATGAGGATGAGGATATCGGGGGGGCTCAAACCGGCTTTGCTCTGGCCGGGCCTTTAGCACATGCAATACGCTGATTGAGAAGCAAGAACTGCAGTGAGCTGGGAGCCAGCCCTGGATCCGAGCGCGGGCTCCTGGCTGGGCTCCTGAAGTCCTTCCCCTCCCGCTGCCTCAGTTTCCCCAAGCGTCACCGGGCTTTGGCCGCAGCCTGTGGTGCAGCAGCCGCGCCGGCATCGCACGGGCCCCTCTCCCAGTCCGACGCGGGGGCTGCCCGCAGCTCCCCACGCTGCCACGGCCCAGGAGGCAGCGACCCCGGCGGGGCGGGGGGAGCCCAGCACATGGCGGGGGGGTTCCCCGGCCAAGCCTGGGGATGCTCCGGGTGCGGGTGAGCCTCACACACGATTGGGATGCCCCCCACCCAGCGCCTTCTCTGGGGCAGCCTCACCAGCTTTTTTGAAGCAATAAACCCCAAAAAGCTTGTACTTTTTGTCTGGGAAGCCCAGGTTGCGCACGCCGGGCTCCCGGCCTCCGCAGCGTGCCCGGGGGTTGACGATGGGGTAGCGGATGCTGCCGTCCTCCAGCCAACCGGCCTCGCAGCGGTCCAGCAGCTGGATCTTCCAGGCAGCATAGAGCTGCCCCACCTTGGCCACGGCCGCCCCGTTGTTCTTGCAGGCCTGCACCGCCTCGGCGTAGCTCAGCTTGCGGTACGTCTTCAAGAAGTAGACTTTGCCTGGAGGACAGTGGGGGGACAAAGCCCTGTTGGCCACGGGGACCCGGCTGCAACATCCCAGCACCCGGCAAAGCGGGAAGGGGCTGAGCGGTACAAGCCCTGTGCCCCCCCCCTCCCAAAACTACATTTTTTGGGGCAGGCTGGAGGAGGAGACCGGCTGGGTGGGCTCTGGGGAGCCGCCGCCGTGGTGCGGGCAGATTTATGGGGGCTGCGCGGCGGTGGTTGGTGATGGCTCCTCGTGGTGATTACACCCGCTATTTATCCTGCCTGCCACCATTAAATAAACATCGGCAGAGCCCCCCCCCCGCGCGGCCCTGCCAGCCGGGAGGAATTTACACAGCCTGGGAGCCCTCCCGGCTCCCATCTGTCTTGCGCAGCCCCAGCCTCATCCATCACCCGGCCTGTTGCCGCTGTGATTACCTCCGTCCCCTGCTCCTGCCCGGGGAAGACGGGTTTTGCTAAACCAGGTAGCCCAGCCCCAAAGGTGATGGGGCCAGATTCTGGTCCTTGCTGGGGGTCCCCAGCACCAAACTCCCTCTTGATATCCCAGGGAGCCCAGGGAAGGCGCATACAGCCGCATCCTCCTCTCCCCCAGGGCTGAGCATCTTCCTGGACCATCACAGGAACTGCCCCCCCACCCCACCCCACCCCATCCCACCCCTGCCCAGCCAAAACGGGGAGCTGGGTGCGCTGTGCCTCAGTTTCCCCCCTCCCACCATTACCGTTGAGGTTGGAGGTGAAGCAGAAGGCGTCGTAGTGCTCACTCTCCTTGTGCCGGTAGCCGTAGTTGCGTACCCCCACCGGTGTGTCCTTGCGGCCGCACTCCTCCCGCGGCCGGGAGATGGGGTACTGCACCGAGCCGTCCTCCAGCCAGCCGGCGTTGCACCAGTCCATGCCCTCCAGCCAGGCCTGGTGCAACTGGTCGTGCGAGGCCAGGATCCCGTCCTGCTCCAGGCACGCCTGCTGCGCCTCGTGGAAGTTCAGGGTGTAGCGGCCCAAGCGGGGGTGGTAGGGGAAGATCACACCTGGGGGGGGGGCAGAGAGGAGGGGTGGGGTGTGTGTGTGTGGGGGGGGTCCCCCACCTTATTTTGCAGCCGCACCCAACAAACGGGGTCAGCAGCGCAAGGTGCCAGGAGCCGGTGGGGAGCGGGGGCTGCTGCGGGCTGGGAGACCCGGCTGCAACATCCAGCGAAGACGAGCTGCCGTCGACTCAGCACGAGGAGTTTGGGTGCTTCAGGCTTTGCCCAGTAACCCCAAAACTCCCCCTCTGTGACCGCAGGGACCCCTGCGGCACCCCTGGGCTCCACGAGCTGCTGCTCTGGGACGTGGGGACATCAGTGGTGCCCATGCGGGGTCCAGCCAAGCCCTGGTGTCCCCAGAGCAAGCCCGTACCGGCCGGAGCAGCGCTGCTGTGCCGCCCGAGCCCCCCAAAAAAGGGTTTTCTCCCTTTCCTGGTGTCCCCAGCCGCAGCAGCCCGTCCCGGCGGGCTCAGAGCCACGCACGGCATCAACACTGCTGCCACAACCCGGTCCCCCCCGGTGCTTTACGAGGCCGTGCCACTATCTATCTCCGGCGTTTATTAGCTGCCAGCCTGTAAACCTGGAGCAACAATAAAAGCCAATAACAGAGGCAATAAACCACGGCACACGCCAGGAAAAACAACCAGCCATAAAGCAGGGCTGAGCCCAGCTCCAGGACGTGGCACCAGGACCCGTGTCCTGGCCATCCCGCACGGGACATGGGGACACCCGTGGTCCTCCCCATCCCCGTCCCCCCTCGCTGACGTAGCCACGCTGCTACCTTCGAGGTCCAGCTTGACCATGCCGGTGTCATCCTCGAGCTCGTTGGTGACCTCGCACTCGTAGTGGCCGTAGTCTTGCAGGGTGACGTTGCGGATGATGAGTGAGGCGTCGCCGAAACCGTCCTCCTGCAGCGCCGTGCGGCCGCGGTAGCTGCCGAACGCCCGCCGCGCCTTCCCCAGCGCCACGAAGACGTCCACGAAGGCCATCGGCTCCGTCACCTTGGTCCACTTGAGGCGGATCTCGGCCGGGTCGTGGGCGGACACGTCGTAGTGGTATCGGCAGGGCAGGATGATGGTGCCACCCCGGTGGGTCACCACCTTCCCCGGGGCCGTTTGCACGACCACAGCCCCGCTGTCACCCTCTGCAAGGGACACCCAGCTCAGGGGAGTCCCTGTCCCCAAGCCTGCCCCTGCCTCCAGCCCAGGCAGGACCCACGGTGGGGATAAGGCAGGGTGGGGGCGTGGGGCAGGGTGGGGGGACCACCTTTGGGGGGAATTTCCCTCTTTTTGGAGGCTTTACAAACCCTGAGGAGGGTTGGGCAGCTCCTGGCCAGGGCAAGAGGGGGACAGTGGATGCGCCAGAGACCCTGATCGTGCTTTAATGGATATTGAACCCAACAGCCCCGAGGGCTGCAGGGCAGCTCCCCCTGCCCCAGCGCGGGGGCCCAGCCCAGCTCCCCGCCACGGACCCCCGTCCCCACTCACCCATGACGTGAACCACCTTCTTCCGTCCCCGGGCGCTGAGCAGCGCGTCGGAGGCGAGGACGCCGGCGAGGAGCAGCAGAGCTGCGGGGCCGGCGGCCCAGGGGCCTCGGGGACGCATCTGAGGGGGGGAGAGGAGCCCCTTAGCACCCCCCAGCCCCCCAGGGAGGAGAGGGGAGGTCTGTGAGCAAACCTGACCCCCAGCTCCAGCAGCCACCCCCCCCAGCAGCGATGCCGGTCCCCAACCCGCACCCCATTGGGGCTGTTGGGCCGGGGGAGGGAGATGCCGTCACCCCCTGACACCCCGCGTGGGGGAAGCCCCCCACGACACCCACCCCACGCAGAGTGGGGGTGACCGGCAGCGCTGGGTCACTCATTGCCTCCCCCCACCCAGCACCCCGGGTCCGCAGGGACCCCCGCGCCCCCCTGAACTCCGCTTCACCCGCTCGGTTACAGCCGGGATGAATATTTCATGGCAGCCGCGCGGGGCCGGATCGCGGGAGTTATTTATGGCAGCGCTGGCACATCTGGAAACCGAACTGATGGCGTGGGAGTGGGCTGCGGCTGCCAGAGCCCCCCCCGAGCCCCCCCGGTTGCCTGCGCCGCTCCACGGCCCCCCTTCCCCAGGGACAGCCGGAGGAAAAGGTGTGTGGGAGCTCCCCCCCTCCCCGGGGGAATGTCATCTCCCCCGCGCTGAGCCCCGTGTCCTCGGAGATGCCCCAGATCCCAGCCCGCAACTCCGTGGGGATGAGCCCCCCCCCGTGGGGCTGGGGAAGGGGAGACAGGGCTTGGCTGTGGGGCAGGGGGAGCGGGGTAGCCCCCCCGGGGATGCCGGTGCCCGGTTGGGAGGCAGGAGGAGAACCAGAGCTGCCCCCCCGGGAGTCCCAGTGCCCGGTCGGGGGGCAAAGAGAGCGGGGCAGCCCCCCCGGGGGTCCCGGTACCCGGTCGGGGGGTTGAGAGAGTGGAGCAGCCCCCCCGGGGGTCCCGGTACCCGGTCGGGGGGTTGAGAGAGTGAAGCAGCCCCCCTGGGGGTCCCGGTGCCCGGTCGAGGGGCAGGAGGAGGACCAGGGCAGCTCCCCCGGGGGTCCCAGTGCCCGGTCCGGGGCAGCGGGAGCGGGGCAGCCCCGGTTCTCCCCCGCCGGCGGCCCCGGGGCCGGTGCGGTGTTGCAGTGCGGGACACTGCGGCGGCAGCCCCGGGGCTGCGGGACGCCGGTGCCCGGGACCGGGCAGCGCAGCGCGGGGGGAACCGGCCCGGCCTCCGCCGGCCCCGCCGGGAGCAGCCCCCGCCCGGGGTCCCGGTACCGGCGGGAAGGGGGGGGGTGTCGTGTCCCGTCCCGGCTCCCCGCGACCGCACCGCAACGAGCGGAGCCGCCGCCGCCCCCCAACCCCCCTCCGCACTCACCGTGTCTCCGCGGGCGCCGGTACCGGCCCGCGGGAGGGGCCCGGCCGCAGGAGCGCTCCGGTGCCGCCGGTGCCGCCGGTGCTGCCGGTGCCGGTGCGGCTCCGCGCAGGGGGGCGGCACCGGGAGCTCGGCCCGGCCCTGCCCCGGCTCCCGGCGCTGCGCAGGGCCGCCGGCTCGCCAAGGTCACCGGCCCGCCCGGCCTCGGCCGCGGCCCCCCGGTACCCCCGGTACCCCCGGTACCCCCGGTACCCCCGGCCCGGGCTGCCGGCGGGGAACCCGCGGGAGAAAAGGAGTTTTGCCAGTTAAATCCCCGTGTCCCCGGTCCCCGCAAAGGCAGCGCCGAGCCACTTCCAGCACCCCCCCCCCCACGCGTGTGCACCCCACAACGCGTGTACACACCCCCCACCCCCCCACCCCCCCCCCGCACACCCCTGCCCGCCCGTGGGCATCCCCGGCACACTCAGGGGCACCCCTTCCCCCCGTGCCCCTCCCCAAGCCTGACCCTGAGCCCCCGCAGCAAGGGCAGCGCAGACAGCAGGACCCCCCCCCCCCCACCGCGCTGCACCCCAAAAGGCAGGAGGGGGCGAAGTCAGGCGGCTGCTCCCGGCCCCGGGTGGGAACCGGTGGGACCCCGGCGGGTGATGGGGGGGGTTGGCCGCTGGCGTGGGGTGACGTCCCCGGCCGGAGCGTGGACACGGGTTCAGAAGCTGCACTTTCCCTCCTTTATTTTGTAAACAGTGTTTTCCTGGCACGGTCCCCACTCCCACATCCTTCCGGGGTGGGACGGGGCCCCCACGGCCCCCGGGGACCCTCTGGGAGGGGAGCGCAGCACCCGCAGCCCCCCCTCAGCCAGCGAGTCGTCCCCCCCACAAACCTGGGCAAGGGCAGGGCCGTGGCTGCAGCAATGCCCCCGCAGAACACCCTGGGGTCCCCCCAACGCAACCCCCCCAGCGTTAGGGGACACGGTGGGGACCGGAACATCCTTGGGGTCACCGCTGGCTGCGCTGGCTGCTCTTGCAGCGGGGGATTGAGGAGACGGGCAGCAGCCCCCCCACCCTGGTGTGGGCAGGAGGGGTCACTGGTGCTTCTTGCCCCCGTGCAGGCTGGCAGGAGTGGCGGGCAGGAAGAAGGCAGGGCAGCGCAGGCAGCGGTAGGCCAGGAGCTGGGGGCCCAGCGCGTAGAGGACATTGGTGAGGAGGAAGCTCCACCAGACATCTTCAGGGGTCTGGTAGGGGAAGGGCGTGCGGGGGTGCAGCGAGGAGCCCAGGTGGGCGAACTGAGCCTGGGGACACAGGGCAGGGGGTGGCACACAGTGGGGGGGCCGGCAGCGAGGGGCTGGCCTGGCACAGCCCCCCCGACACCAAAGGGTGTTTCGGCAGGAGCACACCCAGCACGGCCTATCTATAGACCTGCCGCTAGCGCCAGCCTATTTCTGTCAAACTCATCCCCGGCTCCGTTAAGATCCACCGAGGCCAAAGTAATTAGCGGGCAGCGGCGGTGGGAACTGCTCCACATGCAGCCGCGGGTGCGGATCTGTCCCCCCCAGGCTCAGCTCCAGCTCCCCGCTTGTTCTCTCCTGGCTGGGACTGAAATTCAACCCCGGGGGTCCCCCCGTTGTCATCCCCCCCCCCCAGCAGCCCGGGGAAGGACGATGGCGCAGCCCTCACCTGCGCGATGGCACCGGCAAAAACCAAGCTCCAGTCAGGCAGCCAGGAGCAGCCGGGCAGCACCAGCCCGTAGATGCAGAGGCAGAGGAAGGGGAGGACGTAAAACATGTAGATCAGCATCTGGGGGGGGACACGGAGAGAGTCACCCCGTCCCTGGTGGCTTGGGGGGGGTTCCAGTCCCCCCTCAACCGCACTCACCTGCACTTTGGGGTAGGCGACGGGGTCGCGCAGGTACGGCTCGTGCTGGTAGATGTACTCGAAGCACGAATCGGCGGGACAGTCCAAAACCACCTGGGGATGTGGAGAGTGGAGGGGAGGTGGGCGCGGGGCAGATGCACCCACCCCCAGGACCCCTCACGGCCCCTCCGGGACCCCCATGTGGGGACCCAGCACTTACCATCCCCCTGAAGAAGGTGAACGCAGCGGTGAGGAGCAGGAGCAGGACCAGCCCCGCGTCCTGGGGCCGCTGGTACAGGTATTTGCTTTGCTCCTCCGTGACCTGGGAGAGGGAAACCACCGTATTTTCACGCCGGGATGGGGATAAAGCCAACGGCTCCCGGTGCAGCCCCTGCCCCAGCTCCCAGCTCACCTTCTCGGGGCTGAGGCATGGCAGGGCCTTGGGCTGCTGGAAGAGCCTCAGCCCAGCCCAGATTGGGATGAGGACGTAGGGCAGGTTGAGCAGAAAGGCAGGGCTGAGGTCGGAGCTGTATTTCCCTGGGGAAGGAGAGCGCAGGATGGACACGGCGGGGTGCTTGGCGCCCAGATACCTGCCGCTTGCCCCCAGGTCAGCACCATCCTCCTCTGCCCGCAGGGCAAGTGCCTGGGAGCAAACCCACCGGAGAGAATGGGGGGAGCGGGGCGGGGGGGGATGGAGGCAGCCTGGAGGGGTCAGTAACCCTCTGCACCCCAGTACCTATCAGGTTCCCAAGCAGGAAGACGACGATGCTCATCATCAGAGAGCCCAGCCAGAAGAGACCCAGGTTCCTGTAGCTCTTTCTGCAGAGACATCGGGATCAGACCCCTCTGCCAGGCTCAGAGCTCCCCTCCTCACAAAATTCAGGCTCCTCCAAACCCCACGAGCCCCCTCCCCGAGCTCCAGATCCATGAAGATGCCACATGGCCACAGAGGCCACCTTGCCTCCCCGCCACCGGCCCCGCTCACCTCCGCCCGATGGCCGCGATCATGGCGAGGTAGAGCCCGTAGTGGATGACGCCGTCCCAGTAACAGATCAGGATGCCGTGGGCCGTGCGCAGGTGGGGCTCGCCCTGCCCGTTCAGAAAACAGCGGATCATATGGGGTGGGGGCAAGCGCCTCCCTGCACCCCCTCCCCAGGGGACCCCGCGGGAGCTGGGGCTGCTCCGTGCACAGTCCCTCTGCAGCAGGAGCAGCTCCGGGAGCTGCAGCAGCGTCCGCGCTCGCCCTGGGTGTGTGGGGCTGCTCGTCTGCGAGAGCCCAGGGCAGGGCGAGGTGGTACCTCTCTGATGTAGACCTCCACGAAGCCAGAGATGTAGCCATCCTCCTCCAGCGAGATGATCAAGTCGACGACGGAGGTGAAGGAGAACGCCACAAACACTGCGGGAGAGCGAGCCAGCTCTGAGCGGGTCCCCTGGCTCTCCCCACATCCCAGATCTCCGCTCCCTGCCCCGGCACAGGATCAGTCCCCATACCCTGGGGAGGGGGGAACTCACCGCAGAAAAGGGGGTCCTGGAAGTGGCTCACTCCGCTTACGAAGAAGATGATGGAGAAGAGGCCGGCGAGCACCAGCACCCCCGTCAGCATCAGCACCAGCGGGCTGCTGCAGAACAGCAGGATGGGCTCCAGCACCTGGGCGCAGCCGGGGGGTGAAGCCCCATTTCCCCCAGTGCAGGCGAAACACCCTTTGCCTGCACTGATTTTCAGAGGTCTCTACTGAAACAGGATCAGACCCAGCTCCCCGGCACAGGGTGGGGGGTCCCGCTGTGGCACAGGGTGCTGCCCTTCCTCCGGGCGGGCACGAAATGGCTCCTCCAGGGTTTGAAATAACCCCCGGGGAGGTGAAGCCCAGAGGGAGGCTGGGTCTGACACCCAGGCACGGGTGGGAAGGGGCTGCCTCGCCAAGGGGAGGGGAGAAACCCCAGCATGGTCCTCCCTCTCCCTCTCCCTCTCCCTCTCCCTCTCCCTCTCCCTCTCCCTCTCCCTCTCCCTCTCCCTCTCCCTCTCCCTCTCCCTCTCCCTCTCCCTCCCCAGGCTGTGGCGATGGGCCACTGTTACAAGAGACTGGGAAAACCGATTCTAAAGCAAATCGGTAACGAGGAGACAGATACTGAAAGTGTGTCCTAAGAGAGTGAAGTTGTAGAGAAATCTATCCCGAGCTCGCTGCATCCCCTCCAAGAAGCATCAGCCGGAAAAGCCACAGCTCTGGTCTAGCCAATACTTCAGCTACGAAACATGAAAAACATGATGGTATTTTTCACTCAAGCTTTTAACCCTGTTACCAAAGGAAAAGAAAATGTGAAGTCGTGGCTGGCTGGCGGCACAGACGCCGCTGTTAACAGCTTATCCTGCAGAAACACCCAATTACCAGCCCGAGCGCTCGGTGCAGCACGGCCGACGTGCCGAGCGGGGACAAAAGGCCACCGTCCCCCGGCCCAGGGTCACCCGGCTGAGAACAGCTCAGACCTCATTTACAGGAAGCTGCGACAGCACCGGGCTCACGTTCACCTTGTGCAGGTGGAATTGCTCTTCTGGGGACAGGGACAGGGACAGGGACAGGGACAGGTCCCCACAGGACCCCGCACGCAGGGACAGGACAGGCGCCACAGCAGCACTAAGTGAGGCTGAGCTCGTCCTCACCACGTGTCCCAAACATCCAAACCAACACAGATGTTCATGAAAAAACCTCAAAACAATCAAATAATTGAAGCGTCACCACCTAAGTGCGTTATTACTAGTGTATAATTAATTACTACACAACTAATTACTCCCGCAGAACAATTAATTCAAAATTCAAATACGGATGCTACGGTGGAGTAGCGCAACGCCGGGTTCCTCCGCTCACTGGAAGACGTGACCGTGCGTGGGACGGGGCTCGAGACACACCGGCACCGGGGCCACCCCCACACGTACCAGCACCTTGGGGTGCTGCGCTCAGGGCACCCAGCTCACCCCGAGGGGCTTTGAGGCCACCATCGCTCACCCCGCAGCAAGGACTAATTAAGAAAGAGGGGGACGTCCCCCCCCAGTGTCCCCCCGCAAGGTCTGGGCAGGAGAATGATGCTATTACGGGCTTCAGTTTGGGGGAAGGCTGGAGGGGTCGGTGCTCCCCACAGCTACAGATGGTTTTCACCCGGTGCCGCATCGCGCAGAAGGGCTGTGGATTTCCTAGAGATGGATCCCGGAGATCTGGGCTGCAACAGCGCCGTGCCGCGCGGGATGGAAGGGAAGAGGAGACCGGAAAGATGGGAATGAGAATCGGGAGATTTTTAAGTAAATTTTATCAGGTGGCCAGGAAAGTCCCGGCTTTGGGATTAAGAGAAGTTTGGCTAAAAGTGCTGGTAGAGCAAAAGCAGAAATTAGCTATGAAAAGAAATGTGTAACGAATGGGAAAAGGAGGAGGAAGGGGGCCTGGCGGGAATGAAAGGATAGAAAGTGCTGTAAAGTGATGAAAGAAAACAGGGGGAAAACCCACAGCTGGCAGGTCCTGGGGCGTGCGGCTGGAAATAGAGAAAAATAACCAGCCGGAGTGCGGTTTTCCATAAAAAACCCATAAAGGGTGTGAGGAAGCTGCCCCTGGCTGGTGGCTGGTACCAGACACCCCAACATGAGGGTGACGGCCGGGTGGGGACGTGCGGAGCAGCTGGGCTGGGGCATCGCGGGGGCATCACTCAGCAGAAAAGCGTGACGGTGGTGATGGCGAGGCCGGCATGGAGGGGTGACATTGGCCACGCTGGGACATGCCAGTGGCCAAATTGCCCGGGCGGTCACTCTGGGAAGGGGGAGACGGGGCTTGGAGGGGTCCCCAGCACCCCAGGAGGACACCCAGTGTGTGTGGGGGTCCTGTGCCTCTGTCCCGGGGGGCTGCGCTGGGGCCAGGGGGCTGGAGAGGATGGTGATAAATCAGGGAGGTGCTGAGCGCCCTCATCCCCGGGGGGCTGGGGCTGTTGGCGAGCCCCGTTATGCTCCGCGTTGTGCGATGAGCCCGAGCGGCCCTGCTGCGCCTCTGCTTGCTGAGAACGGGATTTAAAAGGCATAAAGGTGGCCACGAACCACGGCGGCAAAGTCCCGGCCTGCAGCCGCCTCTCCACGGGCTTGGCCGGGGCAGGAGAGCCTGGACCGAGCCCCCTGCTTCGGGCTGGACCCCAGGACAGACCCAGCACCCTCCCCTGGGCACCGCTCCCCCCTCGCCAGGTCTGGATGGGACCCAGTGGCCCCCCGCAGGGTGGGATGGCTCCCACCATCCTCAGACAAAGCCTTGTCCTAGGCCAGACTGGATGCTTCCCCCCAGTCCCAGACTGGATCCAGCCCCCAGGCCCAGCGGAGGACAGGACCCAGCACCCTGCCCCGAGCCGGACCGCAGCACCCCCAGCCCCAGAGATTTGTCCCCAGCCTGTACTCACTCTGCCAAGGCGGTCGCACTGTTGATGCCAAAGGCCACGGGGATGGCGAGCAGGGACGGGGCGAGCACCCCCGGCACGGCGGGGAGCTGCATCCCCGGCCTGGCCGCCGGAGCCACCACTGGAACCCGCGGACTTTGGCCCCACTGCCGGCAAACAGGCAGCGCCCTTAAAGCGCCAGAGCTGCCCGGGAGGAAAGCCAGGGGGTCGCGGGGGGGGGAGCAGGCAGCAGCTGAACACACGTGTCTCCCTACGAGGGTCCCTGCGGGTCCCTGCGCTCGAGGGCTGCCCTGAGAAACGGCGCTATGGGCTGCGGGGGAAGGATGAAACCACTCCAAAAGAGGCTTTGAAAGCTCGGGGATTCATTCGTTTCATTCTGGAAACCTTAAGTACTTAAAAGAGCCAAGAGGACACACCTCTTCAGATCTGTAAGAGCTAAAAAGAAGGAGCAAAGCACATGAAAGCCAACACTTCATCCCTGCCTTTAATAATGAATTGAACTGAGCAGAGAGCAGGAGTTTCAAGGTCTCTGCATCCAGCTGGGAGCCCAGCGTCCCCCTGACCTCCTCCTCTCACGCTCTCTGCTCAAACACGAGCGTTTACCTCCCCGCCAGCCCGTGGAGAGACCTGCCTCAGCACTCCCCGAACTGGGCAGATATTTTCTAAGGAAACTTCCACGGTACTTAGCACGGCCGCTCAACCTTTCCCCTTCCTCCCAAAGCCTTCCCAAACGTGTCACTGTGGCACGTCACTCTTTCACCCTCTTGCTTCAGAGTCCGGGGGCTGAAGTGGCCGCCCTGCACTTTGTCCTGGGCTTGTTCGTGGTTTCTCTGTGCAGGAGGAACTCGAATGCAGCCCGCACGCCTCGTCAGCACATCACTGACGAGGAAAGGCTCGTTAGGCCGGGCTTGTTCAGTCTAGGGCGAAGGGAAAGCACCTGGGAGTAAGCGGGGGTTCAATCTCCAGGGCTGAGAAATCACCCACCAGCCCCATTTGTACAGGGGGATGTACAAAAAGCAGCTCAACACCCTGGGAAAATAAAAAAAAGGGGGTGAAACCAGGTAACGTGGGGTGACTTGACGCAATAACCTTCAGATCTTCTCAAACACCGAACCCTTTACAAGCGTCACCTGGCTCCCAGCTCTTGCTAAAGCCGCTCGGGGCACCCCTTTGCCTCCCCCTGGTGCATCCCACACGTAACCCCGGGAGATTTCCCAGCGCATCCCGGTGCCGTGCTCACACTCAGCCACCCCCCTGTGCCGGGCAGCCGTCACCACGTCGGCACAGCGGGCACCGCGAGTTCACTCTTTGATGGAAGAGAGTCCAACTTTGGTGACCTTCCGGGTCTGCGGCAGCAGCCGCCTGTTTGATTCGGTTTCTGAAGCTGAGATCCCCCGTTTGTAGCTAATGATGGCGAGGAGAAGGACCGCGCTAAGTGGCTCGCCGGGTCTCTGCAGAACTGACCCCTGCCCGCTGCTCCCAGCAGTGCGGGACTTACAACGACACAAGAAAACACAAGAGCAGAGCAAAGCACCGACTGATGAAGGCGGTTACTGAGAGAAGGGGCTCGGGAGGACCGAGGCCGCTGCGTCGAAATAAAAGGAATAAAACAACTTTTGCCAACACAACATCAACGCAGCAGACGGGGAGCGCGGGAGGATGGGATTAGCTTTAGAGACCCGATGAGCAGCAGCGGGAAGCCTGCCCGCTCCCCCCGCCTCTGAGGGCACGCAGCGACCAGGGCACCGAAAGGATGTTGCACTGCATACTGTGGAATAAAAAAAGATGAAAATGCCTCCGCTGACCAGCAGCCTCCCCGCAAGCCCCTACTTCTATTAAAAAAAACAGCAGAGAAACGGGGAGCCCAGGGCCAGCCCCCCGGTGCTCCCGACTCTGGTAATTCTGGAAAACCAGCTCAGCAGCTCCGGCTCGTGCCAGCGGGATCCCAGACCCAGCGGACGGGGAGAACCGTCACGGTGCAGTTGTCACAGTGCCCTTCATCACCTGAGCAGAAGCCGGGCCCTACCGAAGACCGGCCAGATTTCTTCTCTTTATTTCCCAATCTTCCACAATTACTGCCCACGCTGATTAACCACCCCAACCCCAACACCCCCCTGTGGGAGCCGTACGCCAGCGCACCCCCCGCAGCAGCAAACCCAGCTCCGTGCGTGCACAAGGCGCTCCCACATCTTGATTTTTCTCAGAATGAACCTCTACTGAATTCATCCTTTCCCCCATTTTTATTGAAAGCCAAGTCCTTGCCTCCACGTTGTTAAAAAAAAAAAAAAAAAAGAGAGAATCGCACGCCATGTATTTGGACTGAGAGAAAAACAAATGCAAAAGAAACCAAACCAACTGACCGCACTTTGTTTTCTCTAAGGTGCTTGGAAGGAAAGAGACCTAGAGCAGTCTCAGCCTACAAAACCCCACAGTAAGACTCCTCTTCCCAAAAATTCAGTGATTAAACATAAGGAACAAATGAGTTTTATTATATTTACAGACTGAATGAAGAAAATTTGTATTTGGAGGGGTTTCTTACGACAACAAAATCCAAATGGCCTTTGACAAACTGTGCGTGAAGGCTTGGTTCTTCGTCACCCCCATCCGCGGAAAGCGGTGGCAAGTCCCTTCTTCTGCCAGGAAGCTGGGGGTGAACTTAGTGTTCAGGAAACCAAGAGGCTGTCACCTCTGAAGCTGAATGAACTCGCCCTGCACCCCTCAACCCTCGCAGCCACGCACCGACCGGCGCCTCGACTTCCACAGGGCAGAGGTGAAACCACCAGGCACTGGGTTTGCAATGTCAGTTGAAGGTCAGAGCAGACTTTGGGCTTCACAACAGCATCAGAACTCAGTTCTTCGGGGAACAATAGCCTGACTGAACAACAGCCCCAAAAGTTGGGTTGGAGACAGTCCCTTGTTGTATTTGCAATTAAAAAAGAAAAAAATACAAACAAACACCACCACCCGCCCCCCCACCCCGTGCAGCACAAGCTGCGTATCTGAACAACAGAGGATCTGCTGTTAGGCAAAAAAAAAAAAAAAGCATTCCTTGTAAGATGGCACCGAGCTAACCACGAATGGAGTCCCTGAACTAGTCCTACGGGTATCTTTGGTGCTACCCTCCACTGTCAGCAGGGCACCGTGTAAGATCTGTGTTCTCCTCTCTGAGCACCACCCCGGCCTCGTTACAACAGCGTTGCCACGACACTCGAGTGTGCGGTGAGCAGGCTTGCAGGCCCTTCTTCTGGGTGAAAGATGGCATTGTGACTTCGTAAGTTTTATGATATTAGCAAATAAGAGAATGATAATGCGGTTTCATAACATTTCACAGTAAAATTACAATTGTTTTGAAAATACGTTGTCCCAAAAAACATTCTCAGTAGTAAGGTCGTCGTGGATTGTTCTGTGGGGAATAACAAGAGAAAATTAATCAGAATTGCTGTCTTCCCAGAACAATGAGCACCTGAGCTTAATTATCTGAAAAAGCCACTGAAACGTGACATTTCTGACAGTGAAACCTGAGGTTTGCCCATCAAAAATTACAAGTGTAGCTGCGTGTGTGTGGCTGCTAGGTGTGCTGGCACGCTGAAAGTAAGAGGCAAATGCAAACTTACACACCTTTTACAACAGGAAAACGATTACTCAGAATAAACCATGGATTCACGGACGGCCCATCTGCTTCCTTTGTGTGCAGCATTTATACTTGGTATGCACAGATAAAACTGAAACCAGGGGCTTTTGTATTTAAAAAAAAAAAAAAAGATAGCAAGGAAAGAGCGTCCATGGATGTTTTGGTAGCGATAATTTGATTCAGCATGAGAGCAGAATCAAAGAGAAACTTTCACAGCACCTGCTCTGTTCCAGTGTTCCTAGGAACACTCCCACCCTGACAAGATACGCACGGAAGCCTCAGTGGATTTGTCACAGCTCTGTTTCGGGACCCCCTTACCAGCGGATTCGGTCGGAAGCGGTAGGCGAGCATCATGCGTTTGCGGAACGCCTCGTACTCATCATCCTCCTTGGTCAGCTCGGCGGGACGATCGATGCCAAAGCCAGCTCCATCCACAGCAGTAGTTCCCCTGGTTGGAAAGAGGGAACAAAGCCTCTGAGGTAAGCACAGAATCCCAGAATCACCTCGGTTGGAAAAGCCCTTGAAGCTCCTCCAGTCCCACCATGAACCTCACCCTGACCGTTCCCAACTCCACCAGATCCCTCAGCGCTGGGTCAACCCGACTCTTCAACCCCTCCAGGGATGGGGACTCCCCCCCTGCCCTGGGCAGCCCATTCCAACGCCCAACAGCCCCTTCTGCAAAGAAATCCTTCCTAAGAGCCAGTCTGACCCTGCCCTGGCGCAGCTTGAGGCCATTCCCTCTTGTCCTGGCGCTGGTTCCTTGGCTCAAGAGACTCCTCCCCACTCTCTGCACCGTCCTTTCAGGGAGTTGGAGAGGGCCATGAGGTCTCCCCTCAGCCTCCTCTTCTCCAGACTAAACCCCCCCAGTTCCCTCAGCCGCTCCCCATCAGACCTGTGCTCCAGACCCTGCACCAGCTCCGTTGCCCTTCTCTGGACACGCTCGAGTCATTCAACGGCCTTTTTGGGGTGAGGGGCCCAAAACTGAACCCACTCATCGAGGGGCGGCCTCACCAGTGCCGAGCACATACAAGCCAGGATACCATTGGCCTTCTTGGCCACCTGGGCACACTGCTGGCTCCTGTTCAGCTGGCTGGCAACCAACCCCCCCAGGTCCCCCTCTGACTGGCAGCTCTCCAGCCACTCCTCCCCAAGCCTGTAGCGCTGTTGGGGGTTGTTGTGGCCGAAGTGCAGCACCCGGCATTTGGCCTTATTGAAACTCCTCCAGCTGGCCTCAGCCCATCGCTCCAGCCTGTCCAGATCTCTCTGCAGGGCCTCCCTACCCAGTGCGAGCAGATCAACCAAGCAGATGCGAGAGATCACCCTCCTCCTCACCAGAAGTGCCTGCTGCCGTGGAGAGCAAGGATGGGGGAGCGCTGGGCGCGCGCTGCATCGAGACAGACAGCTGACACCGAGCAGCTGATTGCATCTGCCACGTTTCTGCACCACCCTTCCACACCAGTGACGCTTGTTATTGTTAGATGGAAGCAATAGTGTCAACATGTATTTGCTTAACCTTTCCCAGCTGGAACAGAAATACCCTCGGTGCTCTGGGTGCCTCCCTGCTCAACGCTGCTCTGACGGGCAGACTAACCCTTGGCAACGCACCGGGTTGGTTTGTACCAACTGTTAAACACTGCGCCTGCCTCCCGCTCCTTCGCTCCGGTCCAAACGCGGCAGCAATTCCCTTCCATCTGCAGTAGCACCTTCTGAACCTTTCTAAGAGCATCAGAGATGGTAGAGCCCCAGCAAATCACAACCCTTGTTGAAGCCTGTGATGGGCAGAAACGGCCGTCCCTCTGTCGCTGGTAAGCCACGCTGCTTTGATTACAGCGATCTTTTATCACAGCGCTTCTCTGAACCAATAAACATCCTGCCAGGGAGATCTGGCGAAAGAGGAGCAGAAGTGCTTTACAGAGATACTTTCTATCCTGCAGTAAACAAACAACTTATTTCTGAAAGGATCTAACACTAAAAAAACCAATTTAGAGTATTTCCTATCCCCAATATTTGGTTTTGAAGCTCAGCATATGTTACCAACAGATGATCCACCTAAAAAGAGATGCTCATCTATTTTTGGATAGAACTCTGATAAAGCTTTATTTTATACAAAGTCTGATCAAATCAGAAAATTTCTGTGCAAGAGTGACGTCAAGACAGTTGCATGATCACACCCAAAGCGCTCTGACCTGGACTGAAACATCTTTCAATCACAGGTCCAGCAGCAGCAAATATTGGTGGCCTCTCACCCACAGCACACCAGGGAGCAGCCAGCAGGCACCAACGAGGCTTCGGATGCAAAAGGCATGTTCCTTAATACTTAAATAAATTTATGACTTTGAAGACATGACTAAATCCTCACAGGCCCTGGGAGAGGTGAGGTGCAGACAAGTATTATCTTCATTTTATAGATGGGGAAACTGGGGAGAAGGCACCTCTCGCAAGAACACACCACACAAATCGAGATTAGAAACAAAATGCTCTTGGCTCCAGTCATATCTCCTGCCTGAAAGTATCGAAATCAGGTCTTGGGAGAAAAGGAACCCCAAAGAAATCTGAAACGATTTTTCTCCTTTCCTGTGAGGATTCCATATTCTGTTCAAGTGATGAATTACAGTCACATTTATTGCAGCTGCTTCCAGTAGGCTAGGGTAGGAGCATCAATTATCAGCCCAAGAGGAAAGGACTAAATCAATAGTAGAAGAACTCTGCTTACTTGCTGACTGGGTTTTTAATCCCCTGCCCATCCGAGCCAAGTCCTTCGCCTTCCTTCCAGCCCATCTTCATTAGCATTTGATAACCTATGTTTTCCACAGTCAGTTTGAACTCTTTGTATTCAGAATAATCTGGCTCACGTCCTTCCTGCAGAGACACAAAAGGTAGTGTTGGTTATTTTTTACATGCACCCATCTCTGTGGGTCAGAGGAGGGGAAAACCAGCTTCAGCTACTCAAAGTTAGGATGGTTCTGACAATCAATTAATAACTAGCACGATTTCTTGGGATTCCAGTTCTGCACCACCACAGAGAAGGAAATGGG
This sequence comes from Strix aluco, assembly GCF_031877795.1. Classification (NCBI taxonomy): domain Eukaryota; kingdom Metazoa; phylum Chordata; class Aves; order Strigiformes; family Strigidae; genus Strix; species Strix aluco. Next base: position 1,430,847 of record NC_133959.1, on the reverse strand, counting down.
TAAATGATAAAGCACTGCACAGCCCTATAGCATAATCTGCAAGAAGCAAGCAGTGCTACTGTGAGATTAAGCTGAGAAATATTTAGCTCCTGAATTTAAAGTTGCTCACTGGATCAAGCTTCAGATACAGTTCTTATTTAAGCCAGGATCTCCAGGGAACGTCAGACCCCACGCTGGCTACATGCAAACATTATGGGGGATGCGCCAGCACCAAGAAGTTCTAGTTTAGGAAGAACTGGCAGGTATTGAAGTGCTTTGCATAAGCTTTTTGTAGGCTTTATATTTTCACTTTACTGCAATCATCTGGATAAAATTTCAAATTTTCCTTGCTTGGCGTCAGCAACCACTTATCCAAAACAGCAACAAACGGTGGGTAGTCCGAGAGGCTTGTCTGTAATTTCAGCTAACCCCCAAATCCTGTCCCAATAGTCTGTCCTCTAATTTGCTACAGCCGTTTCTCTGCAAAGAGCAAAAAACTAAGCCCTTGTTTCCTGCAGAAGTAACAGAGCTCCCACTGTACGGGCAGAAGTTCCTCAGGGCTGCAAGGCAGCTACCTGCTGGGAAAAGGGCTAAGCATGCTTGAGATCTCTCCCTCCTGCTACGGGACAAGTCTGAAGCATCGCCCCCGCCCTGCGAAGTCTCTGCTAGTTCACCTTCAGTGCCTTGAAGGTCTCCATGAATTTCTCCAGCTCGTCAGGTGGAAGAAAGTCTCCGATGAAATGTTTCCCTCTGCCCATCTGGGTCAGCTGCTCAGCCCACTCTGCCCAAGACACAGAAGAGAGGAAACAGCAATAACGCAGCGTTCTTTGACTTGGAAATTGGGAGGGTTTGTGAAGCATAAAGCCTCACACCAACAGACAGTTATGAATCTCCACTCAACAGCACAGATCCGTGAAAAGTGACCCTGCAACTCCCATGCCAGCAACGTGATCTCAGGCATCTCCCTCTGGAGGCCTCCGTACCGCCGCAGAGCGAGACGCCTGCACGGCAGCTCCCACACACCTCGCGTCTTGTCCATCTCCATGCGCCGAAGCTGGTGCTCCCACGTTCCCAGCTCGCTGTCCACCTCTTCGTCGCTGTCATAGCCATGTTGGTGCTGCTGAATTGCTTTTTCCCACATCATCTGCATCTCCTGCATGGCTCGCTTGTGCTTCATGATCATATCGTACATCTGCTGCATCTGGGGGCAGAGAGGCGACAGCGCGCTCAGGGAAACGCCCCCGTTCCCAGCAGCGCTTTGCCCCAGAGGCACGTGGAGTTCTGCGGCAGCGCCCGCCCCGGCGGCCCTACGGGGTACATGTTGGCAACTACAAATCCCAACGGGCGGTGCCGCGGCTTGATCCGACCCGCTCGCTTTCCCCATCAGACAGGAGCATTATCACAGAATCCCAGAATTGGATTGGAAAAGGTTGGAAAAGCCCCTCGGGATCATCGAGTCCAACCCTCAGCCCGACTCTACAAAGTTCTCCCCTACCCCACATCCCCCCACAGCTCATCCAAACGGCCCTTAAACACACCCAGGGGTGGGGACTCCACCCCCTCCCTGGGCAGCCTATTCCACTCTCTGACCACTCTTGCTGGGAAACATTTTTTCCTCATGTCCAGCCTGACCCTCCCCTGTTGCAGTTTAAAGCCGTTCCCTCTTGTTCTGTCACTAATTCCCTGGGAGAAGAGACCAGCACCAACCTCTCCACAACGTCCTTTCAGGGAGCTGTAGAGAGTGATGAGGCCTCCCCTCACCTTCTCCTCCTCACACTGAACAGTCCCAGCTCCTTCCATCGCTCCTCACAGGATTTATGTGCTGGTTCCTCTAACAGAGGTACCTTGGTATCACCACTGAGGACTGCTGCCATCCGCTCGGCCCCACACAGTTTAAACATCACCCTCTTGTTCTGGCAAAAGCCAATTCTGCTCTCTTTCCCCCAAAACTTGCAAGTATTCACTTACTTTCTCCCCACTGCTGAAGCAATACATAACCAGCTGCAGATGTGACACAACAGACCTTATAGATTTTGGGGTTTAGTTTGGTAGGACAACAATTGGCTGGCTTAATTCATATTCCCCAAAGTCCTCTAATATTTCTGCTGACTGCAGCACCACATGATTCTTAGGCATTCAGCACAAATCCTAGAGATTTCTTTGTGGGCCAAGTTTCCCCAACTGGGAAAGTTTCTTTGCTACCTCCACCTCCATTTTCGCATTTAACCCAGCCACACTGCAACACTAGATGAATTTGGAAATCATTTCAGGGCATTACCTCCTGCTGCTCTTTCAGCTGTTTCTTCTGGGCTTCGGAGAGCTCCGTCACACCCACCAAACCAACCGGTTTCCCTTTTTCATAACCAAGACCCTTGAGGTCCTGAACTGTAATAAGCACATGTTAAAAGACTTTCAAAAATCTGAGACAGCTGTTGAGACCAGCGAAACCGTTATCTCAAGATCCCCACATGAAGTTTTACATTTATTTCCTCGTTCCAGCATTGAGACCCTTAAGTGAAGAACAACCACCTGGTAGGACTTGGGAACCACAGAGGCAGGGAAGCCACCGGGTCGCAGCTCCTTCACCAGCCAGCTCAGAGTGTTCCCTCACCCCGGCCCAGGGCTCTGCCCGGAGCACGTCAGCAGACTCGCAAACCACGTCTCACATCCTCAGGGGTCACACTGCATGGCAATCTGCTACACCGTGCTTTAAAAATTATTCCTCCTTAAGATTAATTCTCCTCATAAGGCTTCCTCGTGAACCCCGGCCATTGCAGAGCGCGATGCTTAATTATTCAGAATTGAGTCACAGGCAGATCTGAGCCTGTCAGCTCATTGGCCAATCTGTGCACGTAAGTGTCTGCTGATTACTATGTAAACAGCAACTTCATTCAAAATGAAAAGCAAATGACCACATTAGAATAAAGACATGAGCATTATGCTGCTTTTGGAAGTTGCCATTCCCCAAGGAGATTTTAGTTTCTAATCTACAGGCTCAAGAGCAGCATTGCCAGGGATGTTGTCCCTGCTTTCAAAGAGGGGGCATTTTAAGCCTCTGCTTGACAATCCCATTGATGTACCCTCCTTCTCCTGCAGCATCCCTTTTCAGAAGCTCCTCCTTTGGAATCATTTTTGCTGTTTTATCAGGTAAGCCCTGAAATTAGATACTAACACTATCTGGGCAGGGCACCTACTGATTTAAAATGACCATACGGCACTCTGAGTTCAAAGGGCAAGTTACAGGGAAGAGAGAGGGGGAAAAAAAAAGGAAGCTTATTTTTAATTGCTGCACCATGAAAGAAAGTAATAGAAATACTGCTGGGGCTGCAAAAAAAGAGATTTACAATGGAGATTGCCTTGCGAACTTGGTTCATAAATACCTGGCAGCTCCCAGCTAAAGCACCTCAGAGCTAAGATCCCAACAGGTAAATATTTAAGGGGTTTAAAGAAGACACACAACCGCACTTGAAAAGCGCATTGCATTTTTTAATACACGGATTTCTTCCTAATGACTGCAAAAACCTCCATTTGAATGTAAGTCCAGACTACAGTTAAATGATGCTTCATTAATTATTCATTATCTATTAATTATGAAGCCTGATAATAATAGGATCATTGTTCATGACACCAAATGTCTACACAGCATGCTAATTAGGCCCCAGGGGTCATCTTCTCCCTTCCTCTTATTCGCAGGCAGGGCAATTGATCTGAGCACTCTTATCTCCCCTCCCTTCCCGCACGCTTTCGGCCGAGCACTCCACGCTGGGGAAGGGGCCTCCTTCACTCCCGGCTCCCAGGGAGAACATACAACAGCGCATCCACCCTCCCTCACACAGCTACAGCCTCTGCACATTCGCACCAGCACCGGGAGTCAACTCTGCAGGAAGAGTTATGTAAAACACTGCAAGAGGTTTTCCAAGAGGAGGGAAGCAAGAATTTGTGTTATGCTAGGTTTGGTGCTAGGATACGCACTTTCAGCTCCCAAGAAATAAGAACGAATAGACAAATAAACCTATCTATTATTGATGAACAGCCCAATTTCTGTCCCGGAGGGGAGTAAGATTTGGGAACAGTTTTAATGAACACGCTACACCTATTCCACGTAAAGAAGAATCTGGCTCCAAACGTTACGTGAGACTGGGGCACTTCAGCATCAGCTCCAGCCAAAGATTCACCTCCTGTCTCAGGGCATGGGAAAGCTTTCTCTGAATGCACCGAGGAAGACTCTCTGCCCTTCACAGAGGTCAGCAGCTCTTTGGCTTAGCTCTGAATTGCATAAACACTCAGGCTAAGAGCCAGGCATGGCTCTAGAGGCCTCGCAAGCTGGTGCCTTGCCAGCATATATAACCACCTTAAAGGAGAAAGGTGAGACCGGAGCATCTTCTTTTACTTCCCAGAAAGCATATGCCACTGCTCCTTCTTGTGCTAAAACTACATCTGGTTTGTCTGACTGCTCTGGTACCTTGCAGACTTTATGCTAGGAGATGCTGAAAGTCACTGCAGAAATTCAGCTCTGGGAGATATTTTTGTAGGCTTGGCCCGAAGTATCACAATACAGGGAAAGTTGACGGAAAAAGCAAAGCTCCACCCCAAGTCCACATCTGAAGATAGAAAAGTCTATTCATAAATAAGATCAGTCAATGAATTTACATAAAAATAGATAAGATTTATAAGTTCCTTCCACCAGTCGAGCACCAGGCAAACGCTACGCAAAAGATAAGGAGTTGCTTCTCAGTCTCATGTTCAGCAAGCCTGGGAAGAATACATTTTTTTCCTTGAATGACATCAGCTTTGCCTACAGGGTTAATGGTGCAGTCTATCTGCAGCATTGGCAGAAGACTACCTGAAGGTTTATCCCTTTCCCACATGCCCAAAGAGGAGCTTGTTACAGAAGGAAACGTCCTTTAAGGACAGCAGGAGAAATCCCAGTACAGAAGTGCCTGATTTTTTGCTTCATAGTCTGAAGATCTAACTGAATTAAAACTCATCAAACCCCAACCAATCCAATATCAGGTTTCAGAAAATTCTAATGACAGCCTGTAATTTCCCATTAGTCCACAGAGTTCACTAATCACAGTATCTCCGTTCTGTTCAGCTTTTCAGATGTATTAGTCCCTGCAGTACGTATGCAGTTAAGTGGTTTGTATCAATACATTTAAGAGGAGCCTTGTTTCTGTCCAAACAGGCTACACTTTCTCCTCTCCACGATACTGATTTATTACTAAGAGTAGACAGGAAAAGAATCAGAACAGTCCTCCACTAATTCCAAACCAATTGCTAAGGATAAAGCACTAAGACGTAGATATTTAGGTACCAAAGCATACTGTGCAAATCTAGCCTTCCACAGGACCAGGGCTGTAATTTGGAATTCTCTTCACCTGTCAGGTTGAAGAGGTTGATTCTAAAAAGGGATTAGTCCATCTGAACCAATAAAAAAAAAAAAAATCCTTCCCCGTGCAGAGCATTAACAGCGCATTAACAGTTGATTTGTTATGCCTGGCAAATTGTTTGCTGTCCTTTTCTTCTACTTGACACAAAGCCCTGCAGAAAGTGAGCATGAACACAACTAGCATGTCCCTGTCTAATTAAGAGGAAGCTAAAAGAGCCAGGGGAGATTTCAGCAGGAAGCATGCTGGAATGAGCACATGGATACCCCTGCAGCCCCCCCCACTGCAGCAGAAGGTATTAAGACAGAATCTGATGCTTGTTTTGATAGCGCCTGCCCCGCTTCATCATCAAAGCTTCATTACTGTCTGCAAGAAAAAAAAAATTACTCTAGAGGTACAAAATCAGGAAAGACTTTTGCATCTGATTTCTGCCTTACTATGAGCAGCAATTCAAGGTCAGATAAATAAGCCACCCAGGTTGGTATCTCGTCCTGTACATACGAGATGTAGAGCCAAGACTTCTGTACAGGGCTGTGATCAGAAGACAGAATTACATAGGAACTTCTCTTCATCTACATTTGAAGTGCTGGATTAGGAGACAGAGTCTTTCCTTCCTTCCTGACCTCTGCAGAGCCAACAGACACCACAGCACATATACAGCCAACCCTGCATCTTCCCCAAGCCTCACAATCAAAGCTATTAACAGCTGAGCAATTACCTCCTCTAAAACCCAGCTACAGCAGAAGACCCACGGACTTGCTGGAGCACTGAGTTGTACAGGATGACCATGTGTTGAAAATTATCTGTGGTCTCACCCTGCAACTCGGAAAATTACAGCTTGTTTTCTATGACTTGTCCCGCTTCATCTGTTCTGCTATTGCTTTTTGGAAAAGGTCCTTATTGAGACAGGTACTTACTACTTTTCCTGTGACTCCAGCCCCATACTATTAATTCTCTCAGTTTGCCAACACCGACACGCCTTATCTTACGTCTTCTATTTTTCACATCCTTTCCCCATACCACACTAATTGGGCAAAGGATTCAAAGATGCCATCTTAAACGTCTGCATTCACCTGTCACCCTTGAGTGACTCGATTTTTGTATGCATCTCTAACTGCCTGCCTAATGACCTATCTGCACATGGACAGATGAGCCACCAGAGTTCAACCTCCAAGAGCTCCCGAGAAGTGCCTCAACTGGAAGAATTCTCTTCCAGGGCTCAAAGAGCGCTGCACCCCCTGGGCGATCCTAGCAGGTGAAGTAACAGGAGCATGAGCCTCGATGCTGGATGAGGACTGTGAACCCCGTCTGTAATCAAATGAACTGAAACGGGTATAAATTGGAACGGGAAATTATAGTCGCGTCCGCCAGCACTTGGGGAACAGAAGGCTAAATGGGAATAGCTGATCAGTTAGAGTGAGATGGAAGCGCTGCCCAGGGTTTTTATCCTACCATGGGGAATAAGCATAGTTCAGCCTTTGATATTTGTTTTCCAACAGACTCTCTTCCTGAAGTGAAATAGCCCTAAACAGCGTAGAGGCTGAGGCTGTAATGAGCTATAGCACAGCAGGGTTTTAGAGATAGCTGGAGAACGATAAGATCCAATCCCTGGTGTCAGCGAGATAAAGTGGTTTATCTGGGCTTCCACACAGGGGAGAGTTAGCTGCTAGACCCAGCTGAAAGATAGGGGGTTGGCAACCAAGGAGATTACAACAAGAGATAAGACTCACTGGGTTTTCCGTTTACAAAGCCAGCTGGGCTAAGGCAGAATGCGCCCCCCAGGAAAAAGTTATTCAACACAATATCCAGCCCCACTAACCTGAAAGAGGGGAGGGAGAATCCAGCTGTTGGACGAGCTGCGGGAGGGGTAATTCAACCTTGTCCTCCTCGGGCCCCCACCTGCTCTTCCGCTTCTTTTTAGTAGTGCCTGTAGCAGCAGCTGTAGTTGGTGTTGCAGCCGTAGTTGTAGCTGTCTGATCCGGTGGAGTTGTAGAGGATGATGGTGAAGGTGAGGGCAAGGATGAGGGCACGGGCAAGGGCGAGGGCACGGGCAAAGGCAGAGGTGAGGGCACGGGCAAAGGCAGAGGTGAGGGCACGGGCAAAGGCAGAGGTGAGGGCACGGGCAGAGGTGAGGGCACGGGCAAGGGCAGAGGTGAGGGCACGGGCAAGGGCAGAGGCAAAGGTGAGGGAACAGGCAGAGGCAAAGACGATAAGCACAAAGGTGACGGTGATGCCTCGGGACTCGTCTTCCTTTTCAGGCTGGACTCTCCAGGCAAGGAGGCACACACAGTGCTGGTTTTGGCCTTACGGAACTCCTCCAGTTTCTGCCGGTAATACTTGTAGCCTTTGCTGTTTGGCTCATACAAAAACCTATAAAGAAAAAAAAAAGTTTAGATGTAACAATCATACACAGGGGCTAGATGTAGCACAGTTTGGTCAGGGCTTTTCTTTCCTGCAATGCTCTTGCACAACTAGCCATCCCCCACGCTTCCTTGCTCTCCAGCACCATCCTGTGTGTATGTGCATGCAGCGCAGGGCTCCGCGTGCCTTTGGGATCAGGAAGCATATTTCCCATTCATGAGCAAACCACCGTTATTTTTGGTGCCAAATAAACATACTAAAGAGGATCATGTTACATTTGTGGAAATGCAAGGTCCTCCCCCAGACTTCACCTGCCTTCCAGAACATGTCTGGAAAAACTGCAAGGGGTCCAACAACACGTCGGGTTTCAGTTCACAGAGGAAAACAAACATTCAGGTTGGGAATGCCAAACCACTGCCTAAAGAAACTGCTCCCAGGCCTCTAGTCAAGCTAGAAGCGTTGACATTACCAGTCTGCTTAATTACACCACAACTCCTCCTTCTGTTCCCTCATACACAAAAAAACATTGCTTTATTTGCTACCCCTTCCAGAAATAGGCATCTCTGACCTTTTGGGTAAAATAAAACTCCTTAGTCTCTGTGGGAAGAACATGAACAATCCTCAAACTAGCAGCTATGCAAAAAAAAAAATAAAAAAAAATCAATATAGTCATGTTTGTTACAAACATGTTATCTTTTTGGGCTCACTCCAGTTTAAATACTTCACACAGAAAACCTGTCTAGTCCTACCTCCTCTACAATCTTCCCTTTTTAGAGGAGCAGTTTAACACTTGATGTAACCTCTCCTCAGGATAGTGCCTGCTCCCACAAGAAAACATAAGAGGTGACAGGCCTTTCCCACCTATCGCAGCACAACACACACAGGCGAACACAAACAGCTCTCCAATGTATTTTAAAATTCACTAAATGTGGTCTCGCATCCCTGCATTTGAATAACAGCATTAAGGATTGCTTCAGGACCTAGCAGAGGGCAGGATGGGACCCTCCCCACGGCAAACCTGATGAAATCCTAACAGAGGAGATTGTGTTTAACTTGCCCATGCTCGGGTGGGATCACAGCGGTGTTTTAAAGTAAATAATGAAGCAGCTCAGATATTAGCACATCTGTCTAACGTGATTCACAACACAAGGGGAGCACCCCAGAGGGCCAGAAGGCAGCCAATAAAATGCCAAAATATCAGCAACAAAATAAGGCTTGCTGAGCCCCACTTCACTTCCAGGGAACACACCAAATTGTTTCTAAGAGCAGAAAAATAAAACAAGGATGAGACCAAAGGGAGACATTACACAGCTGTCAGTGAGCACTGACAAGAGCAATGCACGTCTGAAAGGCTGAAAAAGATATTCCAAAGGGGGAGCTAATGGTGAAGGAGTGCTACCTGTACGGTAGTGAAGATGTTGTGTAAAGAGCAACCCAGGAAATTAATTGGACAGCAGTGGTATGAGTGGTGGATGGGGGCCCACACCAAAACACAGCTAGAGGGAAAAGTATAAAGGTTAGAATTCTACTGGAACATTGCAACAGAAAACAGGTGGGGAGGGGTGCAGGTCGTAAATTAATTCTGGGGAAAGCGAATCGATTTCTTTCTCTCTGAGCCTTGCTTTAAGCTGTGAAGCTTGAGAATGTAGAAGTGTCAGTGCTATATAAGTGCACGGTCCTTGTAACTTCAGAGTTACCACAAGCTTGTCTATTAATTCCCCCTAAAAAAAAAAGACTCATCCCCATTACACTGAGCAGCAGGTTTGTTCCTTTACCTGAAAGCATGGTTCTCGCGGTTGTTCTGCAAGGCAATAGCTTCCACCTCGGGACCCCCGTCTGCTATGAACCTGGCCAGTTTCTCAGCAGAGTTCCTTGTCTCTTCGTCGTCTGGGGGTGAAACTTTAAGCAGGCTGTCAGTACTGGGCCCAACTCACACAAGCAACAGTCAAAGCCTATCTGTTCTAAGAACCCCAAGAGCAGAATAAGGGCAAAAGGTCGAGTTTAATTTTTAGAAATATCACACATAAACAGTCATAAGAGTTTATATCACAAAAACATGATATCGCATAAGGTTGTACAACAGCTTTGTAACCAGAGGAGTGCCCATTCACACATCAGCTTCCCCTGTGCCAGGAGCTAGATGAGAGCAGATTAACAGACAAACCAGCTTTTGTCTCCAAAGATGGACACTCGTTTCTCTTTACTGCAGAGGAAGTCTGCTTCTTCCCTGCGTCAGGCACTTCTCCATAGGGTTACACTTCAGCACTTGCAATTATCTCTAGTTAAAGGCTTTGCCACTGATGTCCCCAGGAGTAGCAGGAAGGCCTTAGAAAAAGCGGCAAACTAATACCGCACCGCAATCCCACGTGGACCTACTGTCACTGCACATCTGCCAGCCATTTTAGGGGAGGGTTGTAGAACAGAGGAAATTCTCCAGGGAACAGTCCCCATCCTCACCTGGAAAAGGTGGCTACTGCAGCCTTCGTCCAAAGGCACAGAGAAGGCTCATTAATATTTCAAGCATGTTTGATGTTTATAAGGAGCCAGGCAAATATGTTATTTAGCCACGACAGCCTTATATGACATTTGCTACCTGCACAGTACCAGTGCCAGTACTCCAGTGTGCTGGCACAGGACCAGGAGGCAGAAGACATGATTATAAGCCATGGACAAGTCATAACCTTTCCTTGCTTCAACATTCCACACCTGTAAAGTATGGATAATACTGCTTAGCTTCCAAACCATTGCATCAGTTAGTTGATATTGGAAACAAGCTCTTTCAGCCTACAGTCTATTAAACCATGATTTGTTTGAGCTGTTAACTCATCAGCGTGACAGCTAAATTGCATTAAGACTCCTCTCCACAAAAAAGGAAGCTGACACGGAGGGGCTGAGTGATTTCGCCAGGCCCACGCTGCAGGCCTGAAACAGAGGCTGGACTAGAAGTGATAAATGCCTGGCCCCCAGACCACACTTCACGTGCTAAATAATTTCTGTCTCAACACAGTTAACCAGATTCCACTGCTCACACCACCTGTCTGTTGGCAGATCATCCACTTCTGCTGTTTTCCCACCTGAAAACACAGTCCCTCACTTGCAAGGGTTTATGTCCCAAGCAGAAAAGAAAAGCTTCAGATAAGGAAACAGCAGCAGAAATGGGGATTATGTTCAACAAACAAACAAACCATTTTCATTTTACAAATCAAACAAGAAATTTTCCTAAATGCATTGTCACGGCTGAAACACCTTCCAGAATACACACAATGGAGAATCATTTGAGTTCTCTTTAAGTGTTTTGGAGAAATAAAAGGAAAGTCTCTTTCAAGAGCCCATTACCCAGGGCACGGTATCACATGCTGTGGGCGTGGGAAACAACCATTTTTGGCACAAGAGTTTGACGCCATCATGGTGATGTTTGATCACCATCTCCTTCCATTTTGAAGTGTTATTTACAAGCAGCAGATTGACAGCCAAATACCCACTCCAACTGTTTCCAGAACAGAGCTAACGAGCAGTTACAGAGAGTGAAGAAGTAAAATTTAACTTATGTAATTCATATTTCAGATCCCAGTCTTAATTACCTTTCTGAGAAGAGGATGCCTGAGAACTTTGATTCTCTTTTCTTATCTCTGCCACTTTCTTTCTGTAGTAAAGGAATTCTCTGCTGTTCTTATCATGCAAAAACCTGGGGTGGAAATGGACGAAAAAAGGGCAGAAAAAAATGCATCAGCGACAACGATACAAACATTGATACTCTGCGATATAAACAGCTCAAAATCAAAAGAGATACAAAATAGATAAACTACTCAGAATGTACTCAAAATGTGGATTACAGAGTCTTCAGCATGTACAAATATACAGAGCTTTAATCTAAGGACTCGCAGCCAAACTTCTTGTGTCACTTGAAGGGAAATAAATAACAGTCTCTTCTGATAGAGGAGGGAATCCTCCGTCCGCAGCCACGCAGCGTGTCAGCGGCGGAGGAGACAGACCCGTCCCGAGACCCAGTCCAGTCTCCCCAGGTGCTGTGCAAGCACCCAGACCCCCCGACTGTGCTCCTAACTCCAGCTGATGCGCTGCCTCAGCACCACCACAGTGTCCCTTCCTGCCTCACTTTCCCCAGCTATAAAACAATTACTCGTAACAAAGCTCAAATCCACCAAACGATAAACTAAACCAAACACATCCGCCAGAACTACAGACACAAGGCTGATGTTTTTCTCCTACAAAGAGACAACGTTCAGCTTTGGAAGACAAGAGTTATCACTGCACTTACGAAAAAGCTGGGTTATCCTTGTAGTCTTCCATAGCGACCTTCTCTAATTCTGGTCCCCCTTCAGCCACGAACCTAGCCAGCTTTTCCACCACTTGTCGGGTCTCCGCATCCTCTGGGGGTAAAACTTTAAGCAGGCTGTCAGTACTGGGGTTCAACTCACACACCAAACAGGCAACAGGTACATTACTTCTAAGAACCACGGCGGCAGACAAAAGTAGAACGGGAATGGGAAGAAAAAGGATGAAATGGGGGATCCAGTCTCACACAGCTGTACAAATTACAATCCCTAGGTTACTGTCAGCCTCTGCACTCCCCTAGTAGGAAGTTCATACTTTGTCTAGATTTTCTCCCACAAGGAAAAGCCTAAGATTTGGATCACCACAGCTTAGGCTGCAACTTCAACTGCAACACAATTTGCTTCTGACAATTCTACTCCATACAAAACACAACGGGGAAGAACAGGAATTTGGTTTTAGCCACCACATTACTCGCTAAAGATTACAGATCCCAGTTCCCAAGCCATCGCTCTGTACCCAGCTAGCGGAGACAGATTGTGGAGCTGGAGCACACAGCTCTTCCTACTGGCATATGCCCATGTCTCAGCCCTCGCTTGGAGGGAATCCCACCAGAGCTAAGAGGAGAGCTCAGTCTCCAAGAAACTGTGTTGCAGCCTCTGTGCCAAGAAAGGGACCCACTAACACCGAGAGCGGTTACGGAGCTGATGCAGGACACGTTCAATGGGAACTAAATGCAGGCGTTTGTCTAGACAACAATATTTTGGGTAGGGCGCTGAACAAAGAGCACGCAGGAGCAGAGCTGTTCACGCTGATCCAGACTAGATTTGAACCCACGATTTTTGAATTAAGGGTCCATATTCCATCTCTGCTCCCCGCAGCCAGCGGCTATTTCTCACATTCCTGCAGTGCATTTCACGCTTGAGTTCAGACTTGCTAAGCTTATGCTTTTATAAATACCACCAGAAATAGCTAGGCATGGTTTTGTAAACATATAATGAAATAAATTATGACACAAAGCTTAGTGTGACTTATTTAGCAACTCCAATCTAATTTTATACTTAGTACGCATGCATGAAATTCAGATTATTAAGCAAATCTGCCTTCTGGCTTCCTAGCCTAGGTTATCCAGATAAACTTGGTTATCTAAGTGCTGCAATATTCTTGACTGGTTTTCTATCCTGCTTAAAGCAGCCAGGACCTAGAGATGAGATCTTCTAATGTAACTTTGACAAGGGGCAGGAACTTTGATTTTACCTCATCATAGCTCTGTGCCTAACACGCTATCTTATTTATTAACACACACAATTTTTCCCCCTACACAGCCACTCTCAAACTGAGGACTTTTCATTTTCTATCATTTAAAAAACTGAAATTCCGTTTTAAATACAAGCATTATGTCTATATATTTTCTAGAGAACTCAGCACTAGGCATAATACATTTTGATTGTACAAAAGCAGGATTCTTTTGATTAGCAAACAATCAAGCACCACCAAAGGCAGCACATATTTTTTCTCTATTTTCACAGAGACTTACAGACTGGTCAAGCACTTGCCTTGGTAATTCAGAGAAAATAAATCTTCCTAGGCACAAAACAGACCCGTCCTAACTATGGGGAGTGACCTCTCTCCCATGCTGAGCTCAGGTGGGATCAGTAGTATCTCACAGCATTCAGTTCTCAGCTTTTCTGCTGAAGCTGGCTTTGGAGGAGTCCACCAGCATTAACTGCTGTCATTTATATTTCATGATGCAGAAGTCTGCACACAGGAATTGTGCTAAGAATACCAATTCACAGCATAAGGCAAAAAAAACCCCAACCCTTCACTGGGGAAAAATATTGAAGGAATCCTGTTCCCACACTCAACTCCTACCACTAGGGTAAGTGGACCTGCACCCCAAAACAAACAACGTAGTACAAGGTGTCATTTACCTTTAATTTCCAACCACTGCTCATAATCTTCCTCCTCATCTTCATCTGGCGACTGAAACACACTGAGGCGGTTAACGACTGGGGTCTGTTTGGAATGGGAGTAGTTCTTCGCTTGGTGCAGCATGCTGCTCAGGACCTGACCGGGGCGCTTCCCAAACAGCATCGGTTTCTTCCCAACATTTGATGCTGAAGTGTTTGCCGAGTTATTAGTAGAACTTGGGGGAGGTTCTTAGAAAAGAATGAGGGGAAAATAATTCCTGTGCATCCTTACTGTTTTAATCTCAGGTTACAAATAACAACTCAGGCAGTAATACAGCTGCAACAGGCCGTTATTTTCAGAGTAAGTTAAAGACACTGACTGGTAAAAGCTGCAAAACAAAGTGAAAGCTGTGATGACTTTTTACAAAGTGAGATTCAAGCTAGAAGAGAGATGCTTGTCTTTACAGCACCTACGGAGGGAAAGAGGGCAAACCTCCCTGACGCATCTCGAAGACTTTAATCCAAATTTAAAGGGGTCATCATTGCTTTAGAACTTACTCGTACTCGTAACAGCTCATAGCAGGGTTTCTAAAGTGAACATACATGGAGGCAGCTCACACAAAGCTGGTATCACCAGGAGAAGGAAGGCCTCCTGTGGTTCAGAAGTCGACCTACCAGTACTTGACTTTTCCTTCTGCAGCTTGAGAAACTGCTGGAGGAAACTGCCATCATTAACAAACTTGTTGGAAACACAGGCTTCATTGTCAGTACCGTCATCTCTGAATAGAAAAAGAAAAGTAGGTGATGGTACTCATCATCCTCCCCCATCCCCTTCACATGCATCTATTTTGAACAGAAAACAAGACAAATGCCAGTGACTACTAATCTCTCTCACCCAAGGTTGAAAACACACCTACCTTTTCCAAAGCACAAGAACTATTCAGCTTGCTGCTTACAGCATTTACCCACACCCTCCACCTGGTTTGTTCACTCTGTTGAAACAGGATTGCTACTTGCTCTGTTATGCTACTCTGCTTCCAAGAACCACAGAGAATCATTTAACTGGAGAACTGTGCTAACTTTTAGTAAAAGATAACAGGAAGCAGAAGGAAAGTGTAATAATACCTTGTTAAAAACATGAATGCTGTCAGCATATATCTGTTCTCACTAGTACCTGAAAAATCTGGCTAGCTCAAATAAAGTAGCCTTTACTCAGTTATCAATTTCAGCTTTCTCAGTATTTGCCTCCAAGTGCGAGAGCTTTGGAAAGCTTGTCTCTTCAGTTTCATTTGACAAACATGCCCCTTTTCCATCAGCGAAGCTCCCATCTAAAAGCACCGTAATTCACACGTACTCTCCAAACAGAGGTAGCTGCTGTATGCTCAGGTAATTCTGTTTCGCTTGCTGCTCCAGTCTGGCCTCAATCTCTCTCTTCTTCTGCGCTATCAACTCCTCTTGGTGAAGAATATTCACGTTTGTCTTGGCCGATTTAGATTGCGCGACCCCAAACCACCGGCTCGCTTTTCCTACGGGGAAAATTAATTTCTTTTTTTCTCATTTTTCCTACGGGGGGGTAAAAATCAAAGCTGCGGCCCTCGGGGCCTCCCTGAGCCACCGCGCCGACCGGGAGGGATGATGCCACGGCCCTGCCCCGGCCACATACACACCCACTCCCAACTCCCGCAGCGGAAGGAAGGCCGCCGAGCACCGTACGCCGCCACCCCCGCGCAGCAGCCGACTGCCAGGCCGCGGGGCCGAGGAAGGACAGCGGCAGAGGCCGGGGGTGCAGCAGGACCAACCGTACCTGGCGCATCCCTGGGGTTGTCCATTTTGGAGCTCCCGTCCCACAATGCACCGCGGCTGGCGGGGCGGGCGGTGCCGGGCGGCTCTGCCGCAAAGACCTCTGGGAGACGTAGTCCCGCGGGGGCCTCCGCCTCCCTCCCCGCGCCTCCCGCGGCAGCGAGGGCCGGTCAAGGGGCCGAACCGGATCGCTGAGGGGGGCTTTGCCGCCGCCATTCTCCTTCCCCAGCCCCCCCGGACACAGCTCGGCGGTAGAGACCGGACGGACTACAACTCCCATCAGGCCGCGCGCCCCCCGCCATTTCCCATCAGCGCCTCAGGCGCCTCCCAGCGGCCCGCGGGCGGCGGCGGCGGGGCGGACTCCATATCCCGTCGGCCCCCGCGCGCCGCTCCTCGCCCCCGCCCCGCCCCTCCCGCCCGTGTTGTCGCGGCGGCCCTGAGATGGCGGCGGTGGCGGCGGGCGCGTCGGGCTCAGCGGCCGGCGCGGCCCCACAGCAGCAACCGCCGCCTCAGCAGCAGCCGCAGCCGGCGGCGGGTGGTGCGGCGGGTTCCGGAGAAGCGGGCGGTGGAGGCGGCGGAGGGGCCGGCGGCGGAGGAGGTGGCGGCGGCGCTGCTGGGCCCGCACCGGGGTCGGGGTCGGGCGGCGGCGCGGCCGGGGGGGAGTCGTGGTACCTGGCGTTGCTGGGCCTGGCCGAGCACTTCCGCACGTCGAGCCCGCCCAAGGTGCGGCTCTGCGTGCACTGCCTGCAGGCCGTGCTGCCCCGCAAGCCCCCGGCCCGCATGGAGGCCCGCACCCACCTCCAGCTCGGCTCCGTCCTCTACCACCACACCCGCAACGGCGACCAGGCCCGTGGGCACCTGGAGAAGGCGGTGAGCCCGGCGAGGGGGGGGCGGCTGGGAGGGGGTCCTGTCAGCGGGGCCGGCCTGTGGTGGTTGCAGACTAACCGGCTGTCTTCTCTTGCAGTGGTTGATATCCCAGCAAGTATCCTTTTCCTGGCCGCCCGGGCAGGGAGCGTCGCTGCCCGGCCACCTCGCTCCCGCAGTGAGGGCTCCCATAACAGAACACCTCCTCAGAGAGAGAGCCTGGCCCTGGGGCTGGGGGTTTAGCTGGTATTTTTAATCTACTTCCGTGGTTGGGAGCTGCTTTCCTAACATGTATATTCTGTTAAGGGCTTTTGGACGTCGGGCTGTTGCTGTTTTCCAGACAGTTTAACATTTACTTAACTCTAGTGCTGCTAGATTCCTCAGTTTGAAGATGTTAAGTTTGAGGCAGCCAGCCTTCTGTCCGAACTGTATTGTCAGGAGGTGAGTGCGCTGAGACTGCTTCAGAAATTGTCGGGTGTCTTGGGGCTGCTGCGTTTGAGTGTCTTTGGTCTTGGAGTAGTGTATCGCTATTACTAATAGGATTTATGAAACTTTTAGAGGTCAGCTGCGATGTAGAAATAGAGTGCTAAAGCGTAAGCTGGAAAGACTTTTGGTCTTTCTTATCATGAAAGTTGCTGCTGGAATTGCAACGCAGGTCTTGCACAGCAAAGGAAGTTTACTTGGCCAAAGTATTTCTTTAGCCCTCATTTAGACAAAGACAGGCTAATTTGGGGGGAGGGAGGGAAGTAGGTGGTTTTCCTCAGGCTTTTGTTGTGTTCCTAGGCTATTTTTATTCTTTTTCTCTGGAAAAGCTTTAACTAGTCTTTACTTTCTTTGAAGCAAATGTTAGCTTTTCTTTTTGCAGGAAAAGTGTATATTAGAATAACGGCCAAAGGAGTTAAATAGCTAATACTTTTGAGCAGACTTTCAGTCAAGTGTAGATGTGTGGGCCCAAACGTTAAATACTTGGCTTTGTTACTTTTCATGTTTTAAGGTTCCTGACCTGTGAGACTTTAACGAGGGATCAACACAGAATCCAACTTGTTTAAAAGTTACTATTGTTAGGGATGAAGTTCCCAGTGGCCTGTTTTTTATGTCGACTATGGTGCATGTTTCTGTTTCAGAATTCAGTGGATACAGCAAAACCTCTGTTACGCAAAGCCATTCAGATTTCACAGCAGACTCCGTACTGGCACTGTAGATTGCTTTTTCAACTTGCAGTAAGTGATTTGTATTGATGACCATGTTACACTGTAGCCCTGTGATTGGAAAAATGGCTAGAAGATATCTGTGTTCCTCTTAAAAAGAGCTTGGATGTCTTTTTTTTTTTTTTCTTTTTCTTTCCCCAATCATTGCTGCTAAGAGAGGAAGAAAAGTTCATGCTATAAAGTAATGATGCACTGGTAGGCTACAGATTGGATCAAGGCCCACTTCTTAGGGAAGAAGGCAGCAAGGATCATTCTGTGGGCTCTAGTAACACGCAACTTTAAGAGACAGAGCAAAATAAAATCCACCTTAGGGCTTGCAGGAAGGGCAAATGTTCTTTTAAAGCCTGCTGGAATTGGAGTTTGCCGACCTGAAGTGTTTGTTTGATTATTTTCAACCTAATTAGCACACAGAGCAGAACTGGAATGGGAAGAGCAGCTGGTGCAAAGGCCTCCAAGCAGCGTTACTCTTCCTGTTCTGTAATATGCTCCAAGCCTGGCTTCAGCTGCACAGGTCGGACCGTCTTCGCTTCTAGAAATAAACTGGCACATGGTGGAATTTGCAGTGTTTTAACAGTTGTTGCAGTCTTTACATCATTTGGGAAACTAGTCTTAAAGTGCTGATTGTCCTGCGTGATCCAGCGCATTAGGTGGGGGCCATATCCAGAATATTAACTTATCAGTGGGACGAGCAGATTATTGCTGAAGAACTCCCCGTTTTTCCAGGTTATGCCTCTTCTCCGTTCCTAAAGAGGCTCGAGGTGTTTAATGCGGGAGTTGAGGGAGTTAATTGCTCTTAAAGGTATTCTGCAGCAGAGAGCCAGTTAGGAAGCAATTTTATCTTTGAAGACTGGCTTAATAGTCACCTGTACTTGTCTTTTCCCCCTTCCTGATGAGCTTAAACAAGCAGACCAACTTTGTTGAGAAGGAGTTGCCAGGCTCCTTTGTGTAGTTTAGGAACAGTGAGTTGTGGAGAGCCTTCCTTTCCTATCGATTAAAGGACAAATGTTTACTTTGCGATGAGTTAATGCCTGAGTACTCAGAAGAAGCTTAAGTGTTTTTCTTGGTGCCTCCCTCTGAATAGGATCTTTCCTTGAAGCTTGATGTTCTTTGCTGATTTCCTTTCTGTCTGCTATTTCCTTTCGGGCTTTTGCTTGACCACAGAGGCCCGTGTGTCTCATGGCCTTGGTGCCTGTTCTACAACCCTGGGGCTTTCTACCTGACTTTGGAGAACTCAGAAAATCATAGGAGGGAGGGAGAGGTGCTCTGGCAGCTGCATCATCCTCTCCCCATCCCCGGAAACACACCTCGCAGACTCTCTGCTCTCCCTGCTGGAAAACACGCTCTGTTGTTCCAGTTACTCCAGGTCCATGGTTATATTGGAGCTGTTGGGATCTGATCTGCACATGATCTTAACGGATTATAACAGCTTTGCGTGGTATGAAACTGGGCTGAGACATTTTCTTTGAAATGTTACAGACATTTTTTTTGGAGAATGCCAGGTGTTCCTGGAAAATGTGTCTAAAATCAGATGATACATTTAACAAGTACCAGTTTAGAACTTGTCACGTGTAAAGCACAGGAGTAATTACATTTTTAAAAAAATGCTAACTAAGTTCACAAAGAAAATGCCAATCTCTTACGGACTTTTTTTCATTTCAGCAACTACATACACTTGAAAAAGACTTAGTATCTGCATGTGACCTTCTCGGAGTTGGAGCAGAATATGCTCGGGTGGTGGGATCAGAGTATACCAGGTGAGTTCCCTGGACTTGTTTTTTCTTCCCACAGTAAATATTTTACTTTCCTTTTTCTTTAGAGATACTCTGGTTTTATTTAGAGATGTGATTGCTATGTGGGTTTTAAAAGCAAACCAATATTTCTGAAAGTTTCTCCAGCTCTTTCCTTTTAAAACGAGTAATGTCCACTAAGACTCTGGAGAGTCTTTTTCTCCCACTGAATTTTGTTTATTGTCTTTATCAGCAAAAGTTTTCGCAGTAGCCTGGTTTGACCTTAGAAACTATTGTAACTGGGACTATCCAAAGCTTGGATACAAACCTGAGAGGCTGGGATTTTGGTTCGTGGGGCTGATTGAACCGTTCCATTTAGCTTTTAAATGTCCTTTCTGGGGCAGGTTCTTTAATACTCTTTTCTCTGTTGTCGTTGAGGGGGTGAATGGCAGATTTTTTTATTCTTCAGGGTTTTTATTTACAGTTGTGGTTTGAGTAACTTTTTTTTGAGTGTGACGTTGTTTTGTTTCCTTTCAGAGCACTGTTTCTGCTAAGCAAGGGGATGGTAAGTAGGATGTACTTTTTAAATAAACTATTTACTTGTTTAACTGGTATAATGCAAGTTACAGAGCAATAGAATGTAACTTGCTTGAACATAGGCTGTTTGTTTCAAGGTATCTTGCACTTACCTGTGCTTTATATATTGTGTTTTGTTCATGTGAGCAAGCACAGTATTAAAATATATCTGGGATAAGCCTTAAGTCTGCAGGATTCCTGTGAATATGTTCGGCTTTTTTTTCTTTATTAATTATGACAATTTTCTGGAAGGAAAAAGGATAACTTCAAATAGTCACTGGAGCCCTTGTAATTAGGGATGAAAAGTCTGGTCGTGTGAAAAGTGCAATAAGATGCCTTTGAGTCTGTTTTTGTTTTAAATAGATCAATGTACTTGGGGCGCTCCTCTGGTTCTCCAAGTCTTTAAACCGTTTAGCGCAAAAAGAATTAATTTTTCTTTTATAGCTCCTTCTAATGGAACGGAAGCTGCAGGAGGTGCACCCTCTCCTTACTCTTTGCGGGCAGATAGTTGAAAACTGGCAAGGAAACCCCATCCAGAAAGAGTCGTTACGTGTATTCTTCTTAGTCCTGCAGGTCACGCACTACCTGGATGCTGGGCAGGTACGTGTGGGTTGTGCTGCTTAGAGTCCCCACGTGGGAACTGGGGAGAAGGAGTACTGCCTCAAAAGGAGCTAATTATTACACTGAGGTGATTTGGGGGGATTTTTTTTTTTTTTGGCTGCGCTGTGCTTTTTGTCAATGCAACCTAATTTCTACAGACTTTAATCACAAATGAAATGAGGAGTGAAGAAATTAGTCATTTCTTCTTCCCCGAGGAAAGGTTTGCTGTGATACGCTTATAACCGTGGCGGCCCCTCTGGCTTTTGTATCATGTCGGTGGAGATAAGAGGCTTTGTGTATAATTTTGAAAAACATTTTGAGTGTCTGCTGGTCGTATATGCAAATATGAAGGGCTGATTGTTGTTAATCCTGGAACGGGCCTAAAGTAGTCACTGTTGTGTCGTGCTAGCGTTGTGATTTATGCACGAACTAATTTCCTGAATGTGGGGATTATTTATTGCCGGGCAAGTTTTCCCAACTAAGTAAATGTTCAGGCATCTGGGCTGCAGCAGCTATGTCTGATTTGAATCATCTTTTGCAGGTGAAAAGTGTGAAGCCATGCCTGAAACAGCTTCAGCAGTGCATCCAGACCATATCCACGCTGCACGATGATGAAATTCTGCCCAGCAACCCCGCTGATCTCTTTCACTGGCTGCCCAAGGAACACATGTGTGTGCTTGTCTACTTGGTGAGAAGCTCTTTTTTACTTAATGTATATTGCTAATTAATGAGGAATTGGTTAAAAATTGCTTGGAGCCAGCAGCGATAGATTCTGCAGACCATATGCTGCTTTACGTTACACTGACAGTTTAATTCTGCCACAGCATCTGTGAGACTGTTGCTTTCAGTGATGTCGGTGTTTGAAGAGACTGTGCGAGGAGTCTGGAAACCGGCATGTAACTTTATTAATATCCAAGCCAAATAGAATCAGGTTAACTCGTACGAAGTAGAGCTACGTTGGCTTATTTTTACCAACACAGCGACAGTCGTGACTTCAGATTCCTGAAACTAGTTGCCCCGCTTCTTGAATATGATTATGCTCCTGATTGATGTCAAAAATTAGTTTGAAAAGCTGGTAGCTGAGGAGTTGTGAAAACTCCCAGACCTTTCCTCTTTGCGAAGATAATTTTTTGTAATCTTTCCCATATTTTCCGGCAGGTGACGGTGATGCATTCCATGCAAGCAGGATACCTGGAGAAGGCTCAGAAGTACACAGACAAAGCACTCATGCAGCTAGAGAAGCTAAAAAGTAAGGATAAGGATTATAATTTAGCTGATGCCGCAAGATTCCATTACTTGTTGCTAATTTAAATTAAAACCAAACTACAGCAACCTTCTTTAGCTCACTGCAGCAGCCTGCTGTTTCTGCTGCAGCTAAGAACTTTGCTCTGTTTTAAAACTGGATAGTTACTTTGAATACAGAAATCGAGTTTTGGGGGTTTTCATTGTAACGCAGTAAATGGGGCTGTAAATACCTGCATTTTCATGCTGCCTTTCTGATTGTCCGTGTATTTGGTTATCCAAGTTTTTGATTCAAATGAGTGCGTGTTCCCAAGGAGTTTTTCATTTACTGGTGCTCAGATTCCCACTCCTGACAGTTCAGGCATTGTGGTGTTGGTGTGGGTTTTTTGATTGTGGGGGTTTTTCTTTGGGGTTTTTTTTTTTTTAAACCTGTGACGTACGGAAGAGGAGCTGGGCAGTATGCTGACTCTTCTGACACCAGGTGGTCCAGCCAAAGGGATCACTCTTGAGATTTCCACAAAGGAGTCTTTGTACTGAGGTCTCACAGAACCCCCTGCAGTTGAGGAAGCTGGCTGGGTGCGGGGGAGGCTGTGTGGATGGGATGTTCATATTGTCTTAACTTCACTTACTGAGTTACTTTTGTTCCCTTTTCAGTGTTGGACTGCAGTCCTATCTTGTCATCATTCCAAGTTATTTTGTTGGAACACATTATCATGTGTCGGCTTGTCACGGGGCACAAAGCCACAGCACTGCAGGAGGTAAAAATGGGCTTTGATCATTTCCCTAGTTGTGGATGTGTGCAGTGATAGCTTTTAAAACATGGCAGTTTCAGCTTTGAGGAAGATACTTGGGCTCAGATGGGGATTCCAGCAGTGCTAAACTACTAACAGATATAGTCAGGCCTAACAGTGCTCAGGATACCACAACTCTGAAGCCGTGGAATTAGCTTTTTCTTAATATTTCAGAACACTTCGAAGCTCGTGGAGTCAACAATAATTCATCAGTGGCTACATCTGACACCTTCCTGATCAGGTGTCGCAGTCTGACTCTGGTGTCTTTTCCCTTTCTCTCAGATTCATGACAGAATGGCTCTTAACTGCCTCTTAGTGTTCCTGTCCTGTCCAAGTATTTCTTAGTTTTTAAGGTTTCCTGCCTTTCTGTCCTTTCCTCCTCTTAGATAGTTTGGGGGGAAGCAAGAGAGGGACAGTGTTATTTAATGCAAGAAAGAACTGAGCTTTTTTTCCATTCTCACAGTCATTTTTAAATCCTGTTCATCAATCCCTTATTTATAGGACTTGCTGCTGTATCATCTCAACCTCTGCTGTCAGCCTTCTCATGAATGTACTCGGGCGTTGGGGGGAAATTTAGCTTGCTAAAAGAGTAGTCATCGGTTCTGGCTTATAAAACTCATCACAAGCACATACCCTGTGGAAGATTTTGATCCCAGTTTCTCTGTTGCATGCCAACTCAATCTCTGAGCGTGTCAGAAGAGCTCTGACTTAGGTTTGCAGGTGGTGCCACCATATGGTGGAGCTGCTGCAAAGCAAATAATTCAAAACCAGTTTGAGTGTGCGTCTGTGTGGGAGGCGTGTGTATGGAGCCGTGTGTACCTTGGCTGGAGGCAAGGCTGGCCTCTGCTGTTACCTGGGAGCATGACTTGGGGTTCTTGAAGCAATCGCTGCAACGTACGGAATGAGGTGGATGATGCAAGTAGGTGGATTTAGAGAAACGGAGAAAAAGTATCTTAAAATATGTTGGTTTTTTTTTTTTCTAACAGATTTCACAAGTCTGTCAGCTCTGCCAGCAGTCTCCCAGACTGTTTTCTAATCACGCTGCCCAGCTGCACACTCTATTAGTAAGTGCCTGTGATTACCAGTAAACTTTTGACTCTAGAAGACAGTACCCAAGACTCGTACTTGTCACTGGGACCTAACGAGGACGTAGAGAGGCAGACAGTGATTTCCTGCTGAGTAACGGGGCTGCGTTACCGATTGCCAGCCCTGCTCTGGTTGGACTGGATGATCTTCAAGGTCTTTTCCAACCTAGATGATTCTGTGATCCTGTGACTCACCCCCAAGGCTGTCAGAGGCTTAAGTCCCTTTTTAAAATAAATGATGTGTAACGTGATAGTTAGTGTGTAAGGTAAGTACAGGAGATTTGTACTGTGCGCGTTTGAGACAGTGTGTTGTAGGAACTGTGTAAGGGGAAGAACTTATGTAGTGTTGCTGTTTGAGTATTAAATTAAGGGGTGTTTTTTAGATAAATGGGGCATTTTTTACAGGAGCTTATTATTTTGAAGAACTTTGTGTAGAAATTGCTTATTTTTCCCAGAGCCAAGCAAAACTAAGACGTGCTGGTTATCTTTTTTCCTGCTAATATCCTGGATTTCTTTGGTTTTGTGCTGTCCTTTCTTCTTTGCATTCTTGACTTGCTATAATTATATTATGCGTTACCTTAGAAATATTGTGTCTTCTGCAGGGGCTCTACTGCATTTCTGTTAATTGCATGGACAATGCAGAAGCACAGTTTACTACAGCACTGAGGGTAAGACTTTCTTCCCAAACTATTTACTGTGGATGTTCAATGTGGAAACGGGCTTGTTGCAATTGTTGTGTGGGTCGCCAAACACTTGAGGTTAGAAGGGAAATCTGGAGATTGTCTGTATTAGTTGCACTAGTTCATTTGTGTTTTCTTCTACCCTGAGCACAGCTCAGGTCAGGAGGATTTATTAGCAGCAAAATATCAGACACCAAATCTGTGATTTAGATGGGCTGAGCAAATTCTGGGTTAGATGCTGAAATATTTGACTCTGCTGTTGGTATCTCGTTTATTTTAGCTCACTACACATCAAGAACTGTGGGCATTTATTGTGACAAACTTAGCCAGTGTGTACATCAGGGAAGGCAACCGGCATCAAGAGGTAAGTTGGTTTCTGACTGTTGTTCTAAAAATCAGAACTTTCTTGGAGAGAAAACCACTGTGCTTGGATTATTCTTTTTTTCTGAGCGTTTTTGCAAAGCGGTGCCTTGTCTGGCAGCCAGGCAAACTCCTTCGTCAGGGTAATGTCAATTAATGGTAAAGAACGAGTGGTATCAGCTGGCCTTGCTGCAAACCACCGAAGCGGAGTGTTCTGGATGCAGCACAGAATTCTCTGCAGCGCTGGGAGGGCAAGTTCCCAACGTGTGGTGTGTGGTTAACTCTGTCATCTTGACTCATTCAACCTGTGCGCTTCAGTTTCCATCTGTTCAGGGCTTTTATTAGATGACATAAAACCTAGCAAGGTTTAACTAAACAGCCAGAAATAGGTATGTGCGTGTGTGTGTGTGTGTTCGTTTCGCTTCGGCCCGGTGCCTGAAGCCACGTTAATGCAAAAATTCAGCTGTGTGCACTCTGACGTCGGATCCCTCGGCAGTAACTTTTCAGAGACACTCAGGTCTCTTCTGAAGAGGCTGTAAATGAACTTTTTCACCAAGCACACAGGACTCTGTTAAAAAGCTTAGAGAGCAAAAATAATAATTAAAGAAGTTGACTCTTTTTTTTTTTTTTGCCTGGTTGATTTCTAGTTTTAATTAAATAGCAAAACTGATACAGCACTCATTTGGGTCTTGAACTGCTCAGATATGACAGCTAAAATTTTTCTGAGGGAATACTAACACTGCGTAGAAAGTTCTGTGAAGTCTGAGAAAGCATATTTTATATAAAAGTGGATGTTAGGATCGGAATGGGCATGAAAACTCAATGTTGGAACGTTTGTGCGGTGACCTAACCCGTACAAGTAAACTTGAGTGTGTTTGTGGTGACTTGCACCGTTTTGATTTAACGTGCACTTCTTACAAAAACACTTGCTGTCGGTACTGTAAGCCTGTATGTGAGAAACACTGATTATCTTTCTTTTCCCCTCCTACTTTTGTAGCTTTACAGCTTATTGGAAAGGATAAATCCAGACCATAACTTTCCTGTGAGGTGAGAATTCCAGAACCTATCTACATGCTGATGTTGCATTGGTGATGGTAATACTGGATTTGTAGCAGGCTTTTTTTTAAAAGAAAACAAAATCAACTTCTTTTCAAGGCAGAAGTTCTGACCACGCATTAAATATAATGTTTTGTTCGGAGATTTGATTATTAGGCAAATTCCTAGAAATCTGTCTGTAATGCATGTAATGGCTGCACAATGCCGAGGTTTCAATGCGTTGCTTTGTCCGTAGCTCTCACTGTCTTCGAGCAGCAGCTTTCTACATCCGAGGTCTGTTCTCCTTCTTTCAAGGAAGATACAACGAGGCAAAGTGAGTATAAATCGGTGCACTTGGAAGGTTGGGGAAAAAAAGGAGAGACTAAATCAAGCTTTTTAAGATAAAAATGAAAACCCCGAGGCCTTGCTTTCAAACCTGCTAGCTCTTCTCCCTGTGGATTTAGTCAACCTTCTGCTTCACTTAGAGGAAAATACCAGGAAGCTGTTTGGTTTTAGATCTCTTTAGTTCTGAATGCTGAGAATAACACTTGTGCAGTGTTCTGCAGTGGCACGCCTGAAACAAAAGCTTTTCAAAGGAGGACCCGTGTTAGACTCCTTCTTTGCTAAATGAAAGGTGAGGGTTGGGAATGAAGTGCTTTGTTTAAGGTCACCTGCAGCACGCGTTTATTCCAAAGTGCTAATATTTGCCAGTTGGATTAATTCAGTTCTTAATAATGTTTCTTAGGTACTGGAGTTTTTAAAACGCTTTATTTTTGCTCTGTTTTGGTAGACGATTTTTGCGAGAGACGCTGAAAATGTCAAATGCAGAAGACTTGAATCGATTAACAGCATGTTCTCTCGTACTCCTGGGTCATATATTCTATGTGTTAGGGAATCACAGGGTAAGCCTTCACTGCCGCCGGTATTACCGTGTAAATGTTTGACTTGTCATTTGCCAAAGAAAATCGGGACATTTTGTGAAATTAATCTTATTTTAAGAATGCTTGTTTATTGGTATCCCGCTAAAAGTTGGCAGCTTGTTGACTTACATAATTCTGTAGCTGTAATTTGCATGTTTAATAACGCTTTAACAAAGTAGTAGTGTTTGAAGCCTATTCTAGAAGGGTGTGTTTCTATAATGCCTGAAATCACTTGAACAAAGGAGCTGAATAAAGGACAAATAACATCATTCAACTGGATTGTTTTGGAAGGAATTGTGGGTACAAGCTCCTTAATTCTCACCGTATGCCAGAATGCATGAAATATTTCTATTATCTTGCACAACATAGACACTGTAATTCCTAGGACAGAGCAAAATTCCAGACAGCTTTAGATATGATGTTTACGTTATTGTCCCATTAAGCACTTCCACTCGTTAGCTAGAGCGTGGCAGCAATTAGACAAATTTTCAGCACAAATTTAACATATCTATGTAATGTGTATTCGCAAGGGGGGGAAAAAAATATCCATTTTATTTTGATATCTGCTCTTCACCAGGAAAGTAATAATATGGTAGTACCAGCCATGCAGCTTGCAAGCAAGATACCAGATATGTCTGTGCAGCTGTGGTCTTCGGCTCTCTTGAGAGGTAAGTTAGGGAAAGGTCTTGCACTTAAAGAAAGCGGCCAGGAGCCCCTCGCTGCTCGTGGGGGATCAAGTGGGGGGGGTGCAGGCCAACGCCAGCCTCGCTGGGAGCGAAGTGAAACGCTGCCTGGCTTTGCAAAACACCGCTCAGAGTGCGAGGTGGTTCTTCCAGTTAGTGGTGTGCAGCTCTGGCAGTGCTGTCAGATGCTCCGGGGGGGTTTGGGGGGGGGGGGGTGTAAGACCCCTGGGGCGGGAAGGGCCTGGAGCATCCCCCCCCCCCCACCCCCGGCCCCATGTGACTGGTGCGAGCGGCTGTCGCGTTTCTCCTGCGGCTGCTGGACGGCAGGTCCCGATGCAGACACCTGAACTCGGGAAGGGCCCCGGTTTGCACCCCTGTAGCATTTATTCTGCTGCTGCTCTGCTTCCCTTCGACTGCACTTCCAATTGTAGTAAACATTTGATTAAGTTTCACTTAGGCTTTGCTTCTGTGTATGGGCTCTAATAAATATAAGGGACTATTATATCGCTTCATACATAAATATTGTTTAATCTGACTTACACAGGCCCCAGGATGCTTTGTTCAAATATTGACTAGCTTCTTGGCAGACCGTCAACATTAATGCTGCAATTGATTTGCTCTCACTAGAAAATAAAGCCGTAACTCTACCCTTTTTCCAAGAACTTATCCCGCAGCTTCCCTTTATATTAAATTGTCATGTTTACTATAAGCACAGTGCTCTGCATCGAGCTCTGTGAGCCAGGCTTATTTTCTGCTTTGCTGTTGCCTTTGCTACAAAATCGCTTCCAGGCGATTGAAATACTTTTCTTACTCATTTCCAAGTAGTAGTTGACGTACAAAACCTGCCGATAGTACAATGATGAATCTACTGTAGATGAAACACCGCCCCGTGTTCAGCTGCTGTTGCCTCCGGTCGTATCCACGAGCCTGGGAACAGTGAGAGGCAGTTCCCGTTCTGCTTTGATTTTTCCTAAGAGCTTTCTCTATAGAACTAATTAACTACTCTTGAAGAAAAGGTGCTTGATGAGGAGAACCAGAATACAACCACATCTTCATCGATAGGAGATGCAGCGTCCCAGCCCAACACACTGTGCTGCTTGTAATTTTATAGCTGAAATTGGGTGATTCTTAGTAGGTTACCAGTCTTAAATCTGACTGAGCTGATAACTGTGAGTAAATCTCACAGAAAACCAGACACTAAGATCAGCTTTCGGTGTACGCAAAGCAGCAGGCTTCTGTAGTCCCCCAAAAGCAAGGATTCACAAAAAAAAAAAAGTGTTGCTTGACGTCTGAAACGGGTATTGCTGAATCCCGCAGCAGTGAGCCTTTGCTGTCCCCACTAGATGGTGCTGGAAACTCAAAATCCAAACGCAAACGGCAAAGGGGCTTTTATTGGAGTGGGACACTTGCTTCCTCCTTTTAGAGCTACCGTAATGTTATTTTTAATAGTTGGAAACTAACACCAAATCCTGCAACGTGCGCTGCCGCGCTACTGGAAAAGGGGAGGCTTCAGGTTCCCAAATGCCCCTGCTTCTCTAAAAGTGATGATAATCTCTTAAAAGCAGTGATAAAACTTTGGTATATTGGCTGTTTAAATGATTCTGTCATCAAATACAGGGAAGAGCCTTTTTGGATAAGAGAGCTGGTCAGCTGAGCACAAGCAGAGCCCGTGTTTCTTGGTGAGCACACGATGCTCTTGTCTTTCAGACCTGAACAAAGCCTGTGGAAACGCCATGGATGCACACGAGGCAGCACAGATGCATCAAAACTTCTCCCAGCAGCTCCTCCAGGACCACATTGAAGCGTGCAGTCTTCCAGAACACAATCTCATCACGGTAAGCGACCTCCATCTTGCAGTTATGAGCTGTTTTTAAGGCAAAACTTTGCTTTCCTTTACTATTCCTTCCTTCTGCTGAGCGCGCCTCAGTAAGTTGCCAAAATTCAGTCTACTTCTAGTATTTAAACTGGACTGATAACAGAAAAAGGGAGTGTAATAGGTTAATTTTTATAAAGGTTATTTGGTGGGGCGTGGTCTTTGTTTCTTAGAAGTGTTTTCTTGGTAAACCAGAACTTTTCTTTTTTTAAACAGTTTTTGTAGCAGGTAGCCACTTTGACAACCATTGCTTTTGAAACAAACTTACTATGTTCTCAGGTTTAATTTTAATGTTGAGGTCATCCAGTCTGCCTTGTTCTGGGGAGTGTTTGTACACTGCTAAAAGTACAATTTTTACTGATACATTAGCATTCCTAAGGTTTGGGGTTTTTTTACTTATCTATAAATTCAAATATTCCAGTTACACCATCTGATGTCTCTGTAGCCATTGCCTTAAGGTGCAACTTCCTTTAGACTTCAAATATTGATAGCCTTCCTGTCAGAAATGTTTTTAACACTGTTTTTAAAATATAGAATGATTTCCTAAGCTGCAACCCAGCAATGGCATAATTTAATGTTCTGGATTGAAATAATGTCCAAATGGGAACATGAGCTGCAAGGAACTTGATGTCTTTTTCCCAACATTCCCTTTTGGGGAGAAGAAAGGGGGGGAAAAGGCTGATAGGAGGATGCTATTTGCTGGCTTTGCTCACGAAGGGATCCCCAGACTTGTGAGGATGAAAGTGTCGAGACCCCCCGGCCAGGCGCCTGCCTCCACCCGTGAGCGCGGCCCAGCGACACGAGCCACCACTCCCGCCTCCCTGTCTTTGCTTGCCGTGGCATAATCTGTGCTGGATTAGAAATCTGGAGGGGGAAGAAGATTAAAAAACCCAAATATTAAATCTGCCCATTTTAGAAGATTTTTGCCCAATGTGAGAGAAAAATATTTTAGTAGCGAAATGAGAGAATCAGAGGCTTTACTTGCTCTGGGAACACCAGAGCTGCAGTGCATAATGGGCTCAAACACATCCAAAGTTAGTCCCTCGGTGGTGGAAGTCACAGTTTCCCACGTTTGGACGGTCAGAGGTTTACCTGTAAGAGCAGGAAATGCTTTTGCTTGATCACCATTGACCCTGGATCCAGCACAGGAGTCAGCTGGGTTTGGAATGACGGGAGCTCCACGCATGTAAAACAAAGTCAAACCTGATACGCAACTTCTCGTGATGAAATCTTTAATTATCTCCCGGTAGCGAACGTCTCTATGGCGAGCTCCTTCCTCTGGCCTCGCTGCCATTCCTCCCCTCCCCGGGCAGTGGCTGTAGGATTTTCATGCTGTTTGTTATCTTTCAGTGGACAGATGGACCACCTCCTGTACAGTTCCAGGCACAGAACGGACCCACCACCAGCCTGGCCAGTCTCCTGTGAAACAGAATAACTATCAGGACAGTGTGTTTAAAAAGAAAAAGAAAAAAAAAAATGCCAAAAAAGGAGAAAAAAAATTCATGCAAAATCTTTTCTTCAAAGAAAAGGCAGCAAACTCCTCTTCTAGCGAGGGCCTTGTAGGAAACAGATTGCAAAGACAACGTACATTTCATAGACTTGCGAAGTGAGAAGGGCATTTTAAGCTGCTTTTACATAATGTGTGTGAATATACAGCTAGTGTGTATATACCTACTGGTTTTAATCTGCTTTCCTCTTACTGAGAATTAAGGTTTAGTCCAAAGGACACTTGTTCCTTAAATTGTTAGGTATCTACTTTTTAAAAATTGTCACAGAAATGAAGAGGACTCACGCAGTTTTGAATACCAAGCCTTCCCTGGAGTACGATGCATGCCAGTTTTAATGTTTTCTGTGCCCTTCCGCTCCTGGGAATAATTGGATTAAATCATGATTGATTGTAGGGTGCCCTAAAGTTCGAAATTTAGTTTCTGAGGTAATATTCTTTCCTTCTCGTTGTCTGCAAGTCGTTGCCAGTGCTGTTTGTAGCCTTGCAGTGAAGGTCGGGAGGAGATGGGCGCGATCCGAGTGCTGAGGGGTGTTCGCAGCCGGGGGGGTGCGAGGTCCTCAGGGTGTCCCCCCCCGGCTGAGCAGCAGGTTCCACCTCCCGGATGCAGGAGTGTGGGACAGTGTGCCACCACTTCATCCCTGGGAGGGTTTTTTTCCTTCTGTCTCCCCTCACTGATGTGCGGGCCCGCCCAGGGGCAGGCAGAACCACAGCTCTCTCCATCTCTGCCACTTGGTGTGATTTGTACAGAAAGAGGAAAGGTCTTGTCCTCCTGGCTAGTCCTGCGTTGGCCAAGCAGCTGGGAAACAGCGTTTTTTGCATCTTTACTGCAGCCTCACCAAGGGAAGGCAGCATCTGTGCCTTAATGATTTTTACAAGTCAGAGTTAAACTAGGTGGTTAAAACCCAAATCCAATATAAGCCAGAGGCTTATGATAAAAACTATAGTCTTGCCCTTGGCAAAAACTTAACGTTTCCAAACTTTTCTGTGTTGGCTTTCCTGTTCTGTCTCAGTGTTTTGAACTCTTCAGCTGTGAATTCTCACTGCGTTTGCCTGTGCCTCGGCAGCTGCCTCAGAACAGGAGAGACGAGGCCCAAGTTTGTTCTGCAGAAAACAGTGTGAGAGTTGTTAATTCCATGAAGCAGCAGCAGCAGCTTTATAGCAAGGATCTGTGCCAGTCCGTTCAGTGCCATGTAAAGCTTGGGAGGTTCATGGGGTTGAATAAAGGTCTTTTTCTCTCTTGGTAGCTCTGCATATTTATCTCCCAACTTAAAAGGGGTAGGGACAAGGAATCTGCTAGAAAAATCACTTGTGCAGGGCTCTCTGTGATTGCTTCTTAGGGAGGAGGAGAAAATTTTAGAGGAAATATTTGACCCCTTCAAACCTTTAAAACTTATTGCAGAAGGAATACTGTGAAATCTGTCTTTAATCATAGGATGGTTTGGGTTGGAAGGGACCTTAAAGATCATCTAGTCCAACCTCCAGTGGTCATTCTTTTTCAAAGTCTTCTGTCTAGCAACTGCTCGGACACACTTGCTTTTTGTAATTCAAACCCCTCAGTTTTTACCACTAAATGATATTAAGAGGACAAGTGCTTGTCCAGTTACCAAATAGGATTTTATGTTTCCTCTACTGGACATGTGATGCCAGTTTAGGTCCTGTTCTCAGACATGTACTCTTGCAGAAGCCATCTGTATTTTAGGCCTTGTTCGGTCTCCACCAGGGGAAAAAACGGCCTCAATATTGGTATAGGGAGAGAGTCTCATTATTGGGTTTGCAAGAAAAAAATCAGTGCTGTTTAAAATCTCCCTTAAAACTCAAAAAAAATAGGAAAGAAGTTTGTGAGTTAGCGTACAGGGTATTTGGAGGTACCACATACAGGGAGAATCCACGCAGATGGGCCCCGTCCTGCATCTCTTGCTCACTGAGACCGTGGTGGGTGTCACCACCCGGCTCTCACAGCGTCCTGTCCCCTCGGAGGCTCTGGGCTGCGGAGCTGCCCCCGGCCCTGCTGCGGTGTTCCTGGGGCCGGGGCAGGAGCCCGTCCCCCTGGCAGCACTGTGGTGGCCCCGGGTCGTGGCGAGAGGAGGAGGAGGGTTCATGGGTCTGAGCTTGGCTGGGCCGCGGGGATCTGTTAGAACTTCATAAGCTCAACGGCTGGCGTGTGCTCGGATTCCGATCGGGAACGATCGGGTAAATCCTACCTCGGGAATATCGATACCACAGGGACTATTTTTAAGTCTTTCCCTTTTCTTGGTGTGTGTATGGGAAGCAGTATCTCCCTTTGGCTGCTCCCTCCAGAAGTCACTGAGTTGCAAGGACTCAGTACCTGGTTTTAAGCGCCTAAATTTTCTTGTAGCTGAGGAATGACTAGTAACTGCAAAACAAGTACTTTAAAATCTGCTAGAGTCCCATTCAGGTCATCCAAACATTCTCTTTTTTTTGTCTTTTGTCATCCAATCTGAGGCTGTTATTTAACTGATTACATGCTCATCGCAACTATAAATTGCTTTAAATGTTGGCCAAAAAAGTGCTGCTTCTATAAGGCAATATTAAAAAAAAAATCCCAACTCTAGAGAGCTGTGGTTTGGGCTGAGTTTAAGAAAAGCACTTTGCAGCAAGTGAGATGTCCAGGTAGCTGCATCTCCTGACCTTCTCCTGCTGCTCGAGGACCTGCAGAGCTGAAGATTGTGTTGGGGGAGAGCGATTTGCAGTGGCAGTTTTCTGGCTTCTCCTTGTCGGTACTTGTGTGCGGACCAGGCTGCTCTGTAGCTCGGCTCCTTTGCCGGTCTGTCCTCGGAGGGAAGGAAGTACTTGAGGGAAAGCTGCCTGCTTGCTTCTGATGGAAGTGCGCTCAG
This sequence comes from Strix aluco, assembly GCF_031877795.1. NCBI lineage: Eukaryota > Metazoa > Chordata > Aves > Strigiformes > Strigidae > Strix > Strix aluco. The sequence goes on along the minus strand of NC_133959.1, from coordinate 1,397,114 downwards.
GTTTGAACAGGAACCATTTGCTGAATGTGGGAGCTGAACTGGTAAAGTCAGGAGGAACAACCCGGGATTCCCTCGGCTGTGACGAGGCAGGTTGGCCTGGGCTTTGCTTTTGTGCAGAACAGCGCTCGGCCGCGCTCCCCCGCAGCCTGTGGAGGCCAGAACTCTGCTCCATTTCCAGAGTCCTCTTCCCATCACAGAATTTCACAAATCCTGTAAATTTGAAAATAACTCGCTGATTTTCTATCTCTAAAATTCAATGTACATTTGTTACAATGTACAGTGCTTTTTAACTACACTTGTATATTAAATTATTTAATAGTTTTTGCTTTTCAGTATCTTTTGTATGTAGCAGAGATTAAAACAAGGACCTCATAACTGAAGTTCTTCCTAATTTTCGAATGCGTATGTAAAGTTGAACAGAAAACTAGAAGTTTACAGTTTACAAATAATGTTCTGTTAAGTGCTTGGTCTGTCTAACTTGATTTGAACAACCTATTTCTAATCTTTCTTGTCCAATCATTTAATTCTCTATAGAAACAAACATGAAGTCTTTTATGAACTTCTAAAAAAATTATTCTTCTAAAGATGTAATTTAGAGAACTGTACAGTTTTTTCTCTAGTATTTTTAAAGGAGTAGCAAGAACTTACACAGAAGCATCTAATCACTGTTTTGTAGATAGTGTAAAAACTTATATATGTATAGAGAATGCAGTCTGAAGTGTTTGCCTGTTGTATTTCATTTCCTACACTATGAACATCAGAAAGGCCCATGTACACAGGAAATCTAGATCAATCTGGCGGCTGGGGAATTAGAAAAAAAAAAATTTAAAAAAAATCGTGAACTTCATCCCCCGTCATCCCATCTGTGCACTCACTGTGACACCAGGAGCGAGAACCGACATTGGTAGAATGTCAGGGCCTTCTGCTGCAAAGCTGCCTGTGGACACGTGGAGTTCAGCACCGTGTATTCCGTGTTACTTCACTGCTTTGATTTTATTCATTTTTTTTCCAAATTCGCCAGAAAGTAAAATGATGACAGGAGCTCAGTAACGTCCCATTTCACTTCAGAGATTACTGACCTCTCCAAATCATGCTGAATAAACCCGTCTCCGGAATGTACGGCAGTTCTTGCCACAGTGGTGAGAAGGAAATCGTGTCGGTAGTTTAGGCTGTACAGAACACTTGGAGAAATCAGGATGAAATAACACCTGTCTGTGCTCTTCTACTGTCTGTCTTAGCAAGTGTATTTAATTGTTTCCTGCAGTGAACCTTTAAATGTTACGTCAGGTTTGTACAATGTATTGTTAAGTGTTTGTAGTTCTCCATAAGTAGCAGGACGCGTACCCTCTGCCAGTGCTCCTTCCCCAAGCTGTAAATACAGTAACTCATGTAATGAGACGGAACCGGGGGCATCACTTTGTTGCCTTGGTTTCCTCTCGTTTTCTATATTAGAAGAATTTTTAAATAAAGTTTAATTTTACTTCTTCTAGCAGTTTGTAGAATACTAATTCCTTTAGTTGACCTGCAGGCGCTCCTCCCTACAAAAGACACATTTTAGGTGGCCACAGTGAGTTACCCCCTGGCCCAGCCCGGCCTTAGAAGCTGTTTTAAGGCCCTGGGCAGAGCGCTGGGGGTGCCGGGGGGCAGGCGGGGAGTGGGGCTGGATCATGCTCTGCCTGCAGCTTGGCTGCGGGCTCCTGCCTGCAACGAGAACCAGAATTTCCTGCTCGCAAATGTCCACCGAGCGCTCGCCTTCGCACCCTGGAGATGGCCGAGGGTGGCTCTGAACCGGCTCTGGAGACGGCTGCAACCTCGGCAGCCCTCTAGGGTGAAACAAGACTTTTGTGGATCAGTCAAACGCCTGGAATTTCTCTTACTTGGTCTAGAACAGGAGTATTTCTCACCGCAGTCGTGCAGTCACGAAGGACGTTGAGTATATCTGACCTTCACAAATGGGATCTGGTTTAATGGAAGATTGCTTTTAGTGTCTTTTATCCCAGAATTTTCTGGCAGGTATTTTTACATTTGCAGCTTAAATTTAAAAGGAAGAAGAAAACTGCTGAATTGATTTGTCTGAAATTTCGACGAAACTAAAAATTTTAAGACTTAACTGCAGACGGTCCCTTTCTAAAACATCATCTGAGCTGCTCAGCTAGTCCCTTGAATTTCATCACAGAAGCCGAGTAGGTTCTGTTCCAACAAGTTACTCACTAGATGAAAATTTAAACCCAAATGGCAGCTTCCTCTTGACAGTGAGCCTTGGCTCTGCTGACCCTCCAGTCTCCTCACCCTGGTTATGTGCAGTTCCATCCTCAGAAAAAAACTGTATCTGGCATAAACCGAGTTGTCGTCTCCTTCCCTCCGTCCTGCCCTTGTTCATCTGCTGTCAGGGCCGACTCTGGGATCTCCTCTGAAGCAGGTTCCTCGCAGAGGAGGTACCCAGTGGCAAAACTCCACGTGAACACATCTAAAATGCGTTAGCAAGAGGTACGAAAGTTTTGGTACTTGCCTGATAGATCCGGAGACGCATCCAGAGTAGATCCTCTTTGTATTTTACTGCGTAGAGGCTCGTTGTGAGCTGACAAAGCAAAATTAAGATGCCAGCCTGCTGCACAAAAAGCGACTAAGTTTTCTTTTGTGAAGTATTTTTGCTCTTATTTAGCTTATTGCACGCTTGAAACATAAAGGAGAAAAGGGATGTTCCGGTGTTTGGGACCACTGGATCCTGCCTTTGCAGACAGCAGAGCTCGCTGTCACCTCGGTAAAGTTCTGACCCAACCGGGACAGGGGAAAAAGTTACTGAAGAGATTTCTGGAAATTACTTCTAGGTAGTAAAATGCATCTTGGGCTAGACCTGTTTTGAAACTCTCCCGATGACACAGCGAGTGAAGCAAGTGGAGATGCACAAGTGTGTGGATTAAAGTGTGGATTAAAGCATCGCTTCAGAAGGATCGAGCCCTTAGTACTTAACCATAAGGTTTTGAATGGCCTGAGGTGAAGCCAGTGGCTTTTAGTGCTTTAAGTCATTAACCAGAGTAAACTGGTTGCGAGCTGCACAAATAACCCTGAAGTTATTTGTAGCTAAAACTCTCGTACAAAGGGTGGAGGAAGGTGCTTTGTAACAAGAAGACTCGGGTTCAGACTTATATAAAGGATATTGAGCACAAAGTTGTTAAGAGAAATGGTGAATCTTCAATCTAGAGTGGAAAACAGCTGAGAAGTGGAGTGTGTTGGCACTTTCCTGACCGTAGGCTGAACACGCTCCGGGCGTGCTGGAGAGGGAGGGACGAGGCCTGGATTCTAGCTCTGGTTCTGCTGCTCTTTTCTTGCAAAAGCCTTGATTACGTGCCTTCCACCTTCACTTCCCTGCCTAGTAACATGGGAAGCACACTGACTTATGCTTATTAACGATTATGAATGAAAATAATAAGCATTATCTCACATTTAGTCTTTTGAAACAAGCACTTAAGTAACCTGATACGAAGCTGCATCTAATCCTATAATAAGCTGTATGTGGAAAATAATTGATGAAAGATTGGTGCAGGCATTATAAATAAAGGGCAGTTCCCCTCACTTTATTTACCCCTCGATTATAAACTTGCTTCACCCAAGATTTTCTTTTTTTCCTTTTAAGAGCAAGCTCACTTGCAGGTGTCTCAAAACGCTGAATAAGAAGTCCTGAGGCTTACGGCAGAGCCAGTGAAGGTAGGTGGCAAGCTGGCAGCTCAGAAGGCATTTTTTTGTACGAATACAGTTGTTCAGGGAGTCTCATGGGGAAAGTTAATTTATTAATTCCTTTGTTCCCGTTTCTATGCGTTGCCCTGACCGGGTGGATTTAGATAATCCCCCCCGCGGCGGTGCCGAGCCCCGCGCAGCCCCTGACCACGGCCAAGGCTCCCCGGAGCCCGCAGCAGAGGGGTTAACATCCCTTCGCCAGCTCCCGCAGGAAAGATCGTTATCGGGGCCCCGTCGGAGGTGCGGCCGATGGCACGAAAACGTCTGCGCACCCCTGACCCAGATCCGCGGAGGAAGCGCGGCTGACTCACCCCAACCCCGGGCTCCCGCGGGCCCCGGGCGACTTGCCGCGGCTTGCCGCTGCCGGGCCCGGCTCCTGCCCACCCCCCCCGCCCCGCGGGGACGGGTCCGCGACGCTACGGCGGCTCGGGGACCGCGAGGGCCCTTCCCCGGCGAGGTGCGGCCCGCCGGCCCCTTCCTCCCCCCCCACGGAACGAGCGAGCGACCCCGCCGCCGGCCCCTATCTGAGGCCCCAGGCCGGCCTGCGCGGGCGGATAAGGGCCGCCGGCGGCTCCGGCCCCTCCCCGCGGGCAGCGCATCACCTCAGTCGGCCTCGGCGCGGTGCCGGGGGATGAGGGGGGTGGGGGGGGGCCGAGCCCCGCCGCCGTGCCCGGGTCGCGGGGGGCGGCCGAGCCCCGCGCCTCAGAGCCCGGGCCGGCCGCGGGCCACACCCCCTCCCCGTGCGCCGCGCATTGGCTTCCGTTCCCCCACCCCCCGAGGGCCGCGCGGACGTTACTGGCCAGCCCCGCCGTCAATCAAGAGGCCGCCCCGCCTCTTTTCCTCACCGCTTAGTACGTGGGCGGGCCGAAGGCGGACTCTGGCTGCGATTGGCTCGCGGGGTGGGCAACCCCAGCTTTTCATTGGCCGTCTCAGCCGTCCGTACCTGGTTTCAAAAAAAAAACCGCACCCCCCCCCCTTAAAAAAAAAAAAAAAAAAACAACCAACAAAAAAACCCCAAGACCCAAACCCCACCACCCCACACACCCCCAAAGGCCCGGGCAGGAGGCGGGGCGAGGCGCGCGGAGGCGCAAGTTTGTCCAAATCTGCCTAGCAACGGGGGGGGGGGGGGGGGCGGGACAGGCGTCCCGAGGAGGTGACGGTTGGTGGCGCGCGCGGCGCCCCGGGAGTCCCGCGCCGGCGGCAGCGCGGGGCGGCCCGGGGAGGGGAGAGGGGAGGGGAGCGGGGAGGGGAGGGAGGGAGCCCGGCGCGAGGCGGGTCTCCCTGCGCGCGCAGCCCCCTCCTCCCTCCCTCCCTCCCTCCCGCCTCCTGTCAGTGGCCACCTGAGGGAGCCGCCTCCCCTCCCCCCACGGCCCCAGTCCGGCCCGGGCCCCGCTGAGGAGGAGGAGGCGGCTCTGAGGGGGCTGAGGAGAGTGAGTGACATCCCCACCCCCCGCAGCCCCTGGGGACCCGGCGGGGGGGGGACACGGGGGGGGGGGGCGCTGGGGGAGAGGGGTGGGGGGACACACCCCGAGGGGGCGAGGGGGCAGCGGGGCTGAGGGGAAGGGGCGAGTGAGGAGGCGAGGAAGGAGGTCGGGGGGAGGGGAGAAGCCGAGGAGGGCGAGGGGAGAGGGGCCGGGGGTCGCTGCGCTGGGGGGGTCGCGGACCGGTGTGTGTGGGAAGGGGAGGGGGGGGGTGTTGTGAGGCACGGCCGCCCCCCCCCCCCCCCCCCCCCCCCCCGGGGTACGGGTGTGGGCGCCCCGCGGGCGGCGGGGCCGGGGCGGCAGGGCCCGGGCACGGCGGGGGAGGGGAAGGCCCGGAGGGACGCTGGGGAATTGGCCTGAGGAAGGACCGGGCCTGGGAGGGGCGCTCACAAAACCGGGGGGGGGGGGGGGGGGGGGGGGCGGGAAAGAGGGAGGGAAAGGGGGGGGGAGGGGAAAAAAAATTAAAAAAAAGGGTTGGGGAAGTACCAGCGGAGGGTGGGCAAGGCTGAGGGGGTGCCAGGGAGGAGCGAAGAGTGCATCCTGGGAGTTGCCCGATAGGCACAGCTACCAGAGCATGTCAGCAAAGGCAGATTATTAGTCCCAGAGACTTGGGAAGGCGGGGGAGGGGAAGTGGGGGAGGGGAGGGAACTACCGATGCTAAAGATGGGGCATCCGGGGAAGAACTTGGGGCCACCGGGCCGGGCTGGGGGCAACCAGCTCCGGAGCGGGCGGGGAAGGGGCACCCCGGGGGGAGAGCCCGGCGGTTGGAGGGGGAAGGGTGCTGCTAGAAACAAGAGGGCAGCTTTTTTGGTAACGAAGGTACCAGGACTCCTGAGAGAAGCCTCAGTGGTGCGTCCTTCGGGGGGAACAAGACGTCCACTGCAAGAGAAAGTGGTGCTCCAGAAATGGACAAAGTTCTGTCGCGGGGCAGCAAAAATCGAGGGTCTGCCGTTGGATGAGGCGTCCCTGGGAAGAAAGGGTGGATGCAGGCAGGGTGAGGCCACTTACGGAGGGGACCTGCTAAGCAGGAACAAAAAAACTGGTTGCTTGCTGGAGAGGGCCAGATGGGTTGAATTCACGACAGGACTTAAGATGGAGGTGTTTTGTGGGGCTGATGCCAAAGAGGAGTCCTTATACCCCTGTGTCTAGATGCGTGGAGGTTCTGTGCTCAAAGATTGAGAGCCAGGCTCATTTTCACCAATTTGAAAACACCACTGTTGCGTTTGCCTCGATCACTTTCTTTTTCTGGCAGTGTTTTATCTCTGTACTACTTCGGGGGGGGGGGGGGGGGGATTTAGTTTGTACGCAAGACAAGCTCTATTCAAAATAAAGTTATATCCTGTCTGTGGTCTACCACCTTCTCCTCACCCCCAGCTATCTGCCATGTTTCACAGAGCGTATCTAGAGGGCTTCTTAAAAATCTAATTCATTATTAATTTTCTATCTATCTTCCACTTTTTTCCCCGTCTTTGTGATAAGTGGTGAAAAGCTAGAGGAGTATAAGGGAGCGTATGTACGAGCTGTGTACGCTGTGGCAGTTGCTATAGGTAAAAGAATATTGTCGGTTTGAGTATTTGGAAGTAACTAACTTTACAAATTTTGACTCTTCACGACATTTTTAGGAGCAAATTCCAAACAAGAAAAAAGTGTAAGGGAAGAAAAAGCTTTTCCTTTTGCTTTACCTTGAGAAGGACCCGTAAATATAACTCCTAAACAACTTAGGAATTGGTGGCACAAATATTTATTTGAATGAACTGAATACAAAGCACTGTTAAATGCAAAGAAAACTGTGTGAAATACTTCAGTATTTTTCATGACTGTACCAAGCACAAAGTTTTAAGAAAGAAAACGAATTTTTAGTGGTCAGTCTTCCTTTAAACTGTAGATTGAGTTTTTCTTCTAATCTCAATCTCAATGGTACAGCTGACTCCTTTTTTCAGACTTTCTCGAGAGTTTAATGACACATCTTACCTGAGCACGCGTACTGTTCAAGCGGTGACTAAATCTTCCAGAGAGTAAAACAGATGTTGTTACCGCACAACTATAACTGAAATTATGTCCGTGTCCCTAAATCCTGCTGTCCAGTGGGCTACTGTCTGAAGCAAGCAAAATGCTGCAAGCTATTTCACGTCTCCCAGTTGGCTTCGTTTTAACCATCTTAATTCCCTGTTGCCATGAGCAATTTCAGAGGGTCTTGCAGGAAGAAACTCGTCTATAAGCCACAAATTGGGGACTACAAATAACAAAATTTTGTTTAAAAAAGTACACAATCACACCAGCTTTGCTTTTGAAAGCTGCTTGAAGAATGTGAATTAGCTTTCATCCAAAGTTAATTATCCAGTTGCCATCATGACAGACTGGGTGCTTCAGGGATTGTACATAAGAGGCAGAACCACCTTAGTGCAGCAAAAAATATCAGGCATTGCGATGATTTAGGTATAACTGAATGTCTCTTCTCTCGCTAAGAGTTCAGCTGTTTGGGCCAAGGGGAGATCAACTGCTTTCCACCCCGCGATCCTCAGCATGAATTTAGGGAGTCCGCTGAGTCTCCAGAGAAACTGGCCTGTATGTTGTCACAGTTCCCCAGAGGCAGGCACGGAATTTAAAAGGAGTAGTGGCGACTTCTGCAGCGGGTCACAGCCACGTTTTTAGCAGCACCCCTGAGGGAACAGGAGAGACAACCCTAAAATGTCTCCTAGTAGTAGTGTGATGCTGTGGAACGAGGACTCGGAGCATATCTCTGTGGCATTCTTGCTCAGAAAAAAACTCTTTGGGAAGATGTGTGAAGAGTATTTACCTATCCTGGCTTGCTGGTCGGCCCTCTGTTCCTTGCAGAACGCTGGGGTTTGATCTCATCTACACTTCTGGGCTGACTCAGAGTATCTAGTTTCACAATTCTGGTGTGCCACCAAAAATATCAATGGATGTTGCAGCCAAAGAACAATGAGAGAAAACACACTATAAGAATACCCCTGTTGCTGACTAATTCCCTTTTCTTTGGAGCAAGGTGGCGTGTACGTTTTTGGAATCCTTACCGGCGCGGTTAGTAGCCCAGCTCTGAAAGCTGAAGGCATTTGAGCTGCCGTACCATGTACGTAGAGGTGGCCTGGCTGTTGGAGAGCATCTGAGAGCATCTCCGGAGGCCAGCGGTCTTGCCTGGTTGGTTGGTTATGTATAGAGATGCCATAAGTTCCTTTCAGAATAGGATAATAAATATTTTTACTCAAGTAAAATAAACTGCATTGACCAAATCCATTGACCCATCCTAATCACAGGAGAAAATACTACTCTTTGGGTCTTCCGCAGGCTTAGAGGAGAAAGCTTAAAAATCAGTATGGGCAGGAGGACAGAATCACTATTGTGTGACCGAGTCCTCCCTGCCTTTTCACTTGAGTCGTTACTTTTAATCAAATAGGTTTCTAGATTTGCAAAATAAGCAAATTAATGCTAGTTGTGAAGGATGCTCTGTGAACACGCCATTTCCCTAGAAGGAGACACACGGACGTACTGTGGCCATGTGTGAGCTATTGCGCCTTCATCATCGTTTCATTTTACAAGAGGTTCCTTCTGTCAGCCATGACATCAGTTCACCCTTCAGCTTCTGTGGCTTAGGACAGATCTATTTCTTGCTGCAAGTGAATAATCAGGGTGTTAGTGCCAAGCTGAAATACTGGAACGATACCTGCAGTGTTTGCTTTTTGGTTGCCTGGCACAGTAAACCAGTGGCCTTACGCTCACGGAGCTACCAGAGGTATTTTCAGGGTTTTTCCATCTTTTAATTGTTTTTGCAGCCCATAGCAGTTTTTTCTTTGCCAGAAAACCCCATCTTCTAATCCACTGTCCTTACTAATAGTCTCTTATAAGTTCTTGAAGTTTATGCAACTGAACCCACTTGCCCAGCTGATAGGACGTGGATGTTCCAAGGAGGCTGGAGAAAATGAGGGGAGGACGGTCGGTGTTTGGTGACAGCTTCTGGCCTTTGGGTCCAAAGGGCCCCGATCAAACGGCTTCACAGCCGGGCATCATGACTGCCAGTATAAAATCAAGCAGGTTTTTTTCCTAGCTATTAGATTTCACCATTTTTTCAACGTACACGCATATAATTACTGATGAATTAGAAAGCATTATATTTTTAATTTATAGATAAGTATCTCCAAAGAGCATTGGAGCCCAGATACAGTTGCCTTGGTTCCTATGTGCAGACCAGTTAAACTATCCTTCAACAATTGATTTATATAACTGAAATAGCTAGGGAAGTGAGAAATTTCCTTCCTCTTAGGATACAATGCCAAGGATGTCAAATCTCCAGAGAGCCTGATGATAAGAATTGGGCTGTCCTTTTCTGCAGTTATTAAACAAGTATATGATCAGGCATTAGAGCGCGGGGGCCGTGGAGTGCGGTTCTGTGGCACTCCCTCCCCTCCCTCTCGGCTGCCTGTGCCTCTGCACGCTGCAGACCCAGAGCAAGGCTGGGTAAGTGTGTGATGGAGGACCGGCCTCCTCTTCAAAGGAAAACAAAGGGTGCTTCAGCTTTTGGTGACAGAGATGGGATTTTTTTTCCCGGAGAGCCATCTCTTGGCAGTGCATTGGGAGCGGCGTGTAACTGGTAGCAGCATCTGATGGCTGCGAGGGATCTCCCCCACTGCCTTTGCTCAGTAGAAGTAGTTGGATTCGTTGCCCAGGTCAGATTTCAGGTTGGAAAGCAGCTTACCAAAGTCTGCCTGTCGGCACAACTAAGTGTTCTTCCTTCTTCCTCAACTGATTCTAGTTCCTATTGAACAGCCTGTATTTTCTAACGTAAAGACGCGGGGAAACCACATATGCAATTTGTGACGTACTATTAAAATATAAGATTATTCTGGAAGAAGAAAACCCCCTAATCTTGGTCCTGTTAATTCTGGAAAGGTGGTCTCAGCAACTAATGCCACGAATGTGCGGAGAGTTACAGTTTAGGACTCTCACAAACTCTAAGCGAGAAGCAGTGGTTGCTTTATGAATACTTTTCCCTTGAAATCTGCCTGAAAAAAATAAGACCAGTAATGACTGATCCCATCAATCCTAAATTTAGAAATGAATTTAATTTATAAGCCTCGCTTTTCAGCAGGAAAGCAGGTTATGGAACTGACCTAGTATAGTGCTGTTGGGGGAAGAGAGGCGACTTCATAGAACTGAAGTTAGAATTAGCAGGCGGTCAGGGGAAAAGACTGGCGGTTTTTATGTGCTGATAATAAACATCTTATTACCAGAAGGAACAATGTTAATAAATGCTTATAGTAAACATGGTATAAGACTCTCATAATCCTCGTGAAAATACAGAGGTTTTCAAAATGCAGCGTATTCCAATAACAATCTGTCTAGTTGACTTTATTTAGATCAGTAAAACCTGGCTGTGCTTTCTCAGACCTTTGGCTTTACATCAATGTGCCCGTGATTGCTTGTAACGTAACTTTATGGTAAGGCTCTGTTGGCATCTTACAAATAGCACAGTCAAGTCCTTGAGAATTACAGGTAACAAAGGGCTCGGAGTATTCATCTTTCAAAAATAACAACATGAGTTATAGTAAACTGAGGTCATGTTGAACTGTCAAGCTTTTATTCACTACAGAAGTTGTTTGAGAGGTACAGATAACTTGCTTGGCCTTGACACGATACAAATTTTAATAAATCTAATTATAATCAAGGAGATGATTTTGTAGCGAAATGGCACAGTTGTCTTTGGATGCAATGCAAGTTTCAATGCAGTGCTGATCCCTGGGTGGATGCCTTGAGAAACCAGGAACAACCGGGCACTCCCTTTCACAACTCTAAGGATAAAGTGCTCAGTTTTATCGAAGGCACAGTGTTCTGCAATCTGTTTTGCTCTAAGTTCCTACGTTTTGCTCTTTATCTACCTTTCATTGCAGTCACTTCTAAACCAGGATTCATTTCATCTCTGTTGCGAGATCTCTACGTGTGACTTCAGTTCTCTGCCTGGCTCCCTCCAAGGCTACCTTGATTTTGGTCCTGGAGGTTCGGTGTGCTAAGGTTAATCACAGTCTCGTGCCGACCACCTCGCTCGATGCTTTTGCCTGTAGCCAACCAGTAGCCCCGGTCTTTGCGGCAAGAAGGGCTTTACTTCCAGTAAAAAAAGAAGTTAAGGCTGAAGCTAATTCAGTTAAAAGATGATTTTATACACAACCAGCCTCAGTGTTCGTACACAGTATGGGTTTTAGCGACAGGGAGAGCATGAATCATTTGCCTGTCTGCATATTTAAAGAAGTCTAAAGTAAGAGTAACCTGACAATGTTTTGGAGGATCTTGTATCTATTTTCATCAAAACTGTATCACTGGAAAAAGATGGTCTTGCACAGGCAGAATTTATAGCGTTCCATCAACTCCTTATTTCTCGGTTACCCCGTCCTTAAGGATCTTTAGCCAGAACTCGTCTGTTAAACCACAGAGACCTGTGGATGTCACGGCATCCGTACAGACAGATATCTGATTGTGCGAGCATTAATCTCCGTTAGGAATCTAGTCTGATGCTGGATTGAGAGAATAAACTACTGGGAATTGCTCAAATACATCTGTGGAATTTAGGTGGAGTTCTTCAGGCTGCAACTACAAACCCGTTTACCTTGTGAAAGGCATTCCCTACACACTCGGAAACCTTTCGTTTGCAGGGTCTGAACTGTAAAAACAAATCTTTCCTGAATCAGGCTTTTCTGTGTCCAGTTTGCCAACTGGTAAACACTGACTGGGGGGTTTGTTCAAATCTGATTAATAACGATGTATTATTAACAATGACAACCCGGAGTCAGTAACAACCACCTCCTGCCATTTCCGAGACACTCGGGCAGATAAACACACATCCTACTTGAAAATACTTGTGAACCCTTTCAGTTTTAAGTTTGATAACCTGAAAATCCACAACGTGGCTGAGCAGCACAATCTGACTTTCAAAATCTTTGGTACAGTTGCTGAAAACAGCACCACAGCCCCGTGCAGGGACATCTCACGTGTGTCAGAGGGAGAAAGCGAGGTTTTAATCGTGGCATCTATGATACTGTACGACTTTCAGGTCTGCTGCTTAATCTCCTTGAGAAATGAACCATTTCAGCCCCAAGGATACCAGGCAGCCTAACTGGTGCCTTCAATGATAAAAGCTGGTTTTCTAGAAAATGGGGTAACTACAAATAGAGCTTCTGGTCCCTTCTCTTCCACAGTTGCTCAAACTTAACAGTTATTGAGGTCATATTTATATTTCCCCCATTACCTCTAATTTGGAGGGCAGTAAAGACCAAAACGCTCTCCACGATGGAGGAAATGTCGTACGCGTTTTCATTCTACGAGTACGTCCCAGTAACGCTGGTGTGTGAACTCTCTTTTCTCCTGCCTTCACTGCTTGGGGTTTCAGAGTATATGGACACGGATACTAGCGTCAATTAGTAATTTAAATATTTTTTAATCAGGAGGCAACAAGAAAATGATACAGAGCTGGAAGTTGCACTCGGGAAACCATTCATTCTTAAAACTACAGAGTTTAATAGCACAGTGGTCCTGTAGCACCTCGAGTGCCCCCACCCTGACGAGCTTACTGGTTAGAGGAGGCAAAATGCAGTGCGAGTGTGTAAGAGGGGGGGAAATTAGCAGATAATAAGAAAATAATCTGATTGTATGTGTGGACCGTGGCACAACCCTGTTTTCATTTAAAAAGGGCAGTGTTAAGTGATCAGCAGACCAGCTGATGCAGAACAAGCCACTGCTGGTTACCTCTTGGAAGCAGATTCCCCCGGTGCCGAGTATCCCATAGTCTGTTCTGGAGAAGGATTCCACGCTAGAGAAAAGGCTCAGGGACCAAGCCTTATCTCTTGCACAAAACGATAAAACCAGTGAGGTTCGTGAGGGCTCCTGGTTTTTCTTTGTGTATCACGCTTACAGGCTGCAGACAGTTAAAAATAGGCTGGCAGGTCCAGATGAAAAAGATTCTTGGGGATATTCAGTGACTGATACAATCAGCAGGAAGGGAGCCTGAGATCTCTTTGTAGGTGTGGACCCACTGATTTGAGTTCCTGCTTCTCATAGGAGCGTTTGCGGCGGTTAAAACTTACAGTAAGTCAAATTATACCAGAAGTTTGTAGAGTTTTCCGCAACTGGTTAATTCTTCCTTTAATCAGGGTCAAGTACTGAGGAGCCATGTGACAATGATCAGTAAACAAGCAAGAGGTGCTTGTTTACAGCCGTTCCCTCCAGTAATGGCTCCGTGGGTCTGACTCACTGTTTGCCAGCAAAACATTTGTGTCCGAAGTTGCAGATCACAAGACTGACTGATCTGAGACAGTCGGTGGTGGACCAGTTTTCAGGAGGTTGAGATGTCCTTTGGCAGATCTTTAAATAACAGCAATGCAGGGTGAACTTTGTTCTCTCCCACTTGTGAGCAAAATCGATAGTCCATGAAGCGCTTGTTGAATTGGAGCAAAGCTCCTAATATATCCTCTTCCAGCCATTAAAGTGCTTATTTGAGACAGGGTCAGATAATATCACACTGAAGGCACCATCTTGGGCCAAGCAGTGTTTGCATGCGTCCGCTGCTTTCCCCATTTCCTCAGTAACTTACTGATCTTTAATGTCTTTCAGTTCCAGAAAGATTCATTTTCATTTCTCTTTAGGGTCATTCACCTCATTGCTTAGATCGTGGAATTCTGACTGTTTCCAATCTCGTGTCCTGCTTTGCCACAGAAACCGTTTCACATTTAAGCGTCGCTCCCGGTGGGTGGGAGATAGGCAAACAGACCCGGCGGTACAGATTACAGAGTGACTCTGAAGTGTCTCAGATTCTTCTCGTCAAAAAGCACCAGTTTACCATCTCATCCTATTCCTGAACTACTTACCAGAAATTCTGTCCCGAGCAGCTGGTGGGAGCTGCAGCTCGCACTTGCATGAAAATAGTTCCACCAGAAAAAAACAGTTTCACCAGAAAATAAGTAAAGGAGCATCTCTTGGTCTCAAGCCTATGGAATTCCTTTCGTTCTTAGCATAAACCATCTTAAAATTGTATTCTTAAGATTTTGAGTACTGTTGCAGCATGCTTACAGTTTTATCCTTTTTTTCCTTTAACTATTTGAGGATGTAGTCTCTTAATTTCAAACCTATAGCCAGCAATGTAAAAGATTTAAAAAACCCCATCCTTTACGAGGTGCTAGGGTTTGCTTTTTTTAAAAAAATAAGAGGATTGCCCTCTGTCTTGTCCCAGTGTCAGACTCCAGGTCAACACACCCTCAGCAGTAGCCCCTAGTTTATCTTCTGAACGGTGGAAATTAGGTGAATGTAACACGGACGCCGATCTGAAGCAGCTTTCAGAAGTATCTGTGCTGATTTCTTGCTCCTCTAGACCATCAAACGACCTCAGAGTTGTGTTCTCTACCTTTACTAAAACACATATCGGCTACCGAGCTTAAGAACCCGTTTAGCCTGTTTAGGATGCCAATATTAGCATGTTCCCATGCGTCTTACATCTGCTGTTGGTTGCAGGACGATGACCAAGGCTTCCAGATCTGGCTTGAGCTTTACTTCTTCTTTGACCTACATTCTGATGTGCATTGAGAAAAGGCTTAATCTCATTTTTCTTTCTTCCTTTAGGGACACTTGTGAATTTTGCCTGAATTGTTGGGGTTTTTTCTCACATCCCTGTACCAAATTCTGCTCTTGTCACAACAAAATTAACATATGCTATATTGGGTGGTATTTTTATGAGGAGCGGAGATAGTGTGGTATTAAAATAGATAGGAAGGATGAAGTATTTGATCCATATTACCTATGGACTTTGCATTTGGAGTGTGGGAAATACCTTTGGAAGAACAACTTCATAGTTGGACTTTGTGGCTCCAGCAAAATTTTGCTTTTGTGACGAGATGTTCAGCTTTAGAGTAGAATCTAGGCTACGTCACATCAGTTCGGGTTATCAGGACGAGTATTTACGCCGTTTTCCGGGTTTATGCTGCCTTCTTAAATGAAAACCAGGCGCGAGTAAGTATTCAAGGCCATTTGCTAGGTTGGATCTTTGTGATACATTTTTATAAAAACTGAAAAGACTGATACAAACAAAGCGCGTGCCTGCTGCGTGCCGCTGGCTGGGGAGGCGGACGGGGACGGGGACGGTTCCCTCTGGAGCCACCCACACAGAGCCAGCCCGGGCACCGGGGAGCGTCATTAGCGCCGTGCAGCTGATGCCCTTCTCCAAACAGTGTCACCTTAGTGACACACCCAAGACATGCCAGCTCCGGCCCAGCCAGCCGGCTGAATTCCAGCCTTCCCTCTCCCAGCTGACCGCACACGCACGGCGCTCTGCCCTGCGCTTAATTGAGTAGCTTTAATCAAGGCCCAGGTGAGAAATGGTGAGGTAATACTCTGGAATTGCCTTCCTGTGCATCGTCTGATTCACAGCGAGGAAGGGATTCGCAAAAGTACAGCTCTTTGCTTACATAAATGGCTTCTTTAATTTTGAACTATTGGATTTTAATTTAAATGTAGTATTTAATTTAGATTAAAATCCAATAATATTAATAATACCGTGTTGCCTATTTTAATAAAGGAGATGCATAGCGCCCAAGTATTTAGTTAGAAGGTGGAGAGTCCCAAAAAGGGATATATTCAGATTAAAGGTGCACTGACACTTGGCTGTGAAGGTTTTAGGTGCTATTTTAAATAGGAGAGGGAACTGCTTTAATCACGTTTTAGCAATACTCTCTTACTGACGAATACTCTCTACCTGGCAAAGATGTTTATATATTAAAATAGGGGTAAGGTACCATTTATCAATTGCTCTTTCAGATGTTTGGTTTCCCTTGTTTGGACCTAAGTAGCGTCAGCTTTATTTTTTTCTGAACACAAGATTAACATACCTACAGATTCTTCCCCAAATCCCAACTCTTTCAAAGTCTGACAGATACGAGGTAGATTAATTTAATTAGCTTTTTTCCTTAATTTGTTGCAGTTTCATAGAACTCTCCTCCTGAAAGCAGTTTAGGACTAGTTTCACTGCAGCAGTTTACATAAATGTGTGAACAAGTTGCCTCATGGTACGTATATATTTCTAGGAATACACAAGTCTGTGGTATCGGTGTTTCTCTTGCTGGTAGAGCCACCGACTTGCCACACTTGATTGTCACTGAAATGACATCAGCTTGTGTCTCTATTAAGCGATTACAACACCGATGCACCTTCCAGGTGACTGAATTATCAACAGTCCCTCTTGATGCTGCGCCTGTACCATCCCCCGGCAACACCTCGTTGCTAAAATTGGAACTTTGCCCCCAAAGAGAAGCCAGTCTTTATTAAAAAATAAAAAATCAGTTGCTGGTCTTAAACCACACACAGTTCTAAAGTATTTACTAAATAATCACTTACTTTGATGTTTTAAGTAAGCTGATGAAAGAAGAACATAAAAAAGCATTCTCTTCACTCTGCAGTAGCATTGCCGTGCATCGTGTTCCGAGGACTGTAGACAGGTGGTTTGCTTTTCTGGGCTTACAGTTACCTGACCCGTAACAACTAAAATTGAATTTTCCCTGGTGGTCTTCTTGTGAAAAGGGACAGGAGGGAGGTTTGATGCGTGGTCCCGCTGCTGGGCGCCAGCGGGCAGGCGGAGAGCGAGCCAGCTCTGGGGGTGACGGGGCCGTGCCGGCTCTCCCCCTGCATTTCTCCGAGGGGGCACCTCCAGTCTTTTGACAAGGGGATGTCCATCATTTTTAATGTGAAAAAAATAATCGGCAAGAGTCTGGATGATGTGCTGACAGGGAGGCAAAGTAATGGTGCAGACGGGTGAGCTGTCACTGTCGAAATCCTTTGTGCTTGAACATGGGGTACAGTAAGGGGATGTAACCCACCCAGAGGCAGAAGCGCGTCCCCTGTCTTTTCACAGGACCTATAAATTAACTATCAGTCTCAGAATGAAGTCATCACAATCTGAAAAAAACCCAACCCATTGCTAATTATTCTGCTTCTAAATCTCTGTCAATAAGTATCACACTGGGAGATGTGTTGGCGGGGAGCATTCGCACACCAGGTCTGGCAGAATATTGCTTTTGGGGTAACTTTCTTCCCTAACTCCTTGTGACATCCCTCCTGTTTTTAACTTCAGGCTTCAGCTAGGTTTTAGAAATCATGTCAGAAATATGACTGTGGAGCCAGAAGCTTCGTAGGGAGAAGCTTTTAGTGAGGAAGGAGGACCCTGAAGGATGGTGTATAGCCTTACTGAAAATTATTAACCCGAGACTGACAGGGCTTAGTGAAGATGGCGTCGAGCTGGTGACTTAGGAGCCGGCAGACCACATCCAAAAAATAACCTGTCTGCAGAAATGTGGAAATCTGGAGGTCTTGAGGCTTGCTGGCATTAGTCTACTACAGAAAATCTAGGAGAATTTGGCTCTTTTGGTAACTTGCAAAGGTTATTCATAAAACCCCCCCCCCCCGGCAGACCTGTCCGGGGATTACAGCCCAGTGGGAATATTATAAACAGAAATACGAGGGTGAGAACAGCGTTCAGGGAGCTGCCTCTGCTGCAGGACGGAATTGGGTAGTTAGTTGGAAAACCACACCAGGGATCTGCAAGTGTGTTAACGGGATCGGTAAAAACAAAACAAAACACCAACAAAAACCAGTTCAGCATCTCTTCTGCTGTTACTCTGCTCTAAAATAATTTACCTGCTGGATTTAAGATCTGGTGAACGTGGCTTCCGAAAGCCCTTCTAAAGTTTCCTATCAGATGCACAGGAGAGCAGGGCTCCTCCACAAACGCTGCTTTTCCGTCCCACCCCGCCGCAGTACCTGGGCCGGGGCAGTAGCCAGGGTGGCCGGTGGCCGGGACGGCCGGTAGCCAGGGTGGCCGGTAGCCGCGCTGCTGCGCTGGCTCGGGCCCGGCCGCGCTCTGCGGCCCCGAGTCCTGCCGCGGCCGGGAGTTGGGTTTTGGGGTGTTTCAAGTTATTTTCCGGCTGCTTTCGGCTACTGGCTGAGCCACCGGGAGCGGGCGGCAGCGCTGGCGGGAGCTACCCCGAGCTCTCCGGTGTATGAAAATACCGATTTCCGGGGTGGCTGCTCAGAGCGTCCCTCTCCCCAGCCGGCGGAGCTCGGCTCCTCTCGGTCGGACTTTCCTCTCTTCAGGACGGATTTCGGAAACGAGCCGAGTCCGTGCCTCCCCGCCGCCCGTCCCCACTCGGTAGCCAGGCCTCCGACTACCGGTAGCCCTGCCCGGAATACGCAATCTGCCCGGGGCTGGCTCCCGCTGCCGTGCGCTGCTACTCCTCCTCCTCCTCCTCCTCCTCCTCCTCCTCTTCCTCCTCCTCCTCCTCCTGCTCCCCGCTGTCCTGCCGCAGGCTGGAGCGGCCGCGGGAGCCGCACGCCGCTAATCCGCTTCCTTCATCAGCGCCTCCAGACGCTCAGGAAGGAATAAGATAAGCGGCCCCCGGGACAATCCGTGTCAGCGGAGGTCCTGCCGTCGCACCGGACCGCGGCAGCTCCCCTCCGCCCGGCCCGGGAGGCGGCGGCGGCCCCCAGCGCGACCGCAGCCCCGGGGCAGGGAGGCCGCGGCGGAGCCGCCGCCGCTCCACGTGGCCCCGAGCGCCGCGGCGGGACCCGCGCCCCCCGCGGCGGCGCCCCTCGCCCGCGCCGCAGCCAATCCCCGCCCGCCTACCATGTGCCGCGACCCCCTCCGGCCAATGGCGCCCCGGGTCACAGACCTGCTCCACCATTGCCCGGAAGCGGCGCCGGGCCCCTGCGCGCTGCGGCCGCCGCTGCTGCTCCCGCTGTCGCCGCGCCAGCCCCGCCGCCACCGCCGCTGCGGCGCAGGACGGGGCCGCCCTGTGTTTCGGGGACAGCCCCGCGCATGCTCCGCCGAGTGACGCCGCGACTCCATGTGTGAGAAGCGCATTATTTGGCAAAGGGAGCCGCGGCGGAGAGGATTAACCGGGGGATCCCTTGGCGGCGCGGAAAAAGGGGGCGGCCAGGCGCGGGGGAAGCGAAACCGGCGGCCGGGGAACGGGCACCGGCGGCGCTCGAATGCGCGGGGACCAGCGGGGAGGTGCCGCGGCGTGTGAGTTCCCAGATTAAAAGTTCTCGTTGGGTTTATTGTCTTGGGGAGGGAGAGGCGGCGGCAGAGTTATTTGTGAAAAGCGGCCGCCGGGGATGCGGGTGCGCTCCCGGGGAAGTTCCGGGAGAGCCCGGTCGTGCGGGGACCGCGGGCAGCCCGGGAAAAGTGCAAAGTCCTGCTCTCCGGCCGCCGGGCTCCAGCCCTCGGGCGGGCTGATTGATTAATGCCTGCCAGGGAAGGAGTTCGTGCCGCTGCCTGCGGCGGCGAGGAGAGGGCTCCCGGGGGCTCCCGGGGTGGATCCTGCCGGTAAACCAAAAGTTTGGCGGCGCGGCGCGTCCCCCGAGCCCGGGGCCGAGCTCCCGGGGTCGCCGCCGGCTTTTGTTCGGCGTTGGGACGGCAGCCTGCGAGGCGTTTGTTTCGGAAAGTTGTTACGGGCTTTCCGCCGTGCCTGCTTCCTCTTCCTCCTCCTCCTCCTCCTCCTCCTCTGTCGCCAGCCGGGCCGGTGCGGGGCTGGGAGCGCCCCTGCCCCCGCTGCCCCCCGTGTACGGTGGTGGCGGCGGCGGGACCGGCCCCGGGAGGGGGGGGGGGGGGGGGGCCGCAGCGGGGGGCGAGCGGTCGCCCCGGGTAGCCCCCGCCCCGGGCAGCCCCCGCCGTGGCACTGGCCCGGCTGGCGGCCAGGCTGCGGCCCGTGTCACAATAAGAGTCCTCGCCCGCCCGCCCGCCCTTCCTGCGGCTCAAGGTGCACCGGGCTGCGCCCCCCCCACCCCTCCGCCTCCCCGCAGCGAGGGGGGTCGGGGGACGGGGGGGGCGCAGCCGCCGCCTCCCCCCGGGTGTCGTGTCGGTAATGGGGGGTTCTCGGCCGGGGCCGCGGGTGGAAGCTCTTCTGGCTGGGCGCCCTGCCCCGGTTTCTCCATTACTGCACGTTCCCGGCGCCTGCGGGAGGGGCCGGGCAGGATTTGGCCCCGGTCGGGATAGTCCCCGGGAAGCGGCGCTGCCCGAGCGCACGCAGGCGTCGAGCTCCCCGGTACCCGGGAATCGCCGCTCCCGTTTGCAGAGGAGCCGTTTGGGGGGGGCTCGGTGACTGAAAACTGTCTGGCATCGGTCGCTGCTTTGGAACCACAAAGCTGGGGAAGCCCGTAAGTCGGGATGCACGTACTTACTTCTCTAGAGCATCTGCTTACTTTTTTTCTAAAATTTATTTTACGCTCTCTATATGGCTTAGGTTTTACTTTCACTTTTTTCTGGCTGCCCCTCGCTCTTCTATTTTTGTACTTCATGAGGTAGACTCCTTTCCCCAGACAGAGGTTCCCAAGCTGATGGACCCAGCAGCGACTGTCACAGAGCACTAATTTGCAGTCATGGCCCTAATCCTCGTTTCCAGCTTCTTTTGCAGGTGTCTGACTTTCATGTTTCTCTCTCGCTTGCCCGCCTGCGAATGCAGCTGGAAGCAGAGGTAGCAGAGCTGCTTGTAGAGACAGTTACACAGGAAGTGAAACGAAGAGGGGCCTTTGGGAATAAGAGACATGCCAGTAGGCTGGAAGCTGCCATGCATCAGCGGGAGAAGAGAACGAAACCTTCCTTTCTTCAGACAAACTATTGACCAGCGTCTCAAGTGGATGGAGACGTGGGTAGGAAGAAGCAGGAGTGTAAGAGATGTGCTGTTAGTGGAGAGGACGAGGTGGTAGGGGACCAGAGGCAGCAGAAAGCACGAAATAAAGGGATGTGTAGCCCGTGGAGAGCTTTTTGTGTAAGAGAGCTGTCTCCTGGGCGATGTGTTGCCGGGCACGTGCGTTCTGCAGACCCAAGACTGGTGACAAACGGTCGGTCCCACCAGATCGTGGGATGTGGCGGTGATACGCACCGATGTCTGCTGGCGTTTGGGCCACGGGGAGGCCGGTAGCCCCCCGAGCGCTCTAAGCGGGGACCGTGCTGTATTTGGGGGGGGGGGAGAGCTGGCTGGTGGCGGGGACGTTGCCCCCGAGTGTCACCTCAGAGCCATCTGAGACTGTGACACGTACGGAACGGTGTATTCCCGTACATCACGCTCCGTCACTCGCCGCTGGCGTCGCCTTCGGTGCGTCTGGATTGTCAGGCTCTGGTCAAAAAAATGGGGGTGTGATATCCTGGAGGCAGCGAGGCTCTGCAGTTAAGTATCTCAGATAGGATCACAAAATATGCTGGTTTCAGGGCTGGAAACTATTTAGTTTCTTTTTTTTTTTTTTTTTTTTTTTTCCCTCCCCACAACTATCTGGTTTTGAGAATGGGGAGGGCAGCGCTGCTTGGCGTTGAGGCTGTGAGAGCTCACCCCTTTGTGCGTTCTCTGGGGGTCAGCAACAGGCTGATACTCTTCTAACTTGGAAAAAGAGTGAACATATTACCAGTTAGCATGTGCTGGCTGAACTTTGAGTGTGAAAAGGACTGAGTTCTGTGCTTGAAGTGAAAACCACCTCGCTGAGCTTCACTGGAAGAGAGAGAGTTGTATCTCTGTGGTCACTCGGTGTCCAGCAGTGGCGCGGAATGCAGGTAGCCCAATATATTTCTCTTTCCTCAGAGATGGAAGCACAAAGGAGTAGCTAATACCATCCCTAACAGCATTACATAGTCATGAGGTTACATCAATGGGTGATGATGCAACACCGCTGGCATATGATGCAGTGTCAGTATGCTAATACTGTAACTTAATATAGCTGCGTTACGACTTTTTTGTAGTAATTACAGGCCGGTAGTCATATGTGGAGCTGTATAAAATCATTGGTTCAAATTGAGACAGTGCTGGTGTATTGTGTGATGTTTGTGACGCTTCTGCAAGGCACGATGAAGGATTTGGATCACTTTTTTGGTCAGACAGAAGCACATGTACATAGGTCCAATGTTTGGCCCTTTTAGGTACCTCTGCACGGCCTCGGGTTTGAACTGGAATTATCCCTTTGCTGTCAAAGGAACTATAATTGTGGGAGGAACTCTGGGCTTACTGTCTTATGGTCTTACACTTCTATTTCTGGGTGTGCTCTTCGTTAGCCCTACCTGTCCGTGTGGGCTATAAGCATTCTTACTTCCTTACTGAATCACTTCTGCTGTGCTCTTTAGGGGCGGGGGAAGGAGAAGGAATGATGCTTGGGACAAAGGAAGTCAACTTGTGACGTCTTTTGGATAGCGCTGGAAGTATTTTAAAAATCAAGTCTAAAATTCACTCAGATGTAATGAGGCCACATTTGAGACACGTTTTCAGCGGTACCTCTTGAAATGGTGTCCATGTTGTGAAGTCCCTGGCCAGTCGCCAACCAACCAAAATCTGCAAGAAATTGGGATGGACAGAACCGGCGAGGTGCTGCGGTGGTCAGAGCTCAGCTTTTCTGCTTTGATGGAGCACTCGCTTCGTGGGTAACTTCAGAGTGGAAAATGCTGCTTTGCTGATTAAATTTAAAATGTTTTCATAGAGCATGTTTTGAACCGCAAACTTCTAGAAGCAATCTCTAGACGTTACTCACTGATAGTAGTGTACCTAAGTGTACTTCAGCATTTAAAAATTCGAATCTTTGGGCATCAGAACTTACTTTTTTTGACACTATGCACATATGAACTGTGAGTTCTTCCCAGGCTCAAGTTACCATTAACACTTTGGTTTCTTACTGCCATACTCTGAGGGGAGTAGTCGCGTGCTTATCTTGCTTGTGTTTCACAAAACACTCTGTTTCCCTTTTATGTGTCTTGGGAGGTAGAAAGTCGCGTGCTCTGTACAGAGTTCACGTGTGTGATACGCACCTGTGCAGGGACGGGCTGTCATCCTGCGGACAGGTACTGCTCAGAGAGGTCACGACGACAAAGTTGGAAAGAAAACATGCAGTGTGTGCGTTCCCCTTTTGAATTAAAATACACGTGCTGAGCTGTCGTTACAAAATAAAAGGAAAAATGAACTGTGATGTAGAGGTTTTTTTATTCCTCCTCTTAGAATGACCAACATTGCAGCCCTGTTCCAGGCGCTTCTTGACTTCCAATTCATGTCTTTTTCAGTAATAATCTTAAGTAATGTAGAACTGTATGGTGTGTTGGGGTTTTTTTCACTCCAAATGTTCCTGGAGACTGTGGTATCTGAAAATATGGTAGACTTATTTTTAGACTTGGGGAAGTAACGTTTGCTTTTGTGTAATGCTATTCATATTTGAGGTAGCGCAGCACACGGTCTGTAGACCAGTATGTGAAGTGCAATGTAGTTAGCATATTTTGTTGATTGGGGGAAAAAATGGCATGTGAACACTCTTTCCTCTTCTCCTGGCATTAGACAAAAGAAGTGTTCAGAGAAGAGCTGATGGACTGGGAAGCTCCAGGACAGCCCTTCAGTTGTGTTCTTTGAAAGTCTGTTCTGGGTAGTTTCATCAGGCTGTCCCTGCTCTCCCGTGCTGCTTGGTTTAGATTTGTGCCCTTAAAACTTACAAGCTAGAGTTTGGCACTTTATATATAGACATTCTGCTTATTTATGCATTCATATTATGATTGATTGGTGTAAAGACTTGCTTGGGATTTATTTTTTTTATTTTTTTTAGGCTTTTCTAGCTGCCTTCCCCCTCCTCTTGTCTCTGCATTTCTGTGGCATCCCTTTGCCTGGGGAATGGGACATCTGTTGAATATGTTGACCCTCACTCAGTTAGTGGTTCCTGCTTGATTCCTTACGTACCACCTGGAATTTCTGAGGTTATTCATTTCTTTGTGATGTTTTCTGTCTGCTGAGCACCGCTCAGTCTGAATGCCCTGTGTACAGCAGTGACCCTCGCTGTCAGATGAATCGTGTGTCCA
The DNA here is from genome assembly GCF_031877795.1 of Strix aluco. Lineage (NCBI taxonomy): Eukaryota > Metazoa > Chordata > Aves > Strigiformes > Strigidae > Strix > Strix aluco. The sequence goes on along the minus strand of NC_133959.1, from coordinate 1,373,048 downwards.
TTTTCAGGTGGGGAAAAGGAGAGTGAATTGCCCAAAGCAAGCATTACAGGACAGGGACAGAACAAAGTTAAGGTTTATTAATACACAGTTTCCTATGTTGGCTTTTTGCTGTTCAGCACTTTTCCTTCCCCCTTCCCCAACTACTGAAGGTACCGGCGTTTCTACCTTTCATTGCCTTTAATTGCGTTCTTTGGTGTTTGACTTCTTGGTGTGTCAGATCTCGGGACTCCAGTGGGGCACCAGTAAACGAGCGTGTGTGTGTGTGTGTCTGTGTGTCTGTGTGACCTGTTCGGCATCACCTCGGGAGACTGTGGCTACCACGGGGCAGGGAGGAATTCTCCCGTACAGCTTTCCTTCCTCTTAATTACAGAGCGCCTCTTCATTGTGCTGGGGCTTTTTCACCTGTTGTCCGCTATGCTCCTCTCTTTCTAGTGCAAGTGAGGCTGGAAAGCAGCGTCGTGACTCGCTTCAGGAGCACAGCTCACTCTCTTTGAGCGAAGAGGGCATTTGGAGGAGAAAAAAATAAAAATCTGATTATAGCATTTGGGCTGAATGGGACAAAATCAAGGTTTAGCAAGAAAGTTTTGCCTGCATTTGATGTGTTGACTCTTAAGAAAAAATGTTTGAATGTGTTGCTGTTTCAGCGTTCTGAAATAAGGCAGAAAGTGGAAAAACTTTGCCATGTGCAGCTGCAGCAATGCCCTTTTCTTTCCTCTTTGCCTTTATTATCAGGAGGGTTTGACACAGTTCAGGATTGCAGGGCAGCGCTGGTCGGCAGCGGGTCGGTGTCTGGCCAGAGCTTTGGATCCAGCACAGCTCGGAGGTGTGGAAGGCAGATGCCAGGTGTTTGTCCCTGTTATTGCATCTTCAAAATCACACTGCTCAGGGCCAGCTGATGTCCTGTGTGCTGTAGGAACTTGTTGTCACCTTTATCATTGTTTCCCTGTCCTCCCTGGAGGAGAAATTTTATATTGCTTTGAGTAAGTAACTTAAACCTCTCCATGCCTTGGCTATCCCATCTGCAAAATGGGTATAAGCTGTGTTACAAAGGAGGTGTGCAAAGTGTGGCTTGTAACAACAACTCCTTTTATTTTAATCTTCGTCTTCTCTAGCTTTTATCTCTGAAATGATTTAACTCCATGTCATCTTGTGTTTTCAAATGAGAATTGCTGGCAGGACTTAAGATGAGAAGAGGGGGAAAAAGAGTTGTCGCATTTACCCCACAATCCGCAATGCCAGTTTGTTGTATTAGGAAATGCAAACATTTGAAAGGTCTGGGAGAGTAAAATTTAACAGCCAGTCACAGGCGCTGAAGGCCAGACAAATACGGGGAAGGAGTGTCACGTGTCGGGCGGGGAGCTGGCAAACCCCTAGACCGAGGGAAGCAGGGAGAGCGCCCCTGACTCTCACGTTCGTTATTTCAAGGCTTCGTGTGTTTGTAGGTGATGTGCTCAGGTCAGGTGGATTTTTTTTTTTTGCTCTGCAGAATTTCTTTCTGTAAATCCCTGATAACCAGCAGGTCTCTCCCGGTGGCAGGGTCAAGGCTGCGCCTTTAACCGAGACGTGCGGAAGCTTGTGATCAGGAGTGTTTATTTTGCCTTTTATTTTTAAGAAAGCTCAATTTCGGGAGGCTCTTTCTCCTCCCACCACTGTCCTTCCTGGAGAGCCCTTGGGCATTGACTGGACTCCTCGGATCCTCCCTCCAACTTCTGGTTTGTGCACAGAACAGACCGATGTGCTGACCCAGACCCGACGGGGGTCCTTTCCCGTTTAGAAATCTTCTGCGGCTCGAGCAGGTGCTGCTCACGTTAAGCAGAATATATTGGATGGTCTGTATCTGTATCATGAGAATGATCGGAGTCTTAAAGCGCTCCAGGAGCGTTTAGGTATCAGCTATTTAACATGCACATCTCTGAGTTTGTATCGATCTGTTCTGCTTGTATTCTTTCTTACTCAATTCTGGTTTTGACCTTTTTTTTTCTTTTTTTAACTCTTATGAGTGAGTTGAGCATTTCAGCCTCTATTCATTCTCCTGCTTCTTTGTTTCCTTCTCTCTCCCCTCCCTCCCACCCTCCCTCCCCGCTTTTTCTCCCAAAAGAACAACAAACGAAAATCAATCAGTATTTTGCAAGAGTAAAGGAGTTTTCATGACTGTTTTTGGGTGACCCTCAAGGTGAGGCAGTTTGGCCACGACTTGCCTCTTCAGAGACGTTGGCAAGTTTGGCATTCCAGATGATCTGGCATTAAGTTAATGCTCTGCCGGAAAGGCTTTACTCCTGCCATGTTTGGAAGAAGAGTTGGTGTCCAATTCCTTTAACAATTATGAGGTGACTAATAACTTGAATGCAGTTTCCCTGCTAATTTGTGGTGCCCTGTAGTGAACTCTGCTGCGGCATGAAAGGGATCAGTGTGTGAGCGCTTCGTCTTCTGGTTTTGGTGTCTTATGCGTCACCTTCTGACTTGGGCTTATTCCTGTATAAACACGAATCAAACTAAATTAAAAAGTTATACCCAAATCTCTCTGGACCCGGTGGCCCAAGCCGTGTGGATCGAGAGTGGGGAGGCAGTCCACCGCGCTTCCAGTCATCCATAACAAGATGTGCTTTTTGTTGCCCTCGCTCCAGCGGTGTGAATGGGAGCTGGAAGGATGGGAACAAAAAAAATGAAGCCTATAAAAGAGCACTCCCACAAGGCAGGAGATAAGCCCTGACACGAAGTAAACACCATTCCTCCCCCTCTACCTCCACTTCCAGTCTCTTCAGCTGAATATCAATGGATACTTAAAAAGTCAGGTACCTGAAGAAGTTTCTAAACCACCTAGCAGCAAGTGAGGCCGTACGATATTTTCTTATTTTTTGCACCCCCATCAACTGAAAATAACTCATCACTGTTTAAATGTGTAAAGTACAGTGGGTAGTTCCAGCAGAGAGTGTGGAAATAGATACTCTGCCTCACCTTCCGGGAAGAGGTTCTGCTAACTCTTTCTATCATAATCACTAATTCTTTAACAGTAAATGTTACTCAAAGTTCTGACAAAAGTGGGTAACAACAATTTCTAAGAATGTCAGATGACACCTCAAAAGGGAGGTTATTTTTTTCAGTCATATTTGATGGGAGACCAGATGAACATGGTGATAGGTAGGTAAGAGTGAGCTGCTCTCAAGGCAGTATATGGGTTTTTTTCCTTTCTCTCTTAAATATCCAAAATAAGTAGAAGTTTATGATGGGATCTTTGCATTAAAATGCCAGATTGATGGAGTTGAAGGAATAAAGGCTTATTTTGTCGCTTTTCAATAGGAAAAAAATGAAGCTGTGATTGAATTTTCAGTTACTCTTGAAATTGATTTTGACATGACCTGTCTCATTCACTTTGGGATACAAATACCCAATTTTACTACCTGTAAGACTATAGGAGTTGGCATTCAGGAAAGCTTAGCTTTTTTTTTTTTTTTTTAAAATTCAGTAGAACACTTCCAGTTGAGTGATGCTGGTTGTCTCTTGTTTCCTAACTCAGTCTAGATGGAGAGACTTTTGTCAGTACTGGCAGCTGAAACTCCCATCTCCTGCGCACCAGACAATTACCCCGTTGCCAACACAGTGGTCAGCAGCAGGTTTTCTTAAAACAGTTTTGTAAATGCCCAGAGCGTGGCTGGACCGACCGGAGCCCAGCGCTGGTGTGGGATTCTGTTGAAACAGGGCAAGCCTCCTTGCAGCAGCAAAGTCACTTTTGTGACTGTTTCGTAGGGGAAGTCTTGCTGAAGATGGTCAGTGGTGGCTTTTCTCGTAGTTTGGTTTATGCTACAAATACCAAAGACTTTCCAGATACTAAAATGAGTCAGAAAATGGAATTGTTAGCTTTCACACTAATGCTGATTTACCTGCTGCTGTAAGTAGGAGCAACTTCCTTGCCACAGCCTGTCAGCTATGCCCAGTATGTTCATTTGCTGAAATAGCCATGTGATCACGAGCTTTGAAATGCTTGCAAGAATTAGAGGAAGTAAACTGAAGGCATTCATATTTAATAGGATCTTAGAAAATCCTGTCTCCAACAGAATTAAGTACTGCAGCGTGCATGTGTCCCTAGCATTGTGGTATGTACAAACACACTGAGATCCACACACAATATAAATCTAAAATTTTCTGGTTTTCATTGTAAAATAGTGAAATTACATACGTGCCAGTCGCAGGCACAGTGCTAGTGTTACTCTCTGTAGGATGCTGTTGAGTATGGATTTCCAATTCTGCTTTCTGCTGGCTTCCTTGTTTGTTTGGAAGGCTCATGAGATGTTGTGTGTGAAGGAGGTGCCTGGTGGTTTTGGTAGTGGAAGAACCTTTGCCTGCTTTTGTTTGGTGTCTGTGGAGGGTGTCCAGTGAAGCTCCACTCATCTCTGGGTTGTGCTCGTGAGGAGCTGAGGATGCCCTGGCAGCATCCTTCCTTTCCGGGCCGTGCATGCGCAGTGCCTCGATTAACTCTCTAAATGTGACAGGAGTTTGATGTCCTCAGCCTAATTCAAATTCACTTTTGTAGTTGAGGGGAAAAGGAGGGCGACATTTGTAACAGCTTTTCTGTACCTGATCCTGAAAACAGATGATACTGCAAAACACCTGTGGCTCGTGGTGTAGCTTTTATTGAACGATCCCAATGAGGAGATGACATTCCCCATAAAACTTGAAAAGTAATCCTTGCGTAACTTTCAGAAGCTCAGCTCGACTAATCTGGATTGGCTCTGCGTAATAATTCTTACTTTCATTAAAGTTATGCTCCAGTATAGTCGGTAGCCCTTGCGGTTAAGGCGAGGATTAAATTAATGTCTTGCAGCTCACGGAAGATTGCCCATACGTAGGAACTGTCGCTGCAATGGCAGCATCGCCCAGAGAAACTTCTGGATTGTTGTATCAATAGGTGTTAATATAATTTGCAAATCCTGTTTGTGGGAAAGTTTATGTAGAGTCAAAAAAGAAGCAAAATTAATTAGTAATATAGAATATGGGGTGGAAAGCGTAGTGTCTTCGGGGGTGGTCTGGTATATGGCGTGTACGTAAGGTATTGTGGTGGGAAAAGCTCTGAAATTCTTCAATTCTGAAGAGGGTAAACTTCTTACTGGACATCTTTAAATAAATACAGCAAGCTTTGCGACTGCGTTCCCGCACTTCTCTGCGCTGCGGGAGAGCTGGGGGCCGGGAGGCAGAGTGCACCTCCAAGTTGTTACCCTCAATCTTCGTTCCATTAGTTTCTGTGGGAGGTGTTTAAGATTCCTCTGCTTCTTCTCCTTCCTTCAGCAAAGGTATCCAGAGAGGGGTGTAGTAATTCCTCTTGTTGGACCAAAAACTGTTGTTAAACCTGAACATGATGGTTTAACAAACAGCCAGAACTCCTGAGTGATAGAAGTGGCTCGGGGAACAAAAGCATGTGAATCCTGTCGGTTAAGACCTGATGGGTAACTTATTTCTGTGAGGTGCCTGAGAATTATGATGATGAAGACTATAGAAGTAATTAAATAAGACTCATTTTAATATTGCGCATGTTATTGATCCCTTAGGACATTTAGATACACAAACTTGATAAGAAGATCTCCTTTGCAAAATGTTGTTCGGTGTAATTGTGACACCTCTGGTTGTTTTCTACCCAAAATGTGCTCATGTTTTTTGTGGAACTTAGATGATGTTTTACATAAACCCACTGAAGTAACCGAGTCTAAATTTCGTCTTGCTCATCTTCGGAATCTGTTTGCTTGCTGCTTGTTCTGAGTCGAGGGACCCTGACAGGTTTCTTACCAGTGGTTAGGTTTGCTCAAGATTAAAAATCCCCCTCGATCCCACGGGTGATAATGACAACTTTTGTTTCCTTTTCCCCTCTAAGTGCAGGACCAGGGGCTAAACATCAGCCCCGCAGCCTGCCTTGGTTTTCACACCGCCGTGGCTGTGTGCAAGCGTGGCTGGCGACGTTCGGTGTGCAGTGCTCCCTTTTGATCTCAGGTGGGGGATGCAGTGTGCATCCAGATCAAGTTTTGTGTGCCGAGGCTTCTGAATTAATTAATGATGGTGGCTGTGCTCGGCTTCCCCTGTAAATAGGTGTGGCCCCTGGGTCCCTGCCAAGCTGCCATTTCATTCCCTTATTTGGATTTCTGAACGGTGTCATTCTCTACACACACCCTCGGTTAGGTTTTTAAATAATATAGTTGGGGAAACTAAAATTGCTGCTACAAAATTATTAGCTTATGGGTTATTAATGTACTCCTACAACTGAGATTAAGATCATGTCATTAGTGGAGGATGGTATCTTGAGCCCCCCCCCCCAAATATTTATTTAAAACAAAAAAAAGGGTTACTGCTGTGTTTTCAGTAGCTGATGCTGAAGCCAGGTAGGCACAAACCAAATTGTTCAGGAGGATTCAAGTTGTCGTATCTCAGTTGATTCCAGGTTGCCCAATTAAAGTCACTGGCACTTGGTGAGCACAAACTGCCCGCAGAGCACAGCAAAGCTTCGTGGCAGCAGTGAGCGTCGGCGAGGCAGATGAAAGCAAAGCCCCCCGAATAGGGCACTCCAGAGCAAACATGGTGCATACAAAAAGCACGTCTTACTCCATGATGAAAGTAGATCAGATTTTTTCACCAGAGCTAGAAATAACAATTTGCCACCTGCTTTTTTTTTTTAAAAAAAAATAATACTTGGAGACTGAAATGAGTGGCAACATTCATCTCTCGTAATGAGAGTTGCAGCAGTCATCTTCCTTGGGGTTGTTGGGCGCTCGGTGAAAGAGGTGATAAATTCGTGCATGCATCCCTCTTCCCCTGTTTAATATTCTGCCAAACAGTTCTGCAAATGCATTTCATAACGCTGCCTCTTTGCATAGAAAAGAGACACCCCCTTCCTCTGTCAAAAATATATTTTACATCTGAAAACAGAAGATAGTAATTCCAGTTCTTGAAAAACATGTTTATACAACAATCCACAGAGACCTGCGCTGTCGGGCGATCAGATTGCGCTTTGATTAAAACCAGTTGAAGGCAACTCCTCGGGGTGGCCGGAGGATGAGGTGGACAGGCTCAGTCATCTTGAAGGAAACACAGAGCGTGTCAGTCCTGCAGCGTCAGAGCCGGTGTTGTTGATCTGGATTGTTCTGGATGACGAATAATTCAGTGATAGGAGCCCTTCGTGCTCATCCCATTAATCCAGGAGATCTTGGCCCTGGGTGAGGATCAACATAATTGGCCATAAATACGGAGTAACTGAAAAATAGTTCAAACTGTGCTATGTATAAAACAGAGAACCCCCAAATCAAAACTCTTGAATCTATTTTTAGCTCTTCTTGGGGTTCTCTCCTTTTGTTTAACAGTAGATACGATAGTTCCTCTTCTTGAAGCAGGCACTGCTTTGTTCATGGCTGCTGCTTGGCTGCTGTCTCTGACATGCAGGGTGTTTTCTGTTGTTCCTGCAAGTCAGCCTCTTGCAAAGATTTTGATCTCATGAATCGGGTCTACCCATTTAGTAATTACAAAGATTAACTTGGATAGATGTGAAACAGATGTATAAAACGGTTTGGACCTGGCTCCAATGCAGCCTCTTAATCAGTGGATTCATCCTTTCTCTGATTTAAGTCCCGTTTCACAGTTTAAACGACTAATTGTGAAATTAATGACAAAAATAATATTTTCTGTTTCACTCATGGACTTCCCTAATTCCTTATCATACCTTTGTTCCTTTGAGTGAGGACATGACATTGCTTGAATGCTTCTCTACCAGGGAATTCAGCTCTTAAAGCCAAAGCAAAACGAAATTGGTCTACCCAAAGGGTTGCTCTAAGGTTAACTTGATCTCGAAATACCAGCTTTTGTAGCTCACTTTATAACACATTGCTCTTACTTTTATGAAACTGAAGTGTCTTAGAGCTGTTTCCTGTGAACTTTTTGAGGAATAACTGGTTTTTCAGAGATTTGCTGGGGAACCTGCCCCCCCCCCCCACCCCCCATTTGAAGACATAAATTGTATTATGAGTGAAAAGCAAGCTTCGTGCTTGTGTCTGCTAGAGCCCGTAGTGGTGCAACCCTAGACAATCATGGGTGTTTCTATTCATGAGTAGCCAACCAAATCGTGATCTGGGTATTTTGAGCCTGCCTGATCTTCTGAATCAACCTGCAGAGAAATGCACTCCATTTTGTGCTGACCTGGGACTCCGCGCAGGGCTGGCCAGGGTTGCATTTTCCACGTAGCATCTGTAAACTCTGTTGCATTTGCTGTGGGTGCTTCAGCGTTGTGAACTGCTGACCAGGACAGCAGTAATTGGGTACTCCAGGCTCTGGTTACAGAAAGCCAGATTTGCAAGGTCTTGAATAGCAAGGCTTCCTAGAAGAAAAACATAATTGCAGTTAGTGTTGATTTTTCTCTCTAAACTGCATTATTGGAACCTCTTTATCTTTGCATCTTCCAGGTATCCACACTTGACTGAGTTCTGGCTAATGTCAGTGGAAAGCACAGGTAGATCGTGAGGCTTGTTTGGGGAGGGAGGAGGGAGCTTGGTCATGTAATTACCACCGAGATACTCCAGACTGAGGAACGAGAGAAGTCAAAATGCGTTTGCACTTTGGTCTCAAAACAGTAAGTTTTGATTGCAAGAGATTAGATTATACCAGTGTTTTCCAAAAGGTTCAGCCTGGATTTTCTGGAGAAAACTTACTCTCAGATTTCCTGTTGTCCTGCACGCTGGTGCATGTGAGTGGCAGCATTTGAGAGGGCAGAGTAAAGCTGAACTCTAGTTCTGCTAAGCGAGATCTGTGTGGAGTGTGGTGCCGCTAGTGTAATTAGTAGATCGTACTCTCCCAGACCCAGAAGTAAAGGCAGGGTTTCTCCTTGAAGGCCTGCCTGCACTTCCATATGATTTGGCAGCCCTTGGTATCCAGTAGAGAATAAATGCTGGAAAATAAGTGTTCTCTAGAAGAAGGATGTGCTGGGGTGACGTGCTTGAGGAACAGCTGTTGCCAGTAAGTCGTTTTCCTATATCTGACTTTCTGCTGCTGTCTCAAGCGATGCCCTCGCCGGCTGGCGCAGCCTGTGATCCCCGTCTGGGCACCGGCTTAACTAAAGGGTTACTACAGCCCCTGGTTTCCCTGCCCCGCGAACGCAGGCATTGATCTGAAGGGTGTAATTATAAATGCTATTGATGGCCCGGGAGGGGAGTTGGATGTTTTATCTCTGGCACAGGAATTCAGGAGTGAGTGGGAGAGACTCTTAATTTGTAACAGGTTTTATTTGCAATCTGACTTGTACACAATAAACGGGTAGCGGTGGTATTAATGAGCATCTGAAAGGAGCTTTTTTCCTTCCTACAAGGTGGCACTTCACTGAAGAGTGGGTGTGCAGGGTGTTTGGGCAGCTTTCACCTCGATCTTTAGGCACACAGAAGTTAAAAAGCAATGCTTGAATATTTGGAGAAATACCAACGTATGCCAGGTACAGAATGGATCAGCACATTCATAAAAAGCCAGAGAAGTGCTTTTCCACTCCATGATGGTTGCTTACACTGTAGTGAAATGTGCACCATGACTATTATTTCTCTCCAATGGCTCTTCCTAGAATTCTTTTGAGATGTGTGCAGGGAGGAATCTGCGGTTTTGGAGTGTACAAAAATGCTTTCAACTGGTATTTCGGTGCTTAAAAAACCTGATTTGATACTTCGAGTTCTCCTTCTAGACCAATAAAGTCTTTGAAGACTTTACTCTTGTACTCAAAAATGTTTATGGAAGTAAAGCCTGAACACATGAGACAGAAGCTAGCCCCTTGTCTGTCAATATTGAAATTGAAATGTGACTCCTTTTTTTTTCTGCTGACCAGTTCACTCAGCCTTCCAAAAAGTACAGAAGTTTTCTTATCTTGGTTGTTTGAGGAGGTATGTGCAGCAGTAATGCTGAACTGTAGTACCTGTGTCATAGTTTCCATGCCTTAATCTTCTTAGAGAATCCATAGCTTGTCTTCCTCTGAAAATGTAATGTTTTTAAAACCCTGTCTTGCGGGCTAAATCTCTCTTGAATTTTACTGGATCATAATTTTTCTAGCTAGTGTTGATGGGATTCAGTAACGTTGCTAAAAATGTGGTCCTTATTATTCTGATCTACAGCTTTCATCATCATTTCATAGAGAAAAAAAACTTCATGAGTGACAAAGTAGGCTCCGAGCAAATAGATCTGATTTCTGTTGTGGCAGGTTGGCAAGAGATACTGTTCAGTCCAGTGCCTGTTTAATTTCCTGAATATTTCTCTTATTATGGTTTTAAAAAGTTGCTATATCAGAATGAGAGCCACGATTCTTTTTAAATGAAACATCCAACTTCTGGAAGAAATTGCGGAGAGATAGGATACTAAAGGCTTGGATTCTTGAAGGGTGGAGGAGCTGCTGCAGGACCCGCAAGACGGGCAGCGGGTGGTGTCCGCGGGTGCTGGCAGAGTCGTGGGCGCCCTTGGGCGCAGCAGCGATGCACCAGAGCACCCGAGCACGAGCCCTACCTGCGCTGGCCTTTCCATGGAAGTGCTGTCAAAACTTAGAGCTGCTGCTTGGACAGAGTTTCACTTCCGAGTATTAACCGTTTAATTGCCTGCTTCCTACGAGGCTCCCTGGACAGATGCTTTAAAAGTTAATCCCTCAAAATATTTGTATAAGCATTTTAACCTTTTTTTCCTTAGCGGCGTGTGCTGCGAAAACAAACTTCCCATCTTGGCGATGCGGGAGAAGGCTGAGCCGCTGGAGCCAGCCGCGGAGGGCCGGCGCGTGGGAGCCAGAGCGCGATGTGGGGCTGTGGGGCCTGTGGCCACCCCGGGCAGCGTGTTGCCAGCCGGCCGTTGGGTTTCGGTGGAAACTTCCACGCGCTGAGTGTGGGTCAGCACGAGAGGTGGCCCCAGCCCCGCACCACCAGCGTCCCACGGCGCTGAAGCGGTTAAACTGCTGTTCTGGTGTCCTTGCAAGATGAAAACTATTTTAGTCCCATGACACGAGCACTATGGGAGTTTAATGCTACAGTTCATTAAAAATGGAGGCTGGCCAGAGCCTCAGAAATACGATTTGGTAGCTTGGGCTTCCCACGTCCAGAGCACATCGGAAGGAACGATCTCTGCTGAACTCCCCCAAAACACGGGGAGGCTCTGACCCGAGGGTGCTGCCGAGCTCGTTTGCATAACCATATTCCTCTTTCTCGGGGAGGGGGGGGGGAACTTTCTGCAAAGCGCAGGCTCCCTCTGTGCTGGAGGTGCCTTGCGTGCCGCCCTCCTGGCAGAGCTGAGCCGGCCTCGGATGGAGCCGGTGCACAGCCAATGCCTAGAGGATCCTCCCCTCCCACTGTGACCTTTACCAGTCCTGTTCAGCAATTATCTCTATACCAGGCAGAATAATTCCTTTTTTAAAAAATTTTTCATCCCCCCCGCCCCCCCCCCCCCCCCAGCAGAGTTACAACTTGTGGCTTCCTGCTGGCTGCAATAGTGTCGTAACCACCAATTACCACGGCCGTGCCGTAGCGCTCGGCGTGGCCCGGGACGTGGTTGCGTTGTGCCAACTGCGTTCTGTCGTCTTCGGCGATGAAGAAGTGGTTTTGTTTGTGTCCGGGCCAGATTGCATGAGGAGCAGCGTGGAAGTATCTGTCGGGTTTTATAGCGCTGTTGAAGGCCCTGAAGTAGCTATTGCAATGGTTTTCAATGGGCTTCTAATTAGAAAAGCATTGGACTAATAGGATGAGCTATAATTAGCAAGACCTGCCCTCTAGATAGCTAATCAGGGACCAGAATACAGTTGCATATCCATTCATGCGGTTTCTATATCTGCACTTTCGTAGCAATTTGTTTAACCTATTGGAACCTTTTGGGGTGCTTAAAATAGTAAAACAGAGAAGACGTCCATGGACAAGACGACCTCCAAGCTTGCTGGAGTTCGGTCAATCCTCGGGTGGGTGTCAGCCCTTTCCTCCATCGCAGAGAGGAGGACTAGAAGTCGGTGAGCCATTGTCCTGCCTTCTGGACAAAAGAAAATAACTCTGCAACTTTTTGAGGAGGGAAATGACTCAGTTCTTGGTGGCTTAGCAGAAATAAGAGGCCGAGCTTCCAAGGAGTCGTCTTGGCAGCCAGCGTGCATCAATTACTGTGCTCCACCTCCAGCCCAGCGCTGCTGCCGTCTGCCCCGAGAGCCGACCCCGGCGGCGTGTCAGCGTGCTCAGCCCCGAGCAGGACCCGCTGCTGAAATTGTGGCTGTTGCCTGGTTCTTCGCTTTGTGCCGTGTCAAAGCAGCCTGGGATAAGGGGTGTTGGACTCGGCCTGCGCTGCTGGCGCAGGTAACTGCTGATCCAGTAGTATGGCAAAACTAGTTGGTTTTTCTAACTGACCAGTGTACACTGGCTGCGGGTTTCTTCCCTCAGTGTTTTCATAGAGAGGGAGAAGGAAGGTTTGGATATCACACACTGTGTGTACAGGCTCATAAAAGGATTTTTGTAAAGCGTAAGCAAGCGTCAGCCAGCGGAACTTTTTCTGGAGTAAGAAGCAGATAAACACACAAGCATGTTCTTCTAGAATTATTTTTATATGCTGTCCTACAGAATAAAAGCTTCACTAAGAAGTCGTTTCCCCCTTCTTTCTCTGCTTCATGTGCAACTTCATGGAGGCTTCTGCGGGGAACAGTGATGTGGTCTCGAGCAGGACCGGGAACGGGGGGACAGCTGACTCCATCTGTGTTACGTGGTGTGGGCGGTGGTGATACCCACCAGAACCTCTGACTGGATTTAGTCAGTGCGTCCAGCTTGGCACCAAGACTTGCTCTGGTGTCTTGTTAGTGAAAATACCAAAGTGTCGCTAAATTGCTGAACTGAGCCCGTGCGTGAGCATGAGTGTGACCATGTCACATCCAAAGATGACTCTTCATTTGCATCTCAGTGTTCTTGCCACTTAAGTAGCGTTACCTTCACGTAGGTAGCGCTGGACAAATATTGCCTTGTTGGCTGCACCTTACTAGCTATTAAAATGCTTGTCTGGGGGCCTGCTGGCTTCTTGGACAAATTAAAGGCAATGAATTTCTTTCTGAAGATGTGTCTTCAGGTGTTCTGCATGCACACGTGGACCCGTACTGCTTTTTGTGCAAGAAGTAAAACAAAGAGGGGGCACATCAACTGCTTTAAGACTTGCCCGGAGCAGGCTCCTGTGGTACCAGCTGTTAGGACAAGTGCAGGTCTCGTAGGTCTCGTCTTCCTCGAGGAAAACTGTCGGTTAGAAGTGGGAATGTTGGTTTCAGCAGGTGTTGGGGTCAGACCAGAGATAGCAAGAAGCAGTTGGTTTCCTCCTAGCATGTTAATGTAAAGTCTGAAGGAATACAGAGTAAGAAAAACAGTAACTTTACAATGGTTTTAACTGTGCTTTTGTTTTTAATCCAAAAGCATTTGAGCACACGCCTGGCCAGCAGTTCCTTTCCTTAATGTAACAGGGTGCAGTCTTCTCATCTTTCCCATGGGTACCAGTGTTTCAGGCCAGCTGTCTCATCAGCGAGCGAGTTTTGGGTGAAGGTGGTGGGCCTGTCACCAGCTATACTAACCGCTTGTCTCTTCCCGCAGGATCCTCGCTGCAGTTGCTTTCAGCCACTCGGCCTGGTCAGGATCCCACCTGGAACCCATGAACTTCACTGACAGGTAGGAGTTGTGAATAAGATGGAGGACGAGTCTCTAATGTTGCACAGACACCCCTTCTGCCCCTCGTTCAGTACTGGAGATGAGGAGGTGGCCTGGGAGGGTGGAATTGTCTTCTGGTCTTTTGCACCTTCAGCTCCTGCCTCATCCAGGAGGACAAGGAAGAGCTGCAGAGGAGCTCTGAGATCAAACTCAGATCAGAATTCGGCTCCTTAACCAAAAGTGGCCTTTCATTTAGCACTTTAGCTCCAAAGTAGGTAAATCTGCCTTGCTAAGGGACAAAGTTGTTTCACTTCCTTTTAACTGGGCAGTCACAACAGCTGCACAACATTGTCGGTCTTGAACGAGAGGAGAAGCAAAAGCAAGCACACAGAAATTCCTCCCTTGAGGCTTTCTGTATATTTTGATCATTTGTGCAACCCCCAGAAGAAAAATTATGAATGGAAATGAAATTTCTGCCGATACCTTGTAGCTCTGGCAATGCTCAGTGGTGTAGCTGAAGTGAAGCTCTCTTGCTCGGCCGTCCTGTGTGTGATGGTGCTCACCTGTCCCAAAATGAAGCATTTTATAAATAGCAATTTAAGGATTTACCCAATGTGGTTTTTTTCCCCAAAACATGTATTGCCAAGGCTCCAGTGGTCAATGCTAAGCATTTCTGGTCTTTGCTTTTCCTCCTGTCTCAGTTTTCCTGGTGTGGTTGTTGATGTCTCTGCTCGTAGATTTACTCATTTGATTTACTGTGTTTTACCCGAGTCAGCTTCAGAACTAACATCGTGCCAGCCATGAGCACCGCTGGGTTCTCTGGCTGTAAGTTCCCAAATCTTGCAAAGCAGTGCCATCTTTCATGAGACCAGAAGGCTAAATGAAATCATAAAAACACCTTAATGACATCAGTCGGGGGTGAAGGACTAGGAGCAACAGTGAGAGTAGCAGAGAGACTCACGCTTGGATGTATTGACCATAGGCATGGAAATTTCTTAATCTACTCTCTTGTTCAGTGGGTTATCACCATACAACACCTGAAAAACAGCTCTGTGCGGTTGTAGGGCAGTATGCACAAATACTATCTTATTTTGTCAGTTCAACTTGTTATCCAAATACTGCATTCTGAACCATAATCGAAACTGGTATTTAACGGCTCTCCTGCACTGAGGAATCTCCATGATTTTTTTGGTAATACAAAGCCCAGACATAGTCATTAGCAGACTTCCTGCCCAGTAGTTTCTAGACAAAAATAGATCCATAAAACTTGGGGGAGAATTCAGGTCAAACAAGGCCCTCGTGTAGTGGCTGTAAGTAGTGCCCTCTAAAAACACCTCTTTAAACCCAAAGCAGTGGACCTTAGAATTAATATAATTTTAAAGTTCCCTGTTAAAGAATTGGACTATGGATGGGTACATAAGAGAATTCCTTAGTTGTTCGGATCTTTCTTTTGGTACCTTGGCCTTTGTATCCACTTACACCAGTTCCCTCTATGATCGTCCTGTGGCTGTATTAAATAATTTATATTGGGTTGAACGTGAATCCAGAGCACAGCACTTCTTGGAGAGGAGTGATGCTGAAGCCAGTGTGGATGGTCTGGGTGCACAGAGAGCCTCCCTTCTCTTTAAGTTTTTAAAATGCAGAAAAAACCCAAGGAATTGCCTGTATTATAATATGCACAGCATGTGGTGCTGGAAAAGCTGATTGTTGTTGTGACTGAGTATTTAAAGATGCTAATTTTGCTGCTCTTGCATTAAAATAAATGAACCAACCTAGATCCCTCCTCTAATAAGCAGCATACATTAAATGGGGAGGGGGGTGGAAGAAGGGGAGAGGATCTGATTGCAATCTATGGTGCCGTTACTTAATATTTAAATCTGTTCCCATCAAATAAAAGTTTAAATCAAGTTACAGTCCTTTAAGTGCAAGGTTTTATTTTTGAGTCAAAATAAACACTGGATAAACAGTTTTTAATGATTAGTTAATACCTGTGAGGCTCGATGTGCCCAGAGAATCCGAACCTTGAGGAAAGGCAGACTCTCACCGAGGCGGAGTCGGACCGTGCGCTTCCAGTCATAGCTGGTGTCTGTTAACAAAATGACTTTGATTTCATTCTTCTCCTTCGGCTGCCTCGCGTGGGGGTCGCTGAATTCCCCCGGCAAGCTCAGGGGTGACAATGAACCAACTCCATGCTGAAGCGTGCAGTTCATTCCTGAAAACTCCAGCTCTGACTCACGGTCATGGAGCGTGTGAAAAACTGGCCCTGCTGTGCGGAGCGGAGCAGGGAAGCGGTGTCGTGGTGGCAGGACTGAGAAGCGAGGGGTGTTTTTTAGGCTGGATACTCCACGTAAAGAACAGCAACGCTAGCAAAAAGTATTCAGGAGAAAAAAAAAAGCAGGTTTTTTAGTTGCTTTATTATAATTTTTTCTAAGATCACCTTGATAGTGAACACTTCTCTGGAGCTCCTACAAAAATTTTGCAAGTTAGTAGATTGATTTTTACAGGCAACAGCTATTTCATGCAACAGCATTAGTTTAGTCTTTAAAAAAATAAAACATCTACATGTTTAATGTAATCTATGCGGCACATTGAGCTTTCTGTTAAGAATTGTGAATGCTTCTCTCTTTGTCACGCAGAGCCCTTCGATAGTGGTTAGACTCCCGACTAATAAATGGAGCCAAACTCAGCCATAATAGTGATTTTTAAGATGAGTTGACACAAACGCTGTGGAAAGCAGAAGGGTGACTCCTAGTGTAGTGGGACTTCAGCTACCAAAGTCCCGTTTCTGGCCAAATACAGAACTTCATGTTTGTGGTGCTCCAAGCTCGACTTCAGTGCCTTTCTACAAATGTTTATCTGTTCATTTTAGTAAATATTTAGTCAAGCCCGGGCTGAATTGCTTCCTACTGCACTACAATGACTGCCAGCAGTTGCACCGTGGGCACTGTGTGTCTTAGTGCCTGGTCACTCGGATGGAAATAAAAGCAGCTTCTGCGAGGCTGGAGGTGCAGAAGGAGCTGCAGGTGCTCCCCTCTGAAGCCAGGAGCAGCCATGGGGATGTCGTGGCTGTTTTTAGGACAGCGTAGGGTTCTGGGACCCCACATTTCAGCTGTTTTCCTTCAGCGATTTGTTGTGTTGGTATCCCTGAAATGATGCTTTTCTGGTGGTGGACTGCTCGGGAGAACTTTCCTCTGCTGCCTCCAGATGCCCGACACCCGTGGCACAGAGGAAACTTCTGTGGGCTCTGTCTCCTTTTAATTGCAAGTACTTAACAGTCCTAAGCAAGCTCATTTATTTTTCCCCGAATGCTTAAAGAAGGGGGAAATAATAATAATAGCAAAAAAGGGAGGCAGGACTGCGCAGCCGGGAGGTGCTGTGGTGGCCGGCTGGCGTGAGCACATGCAGCTGAGCAGCGTGGGAGCCCGGTGAGGGAAGGGTTAAGGGCTGCCATTTTGTTATGTAACACCCTTAATGGACATATCAGTGAATGGCACCAAAATGGCAGGGCTTAACCCTTGGTGGGCTGCAGTGCTCAGCCAGCCAGGGGCTGGGAGCCTCTCCCCGCTGGGAGCAGGGAGCGGGCTGCGAGCAGGTACCCTCCTCTCGTCCCTTCTGCTGGAGGGGGCTTCAGCACTGGCAGTTCTTCTTCTTTTTAGGTCTCGTGGTATGGAAATAATGGCTGAGACAGCAAAATGATCAACCCACCTCTGGCTGCTCTCACGCTTTTTGTTGCCTTCATCAGGCAAAGGATGGATTTTTGGTTGCCCAGTTGAATTCAGGTGCGGGATGATTTCTGGGTTGTTTTTTTTTTTTTTTCAACCTGCAGAAGAACCTGTGTTCTTGTCCTACTGCTGTTGCATTAGTTTAGTCTTTAAAAAAATAAAATCTAGTTCTTACTTGGGCTTTCTAAAGTTTTTTTTTTTCCTAAACATCTATGTGATAAGGTCATGAACAACTTCTCTGTGTGTGCATGTGTATGCACATTTATACACGTGCACGTGTGAGTACACATGCACACAGTTAGTACACACACACACACACACATATAAAAATTTAATTACTTTTTCCAGGGCATCTCACTTATGGCTTCAGGATCAATGAGTATATAGGAAAAAAACCCACTTATGGCATAACAAGAAAACCAGCTCAGTTGAAGCAGTGACTTTGCATTGAAACTTTTTACATCCTGCTAGGAGAAATTAATTTCTAGGCATGGTGGGGCTGGTGCGTGCGGCTGATCCACGGTGACTGCACGGGCTGCGCCTGCAGGTCGGGCTGGTGCCCACAGCGGGTCCGTGCTGGGTGCGAGGGACTGGTCAAGAGTCAGTAAGTTTTTGATCAACTACCTTTAGCAAATACTCACTGAGGAGCGTTGGATGTGTCTTAACCTCCCTGTTTCCTCCTCTGTAACCTTGTCTGGTCTTTCTCTCTTTTTTTTTTTTTTTTTTTTAATTTCCCCCCCCCCCCGCTCTTTTGCTGTAAAAGTTTCCAGATCATGCTGGGGAAGAGGGTTGATTGTTGATCTTTGCTTTTGGCTACCAAAAAGAGCGATTATCACATAGCTGGATGGGTTAGTGTGCGGCTGCAGTGGGATTCGAGCCCGTCTGCAGATGGTCTGTGCTGAACCCGTATCTGCTGCCGGGGCTCGCCAGCAGGGCTGAGGATTCTACCAAAGTGTCGGGATGTAATTTTAACTTCAGTCCTTTTAACTTCAAACCACCAAGTTGTGCTAAACAGTGAAAAGTAAGCAGAACTACTTCTCTGTGAAAGAATTACTTGGAGTTTGTACGAGGAAGTTATAAATCATGAATGGGAGAGGAGTGAGGAGGTAATATGGGTAACTCTGAATGGGATGTGGGGAAAAGTGGAAGTGTACATTACAAACAGCAAGCAAAGTGTGCTGCTTTTTTTTTTTAAAAAAAAAAAAGGTTTTGTCTTCATGTACCATGTCAGTGTTCTCTGTGTGCATCAGAGCTGTTCCGGCTGCTGCCCCGCTCCCCTGTCCGTGCCCTGGTCAGGCAGCAGCCGGGTGAGCCGGGCATGGCTTCTGCAGCTGTTTGGGTTTATTCCGGGCTGGACCGTACATCTGGAAAAATCAGCGTAAAGTAATTCATTTCCCAAGTCTTAAACTGGAACTTTGTGAGTTTTTTCCTCTTCTGTAACTTTTCCCTGCAGCAGCAAAAGCAAGCAAGAGCAGGTGATTGCAGCAGCATCCCCAGCCCTTTGCGAGGGCCTGGGCTGTATGTCACATGTCCTTCACATCCCTGCTGGAAAAGACACTGGCTGATTTAAACCAGGTTTATCTTGGTCTTGCTGCTCTGCTCTTTGGAGGGAGGAAGGATTTGGAAGACAACAAGAGAGCTCTTTTGACCCTTTTCCCGATGGAAAGCGTACCGGTGGTATCACAAGCATACACGGTGTTTACCGGGCTGGTGTAAATAGGTTGGGAACTCAGGAGGTTTGGGGTTTTTCCTGTTGTCAGTGTGCTCAGAGGGCAGTGGAGCTGCATGGAGGCGTTTTTGACAAGGCTTCAGGGTGACCAGTGTAATGGCCTGCAGTCCAAGGAGTTTATTGTGGTTTATATGGTATACTCAACTGCCTTTTGAATTATCGTAGTAGTTAATCTGTTACAGTGATAGCACTTAACAACTGAGCATTTGCTGCTTAGGTCCTGGGCGCTCCACCCCGAGCTATTCCAGTCCTTGTAATAAAAAGCAGAACCTTTCATAAAACTTAAAATTTACTGTGTAATACTTGCTTTCTCTTCCTTCTTTCAAATAAAAGGTATAATCGAGTTGAACCGAAGCTGTTTACTGTTCGTGCTGATCGGTTCCTTTTGCTGTTAACGGTGGGGAAGCAGAAGTGGTGATTTTGGGAACGGCTTCAGAAGTTACATGTTATCCTTGAAACAGCCTGGATGTTTTGAACCATCTACCTGATTTATTCTCATCTACTGGAATCAGTTGGTCACGGTGCAAACTCAGTAAATCCAGCAGATATAAGGGCTGGTCACAGAGTGTGCTGGTAAGATGCTGTTTAATAGTGGTGGTAAAGCCTCAGGTGATGACTGGCATGCTGTCCTCGGGTGCTGGGGATTAAGCAAATTGCCAGATTTGCCACTGGGAGAGAGTTTTCTTCCCAGGTGGGTTTGGGTTTCTCCCATGTCCTCCTGTCATGAGAGGAGCCGCTCGTGCCCTCTCCATGGAGGACGACACTGTCCCTGCTGGTGCAGGTCTCTGCAAGCACCCTCTTCTTCCTCCTCTCTTCCAGGGTACCTGTCTGGTTTTAACCTTTTCCTACAGACCTCGAGTTTAGGCTGTTTTGGGAAGAGTTTTGTAGTCTCCCATGTGAAATAGATCCTGCCGGGGACTTGCCTGAACTGTTCACCTGCTTCTCAATGCCCTCTGACATGCAGGAGATGGGGCCCAGTAACCCATGTGATTCTCATAAAAATCTCTGACAATCACCAGTTTTCATCTCTCTTCCTGAAAAGAGAGGCAGAATAACCTTTTTAAAGAAAATCCTTCTCATTATTTTATCTTTTTCTCCTCCCCTTCTCTCAGTGCTACATTAATTTTCCTTCAGGTCTCTCTGCATCTGTATCCATGTTAGCAAACTCTTTTCCAGTACCATTTCCTGAAAGGGTTAAAACTGGTTTAGGGAGCTTGATTTTAGGGCTCATCTACAGTAAGTATGATCGCTATCACAATAAATATAACCACTATTGTGATAGGGGAACTGTGCAACCAGATCTCTCTATTACATGAGCCTGCACTTGCAATCTCCAGATTTGGCTGTAAAAACCTTAGTGCAATCTCGTCCCAAGGTCTTTCCAGTAACGTAGATCTTCCCAACGCGCCGTTTCGGTTGTGCTACAAACACTCTTCTCTCTGGCAATCACTGTCCCTGGTTGCTGCTTTTTCAGCCTACGTCGTTGCAACAAGACACTGTGAATTTTTAACAGAAACTTGAACTGAATTTTGATTTGTAGAAAAGTTCTCGTAGCAGCAGCACCGTTCCTCAAAGGAAACCAGAGGCATCGCTTTTTGCCCGTGTGAGTTGGGAGCACGCAGGGAAGCTGAGGCCATTTCCAAATCAAGTTCTTGTTGGTGTCTGATAAGGGGGCGACGGTGGCGTTACAAGGGGAAATGGCCACGGCTGGTTCGTAAAGGAATTGCAGGGGGCAAGATGTGATGTCCTTGAGAATTTGTAATAGGAGAGGGTTTTGCTGGAAAGGTACATTGTGCGTTTTCATCAGGGTTGTTAATCTGTTCAGTCTGACCTTTGTAAGGAGTTTGTGTACGAAGGGTTTGCCCCTGGAAATGCTCTGAGCCGGGTGCTTAGTGCCTGCCTCTCTCCATCGCTCCGAGACGAGCTGTCTGGGTTAGCTTAGTGAGGTATTCAGTTTGCATTACCTGTCTTTATGTCAGGATTTTGACTGCATTAATTTTTTTAAATAAAACTTAGTGCTGATACGAGATTTAGGTAATTTCCATTGCTTGTGATGTTCCTCAGGTAAGCGAGCTTCAGCTCTGAGTGTGCAGTTCTGCCTGGCAGCTTTACGTGTGATGTGGTATGAACTATCCCAGTATAGCTGAAGATGCTGCCTTTCCCCATCCCAGTCAAAACTGGAAAAAACAAAGGAGTTGAAATAAAGCATCGTGTAAATGTTCTTAAAGTTTGGAGCCTGAAGTGCTGCTGTAGCTCTCGGATCAGCACAGGCTGCTGGAGCTGCGAGGCTGGAGAGCATGAAGATGCTGAAAATAAACCCAGATCAGGGTTTAAGGAGGTTTCCTACTGACTAAGCAGTCTTGCTTCAAGAAAGTCGCTGTGATTAATGGCACATCTCAGCTCCGTAAGCTGGGCGATAGCTGCCGGTCCTTTGTTTTAGCCCTGGGTGCAGATGCGTTTGCACTGAGTTAATAGGAGGAAGAGTTGCGATTCCCCGGCAGCCGGTTGAGGGGGAGAAGCAGTTGTCATGCTGCCGAATTGTCAGCAGAGACACTTAAACCGAGGTACTATTATAGTTAAAAGCTGAGCTTTAGAGGGCTGGCTGAGCCGGAGCGGGGTTTGGAAAAGGCTGCTGCCTGTCAGCTGGGGTACGCTGAGCTGCACCGAAAATCTCCGTGCTGCTGGCTGCCTGCCTGGGCTGCGTGCTGTTTACTCGCTTTCAGAAATACCGAAATTTAACTTCGCCTTTCTCTAAAACACACCTTTCTCTCCTTATTGTAAGTTCAAGTGTGGTCACACTGTAAATGCAGATCAGCTGAGGGGAGGCACTTTGTGTATTGACTAGGATTTTAATTCTCCCCCCACCCCTTAAAAAATACATATTTCATCCAACACCGTGCTGAGAAACTTGTGGTCCCTTGCATGGGGCTTACGCTATCAAAGTGGCCATTTCACGTAAAGCTTATGTGACACTGTTGAGTAACGGGGTGGTGGGGGTGAGCAGAGGTTAATTATGTTGTGTAATTATGTTAATCTCTTGCTGCTAAAAACATTTTAAAGACTTTGTTGGTGCGTTGGCCTTACTCTTGAAATCCATTTTAAAAGGAGGAGGAAAAAAATCTGGGATGGAAGGAATGCTTAAAATCAATTAATTAATTAAAAAAATTGGTGTGGGGGTGTGTGTATTTCTCTCCTCTGCCCTCATGGCACCCCCTTGGTGTGTGGTGTCCCCAGGCACCCGGAGGGGAGCAGCGGTGCCGGAGGAGGAGGAGGAGGGATGCTCCGGGGTGCCGGCCGGGTTAGCCCCGCTGCGGGTTGCCTGCCGCCGGCTCAGACTGGTTTCTGGAAAGTGCTTTGTCTCGCAGGCTGCATCCTGGGAAGGGTCATGTGGAGCCCAGTGATGTCATGGGATCAAAGCCTGACTCAGCTCCGCGTCCGATGGATGGGTGTCCGCAGGTACCGAAGTGCGGGCTGAGATGGCAGAGCCCACCAGCAGCGAAACTTCCCGTGCCTCCGGCAGGCGAGGAGTTAAGGCTGGTTCCCCCGAGCCCAGCGCTTCCTCTGCCGCCTGGAAAAGCCTGGCTCCTTCACCAGGAGGGGAGAAAGTCTCAACTTGAGTATTACAATGGCAGTGCCTTAGCGCCTGGCGGCAGGCTGTCAAGAACTCTGGAAGCCTCTCTTCACGCAGGGTGTGGTGGTCCTTTTCCCCATAGTGTCTGACTCCCGAAACTTGCAATCAGGCTCAGGTCCTCAGAAAGACATGGCAGCAGTCCCAGGCAGATCCTAATCTAGAATTTTGTAATTGCATTTATTTGCATGTGAGGCAAATACATACATTCTTCCTGCCTTTTGGTAAAGAGCCAAACTTTTTTTCGTCGTGGGGGTTTGTATGTTCGCCTGTGCTCTAATGCAGGGGTTGGTTGTTTTTTTTCCTCCTTGGTGATTCTAGTTTATGCTTAGTGAGGTTTGTGTGTGTGTTCTTGTTTTGCCTCTTTTTTTTTTTTTCATTTGTTTGTTTGTGCTTAACATAAAAAGTGTAAGTACAGTGATGCCGGGTGCTTAATAGCTTCAGTCTGAGATGTATTTTGAAGATAGGGTAAGCGAGCATACTGGCAAAACTTTGATTGCTCTTTCTGAACTTCTTTTGCAGTAACCACTGTACTTTGCCCTGTTTTGAAATTAAGGTGTTTTGTCCAACTTTTTTTCCAGCGTACTTACCTCATTTGCGTCTCCTCTCTCCCCAGAGCCTCACAATGACAGAGGAAGCATGCAGGACACGAAGTCAGAAACGAGCGTTAGAACGTGAGATAACGCATAACGATGTGGACAGTAAAAAACTAAAAATGGAGAAAGGACTGTTAGGAACAGATATAAATGCTGAAGGCGACATGAAAATAAAAACAGATCCTGGAGCTGGAAAAGTGCAAGGATTATTAAAAAGTGGAGAGGTGAAAGCGACCATCAAAGTGGAGGTTCAGACGGGAGATGAGCCTGTGGACATGAGCACCTCCAAAAGGTGAGTGACGACCTACGTGCTGCGGTTGCACTGTAACGTTCGGGGCACCGGCACAGCAGGAAGAAGTCCTCTGCATCATAAAGGTAGAGAGAATTAAAATTTTACGTGTCTGTGGCAGCTCTGGCTCTTCACGTGAGATTCAACAGCTACTTCTGTATAACTTCCTTACTGATTTTTCTTCCACAAGCTTTGACAGCCGTGGCAGCTGTGATGAGCAGCTGAATAAAGAAATACGGTCTTGAATAGAAAAACGTACAAGTTATAAAGAGGATGCGCTTTGAGCTACTGATTGAGATTTATGTGAGGAAGAGTGGTTTGGGTTTTTGTAATTGAGCTGTGATATAGGAAAAATAATAGATTATAATTGTCTAAACAGAGGAGTTTTAATTGCAACTTGATTCTTCCTGACAGAGCAGTATGTATGGATAAGTCTGACTTTCTTTTTGAAGGAACTTGTGGATTTTGACACTGGAAGTGTTATGAAAAGGCAGCACCTGTCTGCAGCAATTCTCTGTAAGACAAGCTCTTAATACTTTTTTGAAAGTCCAGCCTCCTTAAGATGTCTGAATTTTGACATCTGAAAGCGTGAATTCAAAGTCCTGTATCACTTTGGAGAATTTTATTATTACTGAAATGTAAAGCTTTTCCTTTGACTTCAATATGAGATACAGACATGAATTGGGTGGTTCTCACATCTACAGGCATCACTTTAAAGGCAGATTCCGAATCTTCTGCCGTATTTCTAACCCAGACTCTGGCTGTACCAGCATGAAAATTCTATCAGAAGTTCCGTGGCCCTGATGTTGGCCCTTTAAGGTCTTGCTTTTTATTTTGTAGTCCAGTAAGATCCAATATATCGAGCAGGAGGTCTAGAAGCCTCGTTTATTCCCGGTGCCGACACCAGCTGATGCTGGAGTGTGGTGATACGTAAGAACTGAGACCTGCCTTGTCTGTGCAAAACGGCTTGAACAGTTCTTGGGAGTAATAAATCTGTGTTTGCTTGGATGTCAGGTGTTACAGCAGTGCAGCTTTGAGGTGTGAAGCTGAGAACATGAGATCCTTATGTATCAACTGTGCAGGAATGATTGGGAGGAGAGGTGCTTACGGGTGCTGCCAAGAAAATTGGTATCTTTGATGTTTAATGGCAGTTCATCTGTAAACTTTTCCAAACTTTTGGTGCTTTTCTAAGAGAAATAACTTAGACTGCAAGAGCCTGGTTACTTTATCCAAATATTACTTCAGCGTATGTAAAACAAGACCTCGTCCATCAGCGTGATTGAGGGAAGGTGATAGTTTTTAGCTTTCTCTATAAACCTTCTGCCAAAGGGACGATTACACAAGTTGCCCAATTTAATACTTAGGAGGTGCTTGTGTCTTGCACAGAAGCAGTTCACTGGGGTACTGGATGACTTCCACGTCAAGCAGTTGTATTGTGCTGACTAGGAGGAAATCTCTGAAGGTGTCTTTTGGCGCTACCTACTAATTAACAAAGTTATGCATGCCCTTTTTTTGAAGAATATCTAAAAAGATTGCTCATACCAAAAATTGAATAAATTAGAATCAGGTATTCTAACTCTTGTTGCAGTACTTGCCCCCACATGCATGTGCTCTTTGTGAATTTATAATATTTTTGAAATGTGTGCCAGTGTTTCTGCGCTGTTGGTGTCCGTCTCTGTGGCAAGACGTGCAAACAGGATGATGAAGGGGCTGTACACTTAACTTCCCAGAGAGCATCTGGAACAATAACACCTATTTAGATGAGATGAGAGAACATCCTCTCTCCGGACAGCGTTCTTATTTCAGGTGGTAATAGGATATTGTTGTATTCAGTTTCGGCAAGGAGGGAGAAGAGGCTTCCCCATACAAAAAATATGCTTGCGTAAGGAGGCAGTCTGATCCCAATTCTGCTGAAGTTAATAAATATAATTAAGAGTTTCATGAGGCTTTGGATAAGCTCTTTGGATACTGTTTGTGAGTTGGAACACCTTTCGTCATGCATATTTGTATAAAACTCTTAATAGAGAGGAATTAAACCCTGGGTCATCTCAAATGACAAAAATGAGCCTGAATGATTCTGCAAACTTCTGGGAGTAAGGCAGCAGCTTCCCAGGCCCTGGGGCTCTGCTCCTGCGTTGTGGCCGTGCCCTTGGTCCGTGCGTGGCTTCGCTCCCGGAGCATAAACGTGGCGCTGAGCAGCTGACCGGCCTCAGGATGCAAATATCTCCAAGTGAATGCAATCTGAGTCTGGAGATGCCTGTGATATAGAGGGAGCTTGTCTCTGGATGAGTCTGATCCCTTGCATATATAAGAATACAATTGGCATTTGTAGGGAAGGTGGATCTTCATTTCATAAGGCTTTTTTTTTTTTTTTTTAAGTGTGGGACTTACCTTTCCAGACCTTTGATCTTTAGAGGAATTTAGCTCACAGTTTTCATAAGACCTGTGTCTTTAAAGCAGTTGAGCTGATTTTCTGAGGAGATGAAAAAAGAGCTGTTGCTTAAAATGACTGAACAGCTACAAACTTCTTGGGTAAAATTCATGCTTAGTGATGTATGGTGTTTTGGCTTTTAAACTTCCGTAATACTTTTAGAACTGAAAACATAATATTTTCCTTGGAAAAGGTAGCCCAGCAATAATCACAGTTTAACTGACATAAAGCTGATTGAATGGATTATCTTCCTGAAATCAGTTGATTTTCAAGATCTGAACGACAAACCTGGCAATATCTCTGCGTTAAACTTAAATATTTTTCTTTTAATATTTTTTTTTTTTCTAAACCTTGAAGTTAAATTTAAAAATAGTATCTGGTTTGAGCACATTTACTGATGCCAGAAGAAACAGAAGAAAGTCTGTAGTGGTAGAAGTCTTTGATGAGAGGTCACACAAGGCCAAACCAAAATCTTGCTCCTCTGCCTGGCGTTTCTGCAGCACTGGGAGCTCGCTGCGCTGCTGTGTAATTATCCCAGACCTACTGCGGAGAAGGAATGGGAGGAAGGAGAGTCTGCTCCCCTCGATAAGGACACGTCTCGTTTGCAGTGGGACGGTAAAATAGTGTCACGTAAATGGCTTTGCTTGTGAGTACACTGATTTACATCAATAGGGGTGCTGGAGGGAAAGAACGTTTGTCAAACCTGGTTGAATCCTGGTGTCTTACGGTGCTTTCAAGCTCTGCTTTCCCTTTCCTCTGCTCTTCATCTCTCCTCTTCTTTCCTTGCCCTTAAATACATGAGTTTCCTACCACGTGTGCCCTGCGCTGAGCATCGGTTGCTTCCCGCTGAGGCTGGGGCTTTCTCCTGGAGCCATTCTTGGCTCCTGCTGCCCGCTGCATTGATTGCGCTCCAGACGCAGCTCCCTTCATCTGGGGTATACGTTCTGACCGTTTGGCAAGGGGTTTTTTTTCCCTAGTTCTATTTCCCGAGCTATACAAAATGAACTAGCTGCATACACAGTCCTGGTTAAGCTCACGATTTCTGGTGTGCTCACAGGAAGGTTTGGCAGAGACCACAAGTGATGTTTCTGGACACAGCTGGCTAGCTGGATGGGAGCTGCTGTGCTCAGACAGGTCTACGAGGACAAATTCTCCTCTCTCCTGTGTACTGTTAGCCCGACTGTAGGAAAACCTTGCTCATAAATAGAGGAGTGGGGTGTTTACAGGCAAGAACACTACTTGACCCCGTGAGCAGCTGTGTTGTGCTTGGTTGTTGCGCTGTGCTATCTTAAATCCTCAAAATTATAGTAACTCTCCAAATAGATAACCTCAAAGTCTGTTTCACTTCAGAATTCTAAAAAGCGAGGCTTCTCAGTGCTGCAAGAGAAGTGAGAGAGAGCGAGAAATGGTTTTGTCGCAGCACACGAGCACGATGGCAGTGGTGAAGGTGATATTGGTAATAAAACACAAAGAGTTGGCTTCTGTCTCTCCCCGGTTCTCGCTTTGGCTTGATAGCACTCTGGGAATGAGCAAGCTCTGTAAAGCAAACTGGAAAACTTTTTAGGCAGTTGAACATCTTGCAATTTTTCCTGTATTGTCAAGAGTGGTAAATTAGTGTATTAACTATTTCATCTGTATTAATTGTGGTTTGATCAAAACCAGTTTAAGGCAAGCTGATAAACGGGAATTATTCCTACAGATTTCGTATCATTCGGGGTCTTACTTTTTAAAAAGCCCAGCAAACAGAAAAACCCCCATTCCGAACCACTACATGTATTGTGTCATCTTCTCACATTAAGCTACAGAGTCTGGATTTTCCTTCCAATTGAAATACAAGTCTGGAGAAGCCAAAAAGTCTGCATTTGATACGTTTGGTTTATTTTCCACCAAATGCACCCATCTATTGTCCCCCGATGTGTGGTACCCACAAGTGTCAAATACACCCACAGCGTTAGGATCCTGCTTCTTGAAATTACATGGAGCTGGCCCTGACTTAAGCCATTGCTTGTTTGCTTAAATGAAAACTGTCAGGAAGGGTGAGAGTGAGGAGTGTGTAGGCATCCCTAGAGCTGATGCTCTCGGAAAAATAATCTATCCAAACGCCTTAGGTCCTTCAGTTTTAGGTCTTGCTGGTTATGATTTGTGTGCTTGACAGATGTCGCGCTGCTCAGGAACCTCAGAATAATCATGTTCTTTTGTTACATGGGATGATTTAAAATATCTAATAGAAATTGTTTTGAAATTGTATGAAAGTTGGCCTAATAGCTGTGCTCTGAATTTCCCTGTTAGGGTTTGGATGCTAAATTTTGGTGCTTTGAAGGATTTTAGGTTGGTTTGGGGTTTTTTGTTTTGTTTTTTTTCATGTGGCCAAATCACATTTAAAACTTCGGAAGTGAATGGATTTGACTCTGAAATTCTAACGTGTTCTTAAGCACATCGGGATGCAGTCTGTGTAGGCTGACCAGACTCTCCGCTTTACTGGAATTTACTGGGAACAGTGTTCACGGCAGCGCCAGCGAAGAGCAAGAGGCTCCTCTCTTCCCATTAGTAAGCCTGGAAATATGGCCCAGCCCCGTACTTCAGATCCCCTTTTCAGCTTATGTACGTTGTGTCTGTGCCTCCTGTACTGAAGGATATTGTGACAAAATTGATGCCAG
This sequence comes from Strix aluco, assembly GCF_031877795.1. Taxonomy (NCBI): domain Eukaryota; kingdom Metazoa; phylum Chordata; class Aves; order Strigiformes; family Strigidae; genus Strix; species Strix aluco. Next base: position 1,344,371 of record NC_133959.1, on the reverse strand, counting down.
AGTTTCTTGGGGAATTTTAATGTTTCATTTTAAATGCAGACATAGTTTGATTAAAGTTTTCTTCCTGTATGCTCAGAGGAAGGGATGGAGTTTGTTTTGCTTCGGTTTCACACCACAGTCACTAGATCCATTGCAACGGCTTTGATTCGTGTAGATAAAACATCTCCAGGAAAAAAAAAAATTCCCCACTGTATTGCTTTTTCTTTCCTTGTTTGTCTTCCTTCCTTGCCAAATATTTTTGGATGAGAGTATACAAGAGATTGTTGAATGGACTGAGGCAAAACTGTTGCATATTTGCTAATGCAGATTAAGCTTTAGTTTGAATAACAGTTGTGATGCTTCCTTCAGTTACCTGCAAATGAGCAGAAAATGTTGGGATACGGCAGGATGGGGCTGTCTGGGTCTGCTCTGCAGTGGGGGATTTCGGGTTTCAGGTCAGCACTACTGTAACTTTAACCAAGTGAGCATCGCATTGATTTTTTTTTTTTTTTTTTTTTTCCCCCCAGAGTGATCAAAAGAGCATTTTAGAGCATGGGTAAGATCTGGTCTGTAAAAGGAAGCTTATTTTTTTGTGTAATGCTTCTGGATCAGTATGAAGGAATGCAAAGAGTGCTTGTTGAGATACAGGAGCTCTTCTGTTAACGTTGTGACGCTCTCTGTAAGCTGCAGCGCCAGTCCTCTGAAATTAAACCCTCTACCAAAACCAGTAGTTCCTGGGTGTCTCTTTTTCTCTCACTAGTGTTAGGGTTAAACTTTGTCTTCCTTGGTCATTCTTCATTGAAATTTCTGTCTGGCAGGAAGGTGAATCTGTTGGAAAAGTCGAGTCCAACTCGAGATACCTTAGACCTTGGATGTATCATCTTCAAGACAAAAATTTAATTAATCCTCCCCTGGTCTAGCTAAATGGAAGCAGACCTCCAAGGCTGGATTTGGCCACCTTGACCCTCTTCTTTCTTTCAGATCAGCAAATAAATACACAGTGTCCCCATGGGAAAGTGGCTTTTTCGTTTGGTTTGTTTTTTTCTGGAATAGTTGTTGTGCTCTGAATTGCCACAGGATGCTCCAAGACACTCAGGAAAACTCTCGAATAGCGTGATGTGTCTGTCCTTCTGCTCTGAGGTTTTTAAAGAGAATATTGGAGGAAGCATGGCCTTTTTCTTAGCGCACTTAGTGACTTAGGAGGTCTGCGTTTGATTCCTTACACAAACTTTCTGCAAGGTCTCTTTTAAATTGTATTTTATTGCTGTGAATGCTTAAATGGGTGTACGTAACCGGGCAGCAACCCTGCTTTCATCTTCTAGCACAGAGTCCAAATGATTGAGACAGCAACACTTATGAAAGCTGAAGGGAGAATAATAGAACTATGTCTTTATTTAGCTAAAGGATATGCCTGATGGCTTCAGAGGATAAAGGTCATAGTATCAGGGCAGTTATCCCAAATTATTAACTGCTGGTGGCAGTATTTTTCTGAAAGTGGTGATATTTCCATTGTCTGTCTTATTTTGAAACATCTGCTTTGAATTTTTTGCTTTACACACAGGCTAACAAAAGAGTAAAGCAAACTCCTTTTTGAAGGAAGATTGTTTTGCACAGTTCTGGTCTACATTTCTGGAGTTCAGTCTTGTGCCACCTCGTTCACTGTGCAGTTGGTTGTGCTGCTGAGGAGATAAATCCTGTGATACCGAGTATGAGTCGATTTGGTTGCTGTGGTCAGTATGTGTAGCCTTAAAAAATAGATACTCCCTGCTTCAAGAAGGGCTTTTCCTCCGTGAGGTCGCATGTAGACTCAAAGTTGGTGTAGGGAGATGGTCCTAAACGGGTACGACATGCTTTTGTGGAAATATATGATTTGAGAACTCTGAATGTAGCGGTTTCTAATGCGGCTTTTATTAGATCAGCGTCTTATAAAATAGCTGTCAGGAATATCGTAATGTATCTTGCAAAATGGAGAAATCGTACGGTCAGGCCAGTGCCGGGCGGTCCTGGTCGTGTCTCCTGCTTCACAGCCTGGGTGCAGGATGGGGTTTGTCGCAGAGCTGTTGTGGGCGAGGTTTTATTTCCTAGTTCCAGATCTCATATCGTGTCTCATATCGTGGTCCTACAAAACAGCTTAGGCAGCCTTTGTTTTTTTGGTTGGGTTTTTTTTTTTTTTGGTGCAAAGCAGTGGTATCTTGCATAGACACTTTGTTTTGCTGTTGCTCTCTTCCCGGTGCAAGGAGATAACCGGGGGTACCCCCCGCAGCAGAGGGGATCCCCTTGGCGAAGGTGCTCTAGGTCCGTCTCGGGAAGGTCCCGGTGTGGTGTCACGGCTCGGCCGTGGCCGGGCAGACCAACGTCCATCCCAGCTCCTGGGGCCGTGGCCGTGGGCTGGCGAGAAGCGTTTGGAACCAGTCGGTCGTGTGGCGAGAGCGTGAACGGCCGCTCTCCCTCCATCCTGCCCGGCTCCCCGGCCGAGCGAGCCCAGGCTTGGCCGGGCGGGCTGCGAGCTGTGCTCCCCCTCCTCCTAAATTTAGTTGTGTTTTTTTCAAAGATAAGAGTATTCAGATGGCTGATGAACGCAAACTTCTGTTGATCGCACATTGCTGCAGATGTCCTGTCGTTCTGTTATCAGCACATGTCGTTGAATTAGTTCAGGATTAACATTTTCCTCCTTGTGCTATCCGGGGGCTGGCAGGCGTCGTCTGTCAGCCTGGCCTTCCTCATCCAGCCTGAAAATAAAACTAGGAGGACTCCACAACGCGGGCCAGTGACTCTCTCGGGGCTTTTTTTTTTTTTTTTTTTTTTTTTTTTCCCTCCCCATTTCTCACTTCATTTCTTGAAAAACACCAAGGGGACCCTTGGTGCAGGTGTCTGCGGTGGGGGACCCCGGGGAGCAGTGGGGACCCCCGGGCATGGCCGCTCCATTTTCTCTGCCGGCACCTGAGCCCGACCTCACCTCACAAAATGAAGGCCGGGCAGCACCGGCTGGGACCGGCCGTTGCCATGGTTTTCACCGTGGCAGGTCACGTGCCTGGCGTGTCACATGACCCAGCGGTGGCCCCGCTCGGTGCGGGCGGGGAGAGCCCCGGTGCCGCCATCTGAAGCGGGTTCAGACGCTGCCGCCTCGGCCGGAGGAAAACTGGCAGGAGCACGGCGACGGCGGCTCCGCCATGGCCCCGTTGGCAGCTCCCGGGTTCCGCCAACCTCCCTGCCGAGGACGGCCCGACGGCAGCCGGGCTGCTCTCGCCACGGCTTGGCGAGGGGGCGAAGCGTCGCCCATGGTGGAGTCCATCATCTGCAGCCAGAGAAAATCCTTCACGTCACCTCGTGTTTGTGGATGGAACGTGTTGACCCCGTAGCTTTCCGCAGCAGCCGCGTGGGCTGGTTCAAGGGTGGAGCTGGCGAGAAGAGCCCTTGTGTTTCAGGAGTGGGCTGGTTCTGCCGGCTGCTCAAATCCCCACGTTTGTGTGATTCTCAGCTTTTTAGGTAACTGTCCCTGCTCTTCCTGAGGGACTGAACCTGAGGGTTTGAGGAGGAGCGGCCGGCGCCTGGCTCCAGTTGAGCATCAGTCCTTCCCGCGGAGCTGCTCCTGCTGTCACCTGGAAAGGGCTCCGCAGGGACGGGCTCAGCACGTCGGCGCGTTCCCGGTGCGCCCGGCCGGTGAGAGCTCGGCCCGACCCGGTTCTTCCCCGCTCAGAGCGACCTGAGCCAGTTTGGTGCTTTCAGACACAGGACAAAGCTGGAAAATACTTCACCTGTGCCACTGTTAAACTCTGAGGTTGTTTCAAAATTAAATGATTCCAGTTTACTGGTTTGCTGTGCCCTCTAGAGGACACTCTACTTTTTTCATTATTTTTTTCCACTAACATGGAAATTGTGTTTTAAAAGCTGGGTTTTGAAGTATTTGAGGCTGGTTCTGCAGTATCCAAAATACCGTTCGACCTGCCCCGAGCCTCACTGAAGGTGTGTGTTCCGCAGAGATTATCAGGGCAGGCGGCTTTTCGGTGCTGTTACTCAGTGTGAATATCCTTTGCATCACTAATTAAGATAATAAGGATTAATTTCTGCTAATCATTGAATTCCTAATAAATGTGACATATCAGTTAAGTCTAGAAATTGTTGTTTAGCCTAAGAAGTAATTGCCTGATATTTAAAAATCCAAAGCTCGTATGCCACGTCGCTTACTTGTGAATAATACAAACCACACTTAAATATTTGCTTCGTACAAATTCTTTATGCGTTTTGTCTAATGCATAAATGTAGAAGGTTCTCACTGTAAACGTTACTGTTCCTGCTTCTGAGTTACAAGAAAAACAAAACAATTACTTGTGTTATGTTCTCCTAAAATTCTTGCTGTTGGCCCTTTCTCAAGCCCTGTGGTTGTTGCCGGGGCAGCGGGGAGGACTTTGCTGTCCCGCTCCTGTGAGGCTCCTGCTAAACCTCTCAGCAATCACATGCCACAAACCTTGCTCTGAGGTACTTCAGAGTTTGAAATCCCAAATCTGGTACCGAAGGTGATCTGGCAGTGACCAGCTTGTGCAGCAGAGGAGAGGCGCTGGCATCTGTTGTCACATCACGTCATCTCTGTCCCTTTTGGTTCACGTAGTTTAAGATTCTGTTCTCGTATGATAATTGTAGGTGATAGAGCCGAGAGGTGATTTATTGTCAGGAATTCAGGTGGAAGGTGCAGCCATCACGTTAAGGCCAAATAAAGAGTTAAAATGAATATAAGTCTGGATGTGTTTCAGTGGGTTTTGATGAAGTTGCGTGGATGTGTCTGTGGTGAGACTGTTAGAGGTTTCCACTGTTAATAGCAGAAAAGAATTTAGTAGAGTTGCTGTAGAAAGAAAATAATGCCATAAAGTTCTTAAACTCAGGTAAGTGAATAGGTGTGAATTGTTGGTGTTGGGTTTCCTTCAGACTCAGTAACTTGGGTGGGGGAAAGTCACAACTTACAAATATTTGCCTCAGAAAAGGAAAAAGAAAAGCTGGGGGGGGCGGGGTATGATTTTGCCTTTCAGCACATTAGAGAGAAGCAGCAAGTGACCTGTTTGTCCCTGGCTTCGGGTGGGATGATGTGGTCTTCTCCCAGCGCAAGCAGAGCCCTGGGAAGCCTCTGTGTGTTCGGAGGGGAGTGCAGGGGCTGGTGGAAAAGCTGCTGATTTGGCGGACGTCACCACGGCTGCGTGGTGTGGCTGCATCTCGCCTCCTGGCCCGCTTTTGGGCTGGGAAGCGTAATACCCCCAAGGAGAGCAGAAACTGATTGTCCGTGTCGGGTTTATTCAGAATTTGAGAGATTTGAGATTAATCTAGCAGAAGGTTGTAAATAACGTTACTTTGCAGCGTAAAGTAGTTGTTTGCTTGTTTTTATTAACTTGCTCTCTGTATTTTTCTTTCAATTTGCAGTGAAATAAAGAGAGAAAAGAGAGTCCCCTCACCGGATGTTATAGTGTTATCCGACAATGAACCTTCTAGCCCTAGAATGAATGGTTTAACAAAAATAGCATTAAAAGAGACCAACACAGAGGCACTCATGGTGAGTCTTCTTGTCTTGACACACTTTAAGCTGTGCCATCTAGAAAGAAGAAAACACACCACTTGTTCCTACAGAGGCACTTGTGATCACAGGGGCAGGTGGATACGTGGTTTTATAAAGATGGATTTGCAAGGAGGGAATCTTGAGGCTGTTAAAGGCTGATGTCCTTTCAATTTTTTCAGGCTCTTAACACCTTGATTTTTATATAATTCGAAAGCACACCTCTTTCAGAATTGGCTTTTTAGTGGGTGCAATGTCCCTTACTCAGCATGGCATAACAGAGATTTGTTGTCTGACTCTGGCTTTACTTGTTTTGCTAGCTGAAGATATCTCAGAACTTTTTTTGCCTTTGAGTTCTTTCTCCATACTCACCTCATGTCCGTATATTGCAGGCATGTCGGTGATATTATGATGTATGTGACAATTATACTGTTGTAAGTTCTTGTTGTAACTTGTGTGGTATCTGTCTTCTCCCTCTCCCCCCTCCCTGTTTTCCCATCCTCTACTGCCATACCTGGCCCTGCAGAAAAGCAGTCCAGAGGAGCGTGAGAGAATGATTAAACAACTTAAAGAAGAGTTACGGTTAGAAGAAGCAAAACTTGTTTTATTGAAAAAGTTACGGCAAAGTCAAATCCAGAAGGAGACCACTACTCAGAAGGTATTTATTCTCCTACAGATACTTACCATCTCATCTTTTGAAATGAAGGGGAAAAATATTGAAATAACTCTGGCAGTTGCCATAAGCTATGGAACATGAGATAGCTTTCAAATAAAGCATATCTCACTTTTCATAAAACCTTTATGAAGTTTATAGTGGTTTATCCCGTTAACTGTTCCTTTCTGTGGAATTCCGTTTTTTGTCTTGCCAAGACCAAACAACAAGACAGTTCATCCTATCAACCGTATTCAAAAGCCGAAGACCTTTTTGTTAACTCAGATGCATTTATGACTGTAACATATTTCCAATTATTAAACACTTCGTCCAGTCCTTAATGCTGCGTAGAGATTGCTGAAATACATTTGGAAGAGATTCTTGCACGTAACAGATGTGCTGACAGGTAGAGTTAAAGCCTTTGAACCCCAGGCTCTGGGAGCTGGCGGCCGAGGGCTGCAGTTTGTGCTGCGTCGCAGAAGCCCAGGTCTGGATTCCAGGTCTGACCAGGTGAAGTAAGTCTGTGCTCAGCTGCACACTTTCATCACCCAAAAAACCCAGGTGGCCCCTGGAAGGACCGGCTCAGCCCTCCCACCCTGACCTCCCTTCCCTTCCTCCTCTTTTCTCCCCACCCCTCGTCTCCCACAGCCACGCGCAATATCCAGAGTGCTGCGAGGAGAGTTGTTTTCATCAGCAACTAACCCAGAAAAAAAAAAAAAAAAAAAAACAAACTACTTTTTTGTCAGAGGGGTCACCCATTCTGCTCACTACGTGTGCCGTTCGCGCTGGCACTGAAGGGTAGAGGTGGAGGGTGGCAGGAGAAGCGCAGAGGAGGTTGGGAGGCGAGGGGGTGTGCGAACACCCCACGCGCTGCTGTCAAGGCACAGGTGAAATTTCAAGTATCTGTAACAATGGCAACTAAACAATTTTATTTTACAGCGTGTGATGCTGACTTGATGGATTTTTGTGATGGGGGCGATGTGTAGATCTAAGTGCACTTCCCGGTGCAGGTGGATGTTCATACAGCTCTCTTGGCTGGTTTGGGTGGTTTTATTGGCGTCTTTCTCCTGGACTTCTGAGTGCTTCAGTAGATGGGATTAAAACTAATGCCAGTACCTGCATCACTCAACTCGCTGCTGAGCCATGAGCTCTGGATGTTTGAACTAACGAGGGTGAAATGGCATATCCTAAACTTCTTAATATCTGATGTCTTTTTCCTAAACTTTTTTCACTTTGCACTATGCTTGAACCTAGTTAGTTGAGACTAGTAGTAATGGAGGCTAAGACTGAAGTGGGCTCTAAGCTGAGACTGCTAAAATAGATTTCCAGATTGCTCTGCTTTTGGTGTATAGACTCTTATTTTCCTGGTGTAATCTTATCTATACTTACCTAATAATGTCTTCATTTAAATACGCATGTTGAGATGCTTGGAGGAAGAAAGGGATGGGGGAGGGGGGGAAAACCAGTCTTTGAAGATTCTCTTACTGAGGCGTAAGGAGGTAAACGCTTTTATTCCCTTAGCTTCTGTAATTCTGCTTACACCCTTACACTCGTCTGCTTTCTTTCTGGTTTTTCCTCTTCCAGCCTGCTGGTTCCTCTGGGAGTGCTGTGGCCACCCCTCCGCCCTTGGTGCGGGGACCGCAGAGCGTTCCTGCTGGCAAGCCGTCCCTCCAGGTCAGTGGGGTGGGCCAGGCTGCCAGGTTTAGGGCATGGACCAGAGAAGAAGGTGCACAGTACAGAAAAGACAGTCCCATCACATTAATTGCTTGGAGCCAGGTGGAATTTTTTTTTTTTTTTTAACTCCCAAAACCCCGCTATAAGCTTTTTAAGAACGATTGGGGTGGGAGATAAAAGTAGGATGTCACACGGAGATAACTCTCATAAGCTTATTTTTCAGTGGCTGATCATCCTGATCCACTCTGCTGATAAACACATCCATGCTAGTACTAACGACCTTTGGCCAAAGAGGATGCCATGGAGTTACGTCATAGAAATGTTGTGGCAGCCTGTTGCCGTACCCTCAAGAGACTTAATTGTGCCCTCAGTATGATTAAGAGCTGAGTGAATCATATGATTTTCTCTGTTGGCTTGGTGGCTGACTGGCACATGATGGTAGGAAAGATCTTGGTTCAGACTAAATTAAATGAAATGTTGGAAAGCCTTGGGGAAGAAGAAAAAGAAAAGGCAGAGGCAATTGACATCTGTCAACCTAATCTTCCTCTTGAGCCTCGTATCTTGTTTTGCTTTTGGATTTAAAACATTCCTGGTTATTTACCTTGGGTTAATTCGAAACAAATTTCAAAACTGCTTCAGCATAAAATGCTTTCACTTAGAAAATGGCAACTCTTCCTTTCAAAATCCCCTGGAATGCTATACTCCATGGAAGGGGTAAATTTGCTATCCGTTTAGGAAACGTTCGCAAAACCTAAAGCAATCTGTCAGTTGGAGTAATCTCTCCCTTGAGGCAAGTTGCCTTCACTGAAGACAGCACTTTCAGAGGAACTGGACCACGAGTTAAACCTTCAGCGATCAGACAGTGAAACTTCGGTTGGACAGAGCAGAGAGCTGGGAGCTAAGAATCCAGAATTGAAGTTATTCTGACTAATTTGTGGTGTTTGGGCAAATTAACCTCCATCTGCTTTTGCTTGACTGTCAAAACTACTAATTCCTGTGTGTAGGAGCTGAGTTAACGTTTGGTCTTCAGTTGCAAGGCGTGCCAGAAGGGGAGAAAACTTCCCACCTGCCTAAATACGTACGTGTGTGCACGTGGTAACTCATGAAAGTGGGAGCTTCGGCGTTTCTAGAAGCCCTCATTCGCAGATGAGGGTCAGTTTGGGGCTTGAGTGAGGGAAGTGGCAAGATGTGTAAAGCCACACAAACAGGATGGAGAGATTTGTTGCTCTTGAGCAGCGGGTGCTGCTCAGGCGCGATTGCCTGGCGTTGGTGGTCTGCAGGGATCAAAGTGATGCCTGAAAGGGTATCACCTTTTAGAGTGTCACGAGAAACTTTGAGGATGTGATGCAGGCTGCAGCCCAAAAAGCATGGGCAACAATTTTTCAAACTTCTTTAGCCTGATTCCTTTTCTTTTTTATTTTTTCTCAAGCTTTCCCCTTTTCCTGTCTCTTTTTTTTTTTTTTTTCCTTCCCACATGCATGCACATGCCTGGTCCGTTCACCTCCCCAGTTCCTGCATCCCCACCTTCTGTCTGCCCCGTGCTTCTCCTTGAAGACAGCAGTTTGTATTTCCCCATTCTCTTACTCCTGCCCTCAAAATACACTTTTTTTTAATTGCTTTTTTTTTTTTTTTGGACACTAACTGCCCCAAAGCTGGCCCTGCCATCTCTAGTCCTACAGTATCTCCACTGGCTCAGGACAGACACTGCATCCGTCACACCAGCCAGAGAGGAGAGCTGCTCTCGTGTCCCCCTGCTCTCGCGCTGGGGTTATGGCGTGCCTCTCGCTGTGTCTCAGTGCAGCAGTTCTTGAGCGATTGTATTTTCGCGGTGGGAGGGCAGATGAAAACGTTCTTCAGGGCTGCTCTTTACCTTTTGAATTCTGTGCAGGATGAGAAAGAACAATCCCTGAGCATGTAGCCAGACCGGCATCGCGTCCTTACGTGTGTCTGTATTGCTGCCTAAGATCTCAGGTGCTGCTTTAGTGGCACACCGAGCCGCAGCAGAGAGCATGCCTGTAAATACACCGCAATAACACAATGCGAGTAAACTATTTTCTGTTTTGCAGACCTCTTCTACACGTATACCGGGCACTGTTATTCCTCCTCCCTTGGTCCGTGGAGGGCAGCAGACTTCTTCAAAATTAGGAACTCAGCAAAACACGCAGATAGTAATGCCTCCTCTTGTCAGAGGAGCACAGGTAAGTATTTACCTTGGGGTAAATCCTCTGTTTTTCCTTACCTTAACGGTTTCCTTAGTCATCTTCCTGCTTGTCTGGAGGGAACCTGTGAAGTTCCTGCTGGAATTTCTTAATATGTCTCGGTGTATTGCTGCTGAAAGATCCTGCATCGTGCCAGTTTTGCGTGTTGTGCTGTCCCATAACGCTTGCAGTGAGGCGTGAGCAAATCCTGGGGCAATGCAGGATGCTGCCTCCCTTACCTGCACCAAAGCGGTTTGTTTCCCTTTATTATGAAAGTTAATTTACAGGCCTCCAACTTCACCCGCTTTTTAGGAGAGCGGCAGCAGAGGAAATGAAACACAATCCCTCGTTCTTCCATTTTTTTTTCCCCTCATTATTCTTTCTGTCATATCAATTTCACCTTTTCAGATGCTGAAACTCGGGTTTTTTTCCTCATTGTGTCTGTCTTGTGATTGAATAAGAGCTGCTGAAATGAGATAGTTGACTGGAAGTGTGAAAGTGCAGGGTCTTTATCACCTATAACAGAGAACAGTGATGTCACTAAAGGAGTAGGAGAGCAGTGTTCAATTCGATACGGTCTTCTAAAATGATGATTTCCATGGGATACCAGGAAAAAAATATTTCCTTGTTAAATGAGGATTTATTTTGCAGTGCAAGGTCTGCTTTTATCTGTTGCACAGCCAGCATTAAGGAGCAAGGTAGAGAATTGGTATTTCATTTTCTTTCTCTTCCGATTATGGAGAAGAACTCATTCTGAGAAGCAGCTTTCCTAACGCCTTTAAAATGACAACTATACATTTAGAAAGAAATTGGACTTGGACACTTAGGTTTTTGGCACAGCTGTTTTGGCCATAACGTGATGGCCTCACATGGGAGCATCTCTCTTCACGTTGCGTTCTACTTGTTTCATTTTGACAGAGGGAAAGGGAAAAACATCACATTTTGACACGGGTGTTAACTATCACGCTTTCTTTGCGTTCCTGCCTTGCCTCATCTCCACTGTCTCGTGTCATCCCATTTGACTCCCACCACTTACCTCCCGCTCTCTTAATCCTCCCCATCACTCATGGCACCATTGCATCAGCCCATTTCTGTGTCTTCCCAGCAAATCCACAACATCCGACAGCACTCCAGCACGGGGCCGCCTCCGCTGCTGCTGGCGCCGCGGGCGTCGGTCCCCAGCGTGCAGATTCAGGGGCAGCGAATTATCCAGCAGGGTCTGATCCGCGTCGCCAACGTCCCCAACACCAGCCTGCTCGTCAACATCCCGCAGGTGAGTTCCGTAAAATAATGTGCCAAACATAACATTCACCTCGCAGGAACGGATAAATGGTTTTAATTACCGATTGTCCGGTTCCTGTATCTAATTGGCGTGGCCTGCTGTCATCTAACCAACGTGGTGTTGCCTGTTACTGCTCCTTGTTCTTCCCATGTGGTCTCTTCTCTGTTCACGTTCACCCCCTGTATGTAGGAATGAAGAAAAACATTACAGAATATTGGACTAGATGATCTTCAAGGTCTTTTCCAACCTAGACAGTTCTGTGAAAGAAATCTATATTTCAGTGAACTGAACGTTGTGCCTCATTTCACATTTGGTATTTCAATAGGAAGCTGCCCATTAGGATATCTTTTTTTTTTTCCCTCTCTTCCTTAAGAAGTGTAAATGAGTGTTCTAGGAAACAGTGCTCCTGTTTGAAACACCGAGAGACGCCGAAGCAGCAGCTGACAGCAGTCTAACACTGATACTGCCTTACAAGTGCTGTAGATAAAGGAAACTATTTAAAGTCAGTGCTTTGACAAAATCATAAGGAAGAGGAGGCCTTTTTGGGTTTTTTCTTTAGAATTTCTAAAACTGCCTTATAAAAACGATCAGTAAAGAAAAGTGCAGTTCTTCAGAAAAAGAACGAGTGTGTTAGATGACAGGTCGTATTTGTAACAGGAGGTACGATGTCACAGTAACCGTACGTATTGTGATCTGTTCGGTCACAACAATTAAGGTTCAGAGGCAGGGGCTTGGCCCGCGCTGCTTCCCTCCCTCCCGTCCCTCGGCGGAGAGCAGCGCGTGTCTCAGCAGCGTTTGTCGCTGAGCTGGGTCCTGTTTCCTCCCAGGCTTCACCAACTTCAATCAAAGGTACAACCGTGACGTCGGCTCAGGCTAACGCCACGACGACCAGCGCCGCTTCCATCGTCAACTCCAACGACTCGCCGGCCAGCCGGCAAGCTGCCGCCAAGCTCGCCTTGCGGAAGCAGCTGGAGAAGACGCTCTTGGAGATCCCTCCTCCCAAGCCGCCCGCGCCAGAGATGAACTTCCTGCCAAGTGCAGCTAATAACGAATTTATTTACTTAGTCGGGTTGGAAGAAGTTGTGCAGAATTTGCTGGAAACTCAAGGTGAGATGGCGTTACAAATGTTCCTCAAAGGCGAGGAGAGAATCCTTCCCATCTGGGCTTCACCTCACTAGCAGTCAGCGATAGGTTTCGGGCATCACATGATTAAATTGCTATACTCTGTCAAATCTAGGCTTTACTTCTTTTAATAATTTTCAAACTGTTTTATTTAAAATTGTAAAAAAGGTCTAAAAAAAAATTTTTAAAAAAAGTTATCATTTCTCATAGGCTAGACACTGATTGTAAAGATTTCTCTAGGTACTCCCCAGATCTGTTCGCTTCCTGTCAGCCACGTGTTTGTCCATCACCCCTAAATTCTCAAACCAGTATCTAAAGAAGGATCCGCAGGATACCTGCGCGCTCACTCACAGAAGTAGATTTAGTAATGCAAAAGGCTTCAGACTGGAGAGAGTTACAGGTGGAGGGTTTGCTTTGTGTGTTGGGGTTTTTTTATGCTGGAATATTCTTGAGGGTTTTTGGGTATTACTCCTTCCTAGAAGCTGCAGCTGGAGCTGAGCTAAGCTGGTTGTGTTCTCCAGGTAAAGTTTCGGTTGCTGTATCATCTCGCGAGCCCTATATGTGTGCTCAGTGTAAGACTGACTTCACCTGCCGTTGGAGGGAGGAGAAGAACGGAACCATTATGTGTGAAACCTGCATGACATCGAATCAGAAAAAGGCCTTGAAAGCTGAGCACACTAACCGGCTGAAGGCTGCCTTCGTCAAAGCACTGCAGCAGGAGCAGGAGATCGAGCAGAGGATACTGCAGCAGACGGCATCTCCTGTCCAGACCAAGGCAGACCCCATCGTGCAGCACCACTCGCTCAAGCAGGTGAGGCCCCGGCTGCCAGGAGCCAGGTCTTGGTGCTGACGGGGCCGGGGTCCCGCGGCTCCAAGCACGGGTGTTCGCTGCGCAGGCACAGAACTGCTGCGTGAGCTTGCTTTATTGCAGCTCCCCGGTGTGTGTGTGGGGAGTGTGAGCTTAAAACCAGGCTGGGGAAAGTGCGTTTTGTCATGGGGGGACCTGAGACTTGAATTATGTTCTCTCGGTACCTGAAGAACGGAAGAGTGGTGGTTTTTGTGTAGAGTCACTGGAATTATCCAAGGTGTTGAATTCGTATCCTGCAAAGTCTGTTCCTGAATTTTTCTAGGATGCACCAAGTGCTCCAGCACCAAAGACACAAGAGTAAATTGACCTAAAATAGAAAAATAGAATAAATTGGCTTGAGCCAGGAGCACGTAATGTTGCTTGTGAAGTTTTAAGGTGACGGCAGCAGCCATTCATGGTGGCGACTGGGTCTCGCACCTTGTAAAACCACCGTTCAGTTGGAGGAAGAGAGAAGCTGCTTAAGTGCTGCTTGGAGTTGAGATACTCAAGGTACTGGTTATTTAGGACAGGGACGTAGCGTTGCCTGCATAGGGAGATGCTTACGCTGCACATTTTTTGCTGCTTTGCAGTTGATTATGATTCCTCATCCTTAAGGTGCTCTCAGAAGCAGAAAGCTGATTCCTACTTTGTTGTAGAGATGGCCTGGAAAGTTTTCAGCCCTAAAACTACAGTAACACATTCCAGACTTGGCAGAAGAAGCTGAGAAAGGCCAGAGGGGCAGTAAAGATCCATCAGGGCTCTTGTACTTGAGAGACAGAAAACTGCTATATAGGCCTGTCTTCCCGTTTGCTCTCTTGCCAGACTTCTAGCCAGATGTCTCGAGGTCCTCCTGGAGCTCCGCGAGGAGTGTTGCATGCATTTAGCCAGTCACCCAAGTTGCAGAATGCATCGTCTGCAGCAGCACTTGGGAGTAGGCCAGGTAAGCATGCTGAGAGACCTGTCAGCAAGGGCAGCGCTGCCGCCTGGAAGAAGACTCCCATCAATACAGGTAGATTTTTCTCTAAAGTTTCTTTTATTTGTACTTAGTAGCTGCACTCTGTCCAACAATCCTAGTTCTTTGGGTAAGGATGCTTTCTCTTTGGCACTTCCTGCATGAAAGCCCGGTGATACCGAGGCTTTGCTCTTAGTCTTGTCGTTGGCACTTTTGGTGTGATTGATGCTCGTCCAAAGGGGCAATCAGGTGGTGCTGCCAAATAAAAACTACCGCTTTGCACATTTATAAGCAGACCAAATAGATGGAACGTCAGACTCTTCGTCGCTGAGTCCGTATGCACAGAGTTTGTCGTTTGTTTCTGGGGGTTTAATTTTGACTGGTGCTTTCTCTTTGCTGAAAGCAACACACGGTAAATAGATGGGTTTGCTCTCGGTGAGGCTACAGCGCACGCTCCCAGCGTTCCTCAGGGTGTGAAATAACTAAAGCTGTTGCTTTGAACAAGTGGAAATTATAAATTCTAATCTAATCTTTTTTTTTATATATATATATATAAGAATCTGACTTGAGTAATTTGTTTTCTTAAATGATAATTAGGATCTCCAGGAAGGAAACACTGTAGCAACTAGCTCTTTTGTCATCTGCTTTCTTGCCCAGTGTTGAATGGATTTCTTCTGATTTTTTTTTTTTTTTTTAATTCCTATCATTTAAAACATAATTTCATTGCAGAGAGCTCTAGCCTGCTCAGATCTTCATCTCTGATACAAAATCTTGCTCCTGTTTGTTCGGATGATTTTTGGAAGCTTCTGAAGGTGTCTGAGCTTCGTGGCCAGCAGTGTCCCGTGCTCAGCTGATCCGTTTTCACGTGGATGAAATGTGGTTTTGCCACTCTTGTGCCTCGTGTTTGTATCATACGGTGACACTTGTTCTCTCTTCTCTTTTATATCTCGTCAGGTGGGGCTTTGCCTTTTGTTAATCCTAGTTTAGCTGTGCACAAGTCGTCTTCAGCAGTAGACCGCCAGCGTGAATATCTCCTGGATATGATTCCCCCACGGTCCATCCCACAGTCCGCCACGTGGAAATAGTGCAGAGGAATGCCCAAGAGGAAGACTTTCCTGTTTCTGCCATCCTTTTTATACCACATTACAGTGGAATCTGCTTTAATCCCAGCTGGATATGCCCCAGGCTTTATAGGATGCAAGAAGACCACTCCTCATCCCATCGAGTGCTGCTGTCCCTGCTATGAGAAAATGACACCACGTGGGTGGGAAAGACTTAAGCTCATTTGGTTCTCAGATTCTGATGATTGACTGATGATGAAGGCTGTCAGGGAAGGGGAAGAATTCTCTTTCTTTTTTGGCTTTATGTATTTAGTTTGGATTTTTTTGTCACCAGCACAAAAGGAGGACTAAACGACTCTCTGCCTTCAGTTTCTTTCTTAGTAACTACCCCTTCACCAGGAACATGGTGTTCGTTGGCCATCGAGCATGGATGTCAGCTCAAGGAGAGAGGAATTTCAACCCAATCTTGCAGATGCATTTAGTGAGCCGAGTTCATGTTTGCTTTTCTTCCCTGCCCCTCCTCCAGCCAGGAAGGCAGTCTACAGGTTATGATGTTTCAAAATCTTCTGGTGATGAGCTAATGATAAATAAGTACAAACTCAAATTCCGGTTGAGTATGTTTTGTTTTGTTTTTTTTTTTCTTTTTCTAAGGGACTGGCTGCCACCAAAACTTGTCTGGTAGGTGGGAACCAGTGCAGGAGTCTCTCACTTTTGTTGGATTCTGTTTTGAATAGACTTTGAACTGTTGGTAGTCTAAAAATCTAATTTACTGAATAGACAAACACCGTTGTTCAGTCTTTCTAATTCAGCGAAGAGCAGTTGGGCCTTTCATATGTTCCCAGAGACTTAAAAGTGAAACTGTTTTTGATTATTTTCTTTTTGGAGGGTTTTTTTTGTTGTTGTTGTTTTGAGCAATTTTACTCAAAAAAAAAAAAAAAAAAAAGAAAAAAATTTAAAAAAAAAAAAAAAAAAAAGGAATTCCAGAAGCTGCACGCAATCAGAAAGGGCGAGTGGAGGGCGCAGAGGAGCCGGGGGCTGCCGTCAGGTCGCAGGCTCCTTCCTCTGCCGATACCCGCCGAGGAGTGGCCACTGCTGGCCCTGCTGCGGTGGCCCGGTGGCCGTGCCAGCGCGTGTTGGGCACGCTGGGGGCAGGACTGCCTACTTTGATCCCTCTAGAGCTCCGTTCTTCCAGGCGTACCAAGCATGCTCCTCTGTCCATCACTTCAGTATTTCATTTTTGATAGAGCTTTAGGTAACCCTGCTTTAAGGACAGGTTTCTACGTGGTTTTAATATATTTTGGGGATTCCACAGGTTAAACCCAAATCCATCAGGTCCAGGTTTGTTTGGGTTTGTGTTTTTTTTTTTCTCCTTCTTGTCATCTTCCCTCCTCCTTCCCTGTGCTTCTCCCAAATTAAAGTTGAATTCAAGTGGCAGAAATACATGCCTTACTACTTATGTTGCATATCAGTACTAGAAGTAGTGCTGATAAGAATTATTTGCAAAATTATATATATATATCTATATATCTATATATAAAAGAAAAGGGGGGAGGGGTTACTATTCAGTCTATGCTGACTCTATTTTCTTAGTAGTTGCTGTTAGATCTAACTTTAAACCAATAACTGTATAGGGTTGTCCCCCTTCAGATCTAACTATTGCATAGTGAAAAAGAAAACTCGTTCATTTTAGCCCCTCTTCTGTTGTGTGAATATCAGTATTTAGATACTTTGAAAACTGTTCAGTAGTCTAGAAAACCTAGTTTTGCAAAATGGTATTTGTTGCTGTATAAAGCCCTAGAATTTCAATTTGACTTTGTTTTTTGTTTGTTTTACAAATGTATATTAAGAGCTAAATGGGAATGAGATTAATTGGTTTGAGTTTTTAATTTTTCTTTTCATTCCAAGATATTTTGGATTGGGAGATGTGGAGAGAGAAATTGAGTGCATTTTATTTTTGCACCTTGAAATATTAAGAAAAAGTTTCAGCTCCTTACCTGTGTGGAGTTTTTTTGGGGTTTTTTTTCTCTCTTCTGACAAATTGCCTGCATTATCTCATCGTTGATGCAAATGTCTAGCACTGTTAAATCTCCTGGGAAGAGTGCATTTGTTTAAAAAGAACAAGCAAAACTTCTCAAACTAAAATTCAAATGCCTTTTTGGGAAGGCTGGGCTACTTCACAATTTCCTTCCAGTGTTGGGGGTAGCTTTAGCTTCAGCTGATGCTGGAAAAAAAAAAAAAAAAGGAATGGAAAGAGGGGCAGAAGTGTTAAACTTGCCTGTTCTAAAAGCTATGTCAAAACCTTTTTGGATACCGCCGGTTCAGTGCAGCAGCTTGTAAATTCTCATTTCAGCACAATGGATGGGGGAGACTTAAGCCTTAAAATAATTGAGAAGACTTATTTTAAGATTCGGAACTAAAAAGTGAGTCTGCACAATCCTGTCTTAGAACCGTTGCTCCCTCAGCAATGCGCGACCCCAGTCTGTTTTCATTTAACGTAGAATAAAACCCCACAAATACCATCTTATGTGTTGGGGCAGGATTGGTGTGAAGGCTTGGTAAGTGAACAGAAAACACCACACGGATATTAGGCTGTTGGGATTCAAACCAGTTTTGACATCGTTTTTAATCTGTGGTTCTTGGAGTGTTGCACGTAAGTTAGAGGATATATTTATTGCATATGTGTTTCTGCAGAGTTTTAGATAAATGCACCAGGAAGCGACTTAAGTTGTATACATGGGTTAAATGCCAGAAGAATTGCTTCTTCCTTTGTAGTCAAAACTGCATATTCAGTTGAGTAGTGTTGAACTGGGCTAGTTAAGGCACCATGCTAGGTTTAGATAGTTGTTCAAACACTTGTTACAGTCTTTCCAAATCTCCTCCTCCCCATCTGTATGTTCCCCTTCTTGCAGAAAAAAAACCCTGAAAAACCAACAAACAAAGAGAAAAGCTCAGTTAGCTGGAATATTCACATTAGTGGTGTTATGCCCTAAAGGTTAAATTCTTTGGGAGTTGTGAAGGGGGGGGGGGGTTAGACACGCTTTAAAGAACAAATCTTTGGTTTATTTCTGCCGCTGTCATGTTTGGGGTTCCTGCCTCCGTAAGGGCTATTAGTTCTGCCGCAGACTGTCCGAAAGTCACCTCGTCGGCCTCTCCTGCAAAAAAGACCATTTTACTTAAAGCTCCCTCAGAACAAGAGACTGAACGTGCTGCTCGACAGTCCGACCGGGATCATTCAGGTGGAGTATCCGGCATCGTGTCCTGTTTCCCCGACCCTCCACTGCTTCGCTGCAAACTGCTGCATGAGCTGGTTTGACATTGCTCAGATGCTGCTTGCTTCCCCCCTCTCCTGGGGAGAGGGTTAGAGCAGCGTTGGTTCTTGCAAGCCATATAACCTTTCTTTGAGACGTTGCGACTACAAGATTTTATAATACAGTAATAATGAAAATGACTATTGTACTTAGATTTTAGCAACTTGTGAAATAAACCCCGGATTTTCATTTGAAACCCGTGTTGCAACTTGGGAGCTGTGTGGTTTTTTTTTAATTTTTTTTTTTTTTTTTTTTTTAATGACCTAATTTATGATCTGTTTGATTTCTGAGCGTTGGCGAGCTTGCAGTCCTTCGCTCAGAAACACGACGAGTGGCCTGGTTGAACCTTTTATTTTTATAGCGCAGACGACTTGGACAGTGTTTCCAGCTCATGTAGAGGGCGACTTTGCTGATTTTTGTGTTCGAGGGTTTCCTGTACTCAGCATTCCAGCTGTCATGGTGGGGAACACTCTTGGCTAATCCTAAATTCGAGAGAGTTCGGGGTTGGGGGTTTTTTCTATAGATATTTTTATCATCGCTTTAGGGAACCACTCCTTCACCTCTGAATTCTCAGACCTAGTTGTCACTTTTTTTTGCTTACTAAGGGAGGAGACGGGGGGGGGGGGGGGGGGAGAAAACGTACCAAAATACAGTTCGGAATGGAAAATGGGGGACTTAGGCTGCAGAAGTGAGTATAGCAGAGCAGGCTTAGGCAGGTCCCATCAGAAACCCTATTTTGGCTCATTTCTCACTTTCTCCTTTTGGAAGGAGGGGGCACAGAAGGCTTTTTTTTTTTTTTTTAATAGTAAATATATAAATATATAAATATATATATATAAAATGCAAAAAGACCTCAAGGAACCACAGTAGTGTTTGTCTGCTTAAGGCAGAGTTACGCTGTACGTTGCATTTAGCGAAATAACTTGCGTTGTGTTTTTTTTTAAAAGACGAAGAAGAAAAAAAGAATTTATAATCATCTAACAAAGGAGGGTAACAGAGTAACGTTACGCCAGCGCAGGGTATGTTTTTGTCACTCTTATTTATTGTGACTCTAAATCTTTGATAATAAAACAAAAACTTTAAAAAAAAAAATTCCCACTAAAACCTGATAGTCTCAATGGCGGAAGAATCTGAAATCAATAACTGTATATTGTATTGTGAGGGATTTTTAGTATTTGAATGACAATAAACAAATGGACAAAGTGTCGTGTCTGCCTCTTATTTCAGGTAGATCAGTTCTGAGGCGCATCTCGTTTCGCACCGCTCTCGTGTCGGTGAGGCTGCTGGAGACGAGGGCGCGGGGTCTTCCCCCAAAAAAACAGGTTGATGGGAGAACAGGAAAGGAAGGAGAAGATAAAGTCTGTGAAATTCCATGGATTTAAATTAAAAGCCTCAAACAGATTAAACGTCCTCACAGGTGCCATCAGACAGGGCCACGCGAGTTCTGCAGGTGGAAACAGGACGCAAGTGCCTCTTCAGCCCTTCTCGCCCTGGACTTGCCCCTCGGTTTCCCGCTGGGTTTTATCCCTCGTGCGTGTCCTGGGGTAAGAACTTCACCTCCCAAGTAAGCGACCCGGAAAAGATGAAACAAGCTGCCTGCGTCCTGCCTCGCACCACGGAGCGGGCTGGGAGCTGCCGTTGTGGTCGCTCTGCAGTTCCAAAATCTAGAAATTGAACCCCACGTTCCTCCTGAAATACGTTAACACGTTCATAAGTTTATTTCAATACTCCAGGATAACTCAAGAAGCCGGTGGATCGCTCCCCTCTGGGAGGAGAAAGGGAAGATGTAGATTGCAAACGTTGCCAGAATATTTTTGACCTGGATTCTGGGTAAAAACAAAGCGGTTGGAGCGTCGCTCAGCAGCCGGGGAAGCAGCAAGGCCCAGAAACGCGGCTTTGCCGACGGCCCGTGCTCCGGAGTCGCTGGTTTGGGAGGAGAAAGGAGAGGAGGACGCTGTCCCTGCTCTAGAGCGAAGCCCGGCTTGAAGAGAGGGATAAAAACGGGGTTTATTTTCAGCTCAGGTTTCCACACGCAGCATGTGTGTTGTCAGGGGCAAGACCAAGACACTTAACTCGGGATTCGTGCACGTGCTGGATGGAGCCCTGGGCGTCCGTCTGTGACTCCCACTGCTCGTCACCAGGCAAAGCCGGAACCCCCCAGCTCCTCACCCAGCATCCCAGCCCCATCCTGCCAGAAACACTCCGAGGACCGTGTCCAGTCGTGGTCCCTGGCCGCAGGCTGAGCCCCTGCCCTGCGGTTTAGCGGGAAGATGAAGGTTTGAAGAAGTGATGGTCACGGTCTGGCCGTGCTCTGGCGAGTTCCTGCTGGAAACGCCTGAAATCGCGGAGGATGAAAAGCGGCTTGTTCTGGGTGAGAGCAGGAAGGACTCGTTTTGGCGTCGTAAAAACCCGTTTTGGAACTGCAAGAGCTGAGTGTCTGCGGGGCAGAGCAGCGAGGAGGAGGAGGAGGCAGTTACGGTGAGGAAGCCTTGTTTTACGAGCAGACCCACACCCAGGGCAGCGTGGGGCGGGCAGACCCGGGTACCCCCCAGCCCCCCTCCCCGCTCCCCAGGGTGACCCTGCTCTGTCTTCACAGGTGTTGAAATGTTTGACCCTCACCAGGTGTGGGGATGTGATTTTTGCAGGTCCTTTACAAGCTGCTTCTGACCTTCTAGAATTGGAAAAATCTCTAAATTTCTGACTGTACAAGTTCAGGAACCAGTTTAATTCAAGCTATTTCGTTTTTCTCAAAGCTGTTTAATTGCTGTGCTGCTGGAGGCTCTTATTGAGGAAGCCTTTTTATGCAA
Organism: Strix aluco; assembly: GCF_031877795.1. NCBI lineage: Eukaryota > Metazoa > Chordata > Aves > Strigiformes > Strigidae > Strix > Strix aluco. Next base: position 1,322,953 of record NC_133959.1, on the reverse strand, counting down.
AACTGCTGAAGTGCAAGCTATTAACTCTGGGCTATTTTGGTACCAAAATCATCAAGCTATTGTGGATTAAAGTGCTAGAAGATGGCAGTATCTGAACCTGGTAGGTTCCGGGGGGCAGCTGAACCAGGTAACGTTGGACAGAGGTCCTGTACTCCTGGTTAGCATCTCAAAAGTCACAGAGGTAATTCTATTTTGCTAATTGCCTGTGCTAATTTAGATCTTGCTGGCACCTGAAGCGTTAAGCCCACTACACTCCACCCTGAAATTCTGTCCACAACCTATTTTATTCCCATTCCCCATCAGCTACAGAAGAGTCTTCCCTCCGCTTGGGGCTGCCCCATGGCTCGACCCGCCCTGAACCCCCCAGCTCTGCTCCCCGCCGAGGGGATCCCCTGAGGAGCAAAGAGGCTTCCAGGTTCGTTTTGATCTTACAAATCCTTGGCCCGGTCCCAGAAGCGGGAGCGTGATGCGGCAGCCGTGTAACAGCGGGGTGGGATTGCATCAGCTCCTCCACGCTCCCCTCATCCGAGCCGGCGCCGGGGTCTCACCTCGCATGAGAAGGTGGGGGCTGCGCCGTCGTGTCCGGCACCTTCGTGTGCTGTCCTTGGCCAGGGGAAAAAGTTCAGGTTGTGATGAAGACAACGAAGGGAAAGTTTGGCTCTTTAAATACCTTCTTTGCTGTTAAATGATGAACGAGGGAGCCCCTCATCATTACAGCCACACCAGGTTTAAGGTGAACCCAGGAGAGACACGTAAAAAACCTTTTAAATACAAATGAAGTATTAAAAAGCTGTTTCTCGTGTCAGTCCCCTGCTCCCCTCTCTGGACTTTGATGGGGAAAGGGCAGTGGATGTGTTTTAGGCCATCCCAGTTTGGTTCAGGGCGGGGAGCGGGTGGGCGGCTGCTGGAACCAGCCAAGCCCTCTCCCTCCAGGCGCTTCAGAGGGGAATATGGAGTTATTGCTCAGCAAAAGCCTTAATAATTGCCTTAATAATGAGTATTTGAGTAAGGAATTCCACTCCTAAGGTTAAAGGTTATTTATTAAAAAGGAAATTTGTCAGACAACCCAAGCTGTGAAATAACGACTGCTGAAAAACAAAACTTCTCTTTGCTCCCGTTTTGTGGTAATAAAGCCTCGCCTTTAAGTCAGGCTTAAGAGCAGGAGAGCGCTGGGCACATCAGCCCTTGGGTGCTCTTCCCGGTGGCCACCGTCCTGCAGCGAAAGGACCGACCCCTTGAAGGCTGCTGCTCAAATTAGTGCCAGGTCTGAGCCTCCTGCTCGGCTAATTGCAGGTCTGTGAGATGGGGAGGGGGGGGGAAGCTCCGAAACCGGCTTCGCCCGCGTCTCGGCGTGGCCGGATGGAGCTGTTTGATGGGATTTGCGAGGTTTTGAGTCAACAGCCCTAGAGAAGGGTAAATCGAGGTTTATGGGGTGAAGCGGTGCACAGAAACCTCATCAAACGTGTTCCTTCCCGCTACGAGGCAGAAATAATCCCATTGATGCAACCCCCAGGCCCGGCGCTCAGCACTGCGCCCATCGCCTGAGCTCGGGGGGGCCACACCCCCACCCTCGCTGGGGGGCAGCCCCCGGGACTCAGCCCCCTTCTCCAAAAAGGCTTTTTTTTGTTGGTGCATCCCCGTGGATGGAGCCTCCCTCGGCCCCGAGCTCCCTCACTCCAGCCCGGGAGCCCCCAGCCCAGGGGCTTTCGGGGTCCTGCAAAGCCACCAAACCTGGTCGGAGTTAAATTTGGCTTCCGAGGTGGAAGGGACAAGGGACGGGGGTTTCTGTTTGTAAACGAGCTGACTGATCTCTCCTGCTTTTCTTCTCCCTCCCCGCACACAGCCAGGCTGGATCGGGGAACGCGCGTAGGTGTTCTGCCAAAGTCACGCCGGCTTCGTTAGGATAATTTGCCAGCAGAAAAATCCCCAGGTAAGCGTTAAAACACTCCAAGCCCAGAAACAAAACCCTGTCTGCTGAGAAATGAGGCTGAATTTCTTCCCTTTCCCCTCATCCAGCATCTTTAATCCACCCCTGAATCATAAACCCCCGTCCCCCAGATGTGGCTTTGGGGGGTTTCTCCAGCCTTTCCCTGCTGCGTGTGGTGGGGCTGGAGCATCCGCAGAGCCCAGAGCCGGTCCAAGTCGTGTCCTCGGTCATTTCCCGCTTCACTTACATCCTCCCCCACTGAAAAAAAAAAAAAAAATACTGCCTCCCCATCCCCTCCACACCTTCATTTTCCTGGCTCATTAGCTCCGCGAGCTTAATCACGAGCCACCGATCGCTTTGTATCTCCTCAGAGCCAGGGAAGCAAAGGGAGCGGGAGGCGTCCGTCAGCCCAGGCGTGGTGGGGAGCAGGGGTGGCCCCCCCGGGGGTGCAGCCCCTTCTCTGGAGCCTCCTCAGAGGCAAAACCTCAGCGTCTGGGGGGAGCGGGGCCGCCCCTGGAGCACACGGGGCCGGTGGAGGGGATGAAGGGACCACACGGAGAGTGGGGAAACGGCTCCCAGCGTGGGAACGTGGCTGGGGAGCGGGAACCCCCCGGGGAAGCTGCAGCTCGAACCGCGGCACCGGGGCGGGATGAGGTTTGCCCGTGCAGAGGTCGAGGCGCTGGGTTTGGTTTCTCACTGGGCCAAGAAGCTGCCGGAGCCCCGGGTTTGTAGTTTTGCCTCAAGGTGCGGCCGATTCCGGGGGCACCCAGCGGGCGGGCACGTGGACGGGGGGATAACGCCCGTGTTTTTCCCTCCAGATGCGCTTCCCCGGGGGTAGCGGTGAGAATCGCGGGTCACTGTCGGGTCCAACTCCCACCTCGGCCGAGCGCGGGGGCAGGGGACGAGGCCCGGAGCCAGCGAGCGGCTGCTCCATCCCCCACGAGGGTTTTTACCCACAGCTCAGCTCGATTCTCCTGAAAATTCGGTTGTGATGAAACAATTCGGTACCGGGGGAGCCGAGCGCGTCGGTGATGCAGAGGAAGACCCTGGCTCTGGGGGTGCCGGCGCTAACAACCCCCCCGGGGTCACTCAGGATGGGGCGAGGAGCTGGAGACTTTCCTGCGACTGCTGCTGCATCCCGCAAGGACCACGGGCACCCCCGGGCTCGCCCTTCCCGTGTCCCCCTCCCCAGGGCACCCCGCGGCCCCCCCAGCCCCCCGTCTGCAAAGTTATTACGTCCCCGCGGCAGCCGGGGGATTAGAGCCGCCGATTAGGGCTTAAGACAAGAGTGACCTTGATCTGAAGCGTCCGAGGGCTCACGGCGCCGGGGGGGCACAGGGAAAAACCCCCCCGAGGGGTGCGGGGCGCTGTGGGGGTCCCCACGCCGGGGCTTGGGGGGGTCACGCAGGTAAAATGGTGGGTGCTGGCTGCGGGGGGGGCTTCGGGCTGGGGGGGAGCAGAGCACAGCCGGGATTTGGGGTGCGAGGGGCTGGGGGGGAAACACCACCGGGGGCCTGGTCACGGCCTGTCCACTGGTGAGCGCACGCTCCGGCGTGAGCACGCTTCTTGGTGCGCGCTTGCACTTTTTTTGGTGCGTGCTTGCTGGTGGGTGCACGCTTTTTGGTGCACGCTTACCGCTGCGTGCTTGCCCATGGCTGCGCTCTTGGTGCACGCTGGCCAGGGGGTTCACACTTTTTGGTGCACGCTTGCCAGTGCACACTTAACCATGGCTGCGCTCTTGGTGCACGCTTGCTGGTGGGTGCACACTTTTTGGTGCACGCTTACCGCTGCGTGCTTGCCCATGGCTGCACGCTTACAGGTGGGTGCACGCTTGCTGGTGCACACTTAACCATGGCTGCGCTCTTGCTGCACGTTTGCCAGTGGGTTCACACTTTTTTCTGCACACTTGCTGGTGGGTGCACACTTTTTAGTGCGTGATTACTGCTGCGTGCTTGCCCGTGGCTGCGCTCGTGGTGCACGCTTGCTGGTGAGTGCACACTTAACCACGGCTGCACACTTGGTGCACGCTTGCAGGTGGGTGCACACTTTTGGGTACATGCTTGCTGGTGGGTGCACACTTTTTAGTGCGCACTTACCGCTGTGTGCTTGCACGTGGCTGCACTCTTGGTGCACGCTTGCCAGTGGGTTCACACTTTTTTCTGCACACTTGCTGGTGGGTGCACACTTTTTAGTGCGCACTTACTGCTGCGTGCTTGCACGTGGCTGCGCTCTTGGTGCACGCTTGCCAGTGGGTTCACACTTTTTGGTGCACGCTTGCCGGTGGGTACCCCCATTCCTCATCCCCCACCCCCCCGTAGCTCCAGCTCAGCCTGGTGTCCCCTGGGGGGTGCCCCGAGGCCGGGCTGAGCCCCCCCCGGCTGCAGGATCCGTGCCCGGAGCGCAGCGGGTGTCCCGGCGGGGGGGGACCCACCGCTACCCACCGCTTGCGTTGCCCGTTTAAGGCGCGGCCGCCGCTGTCACGTGGTTCCCCTCACGGAGCGTTTCCTGTGAGAGCGGCGGAAGTGACGTCACGGGGCCGCCGGGATGGCGGCACCGAAGGTGAAGCAGGACATGGCCCCGCCGGGCGGGTACGGCCCCATCGACTACAAACGGCACCTCCCGCGCCGCGGCCTCTCAGGTGGGCGGCGGCCGGGGAGCGGGGCCGGGGCGGGCCCGGGAGGCTCCGCGGGGGAGGCTCGGCCCGGTTCGCCTCGGCTCGGCCCCCCCGGTGCCCCGGTGCCGGCCCCTCACCCGCTTCTCCCCCCCCCGCAGGTTACAGCCTCTTCGCGCTCGGCATCGGCAGCCTCTTGCTGGGCTACTACACCCTCATCAAGTGGAACCGGGAGCGCAGGTGCCGCCATTCCCCCACCCCCCTCAACCCCGGGGCTCCCCCCGGTCCTTCCCCGCGACGCTCCACCCGCCCCCCGCTTCTCCCGTTTCACCCGCCCGCGATCCCGCGTCCCCTGCCCGGGGACTCCCCGGTTCTGGCACCTCGTTCTCCCCCCCTCACCCCCCCCTGCACTTCCCTGCCCGGGATTTGCTTTCCCCGCATCCTCCCGCCCCCCCCACTGCTCCCCTCCAGCCCGGGTCCCCCCCGCGCCGAGCTCTGACCCCCCGTCCCCATCCCCAGGCGGCTGCTCATCGAGGACCTGGAGGCGCGGATCGCCCTGATGCCGCTGCTGCAGGCGGAGTCTGACCGCAGGTACCAGGGAGGGGGGGACGTGGGGGGGCGCGGAGAAAGGGGGGACACTTGGCACCCCAGCGGGCGTCACGTCCCCGCGCTCCGGGCTCAGCCCTCCCCTCTCTCGCAGGACCCTCCGCCTGCTGCGGCAGAACCTGGATGAAGAAGCCAAAATCATGAAGGATGTCCCTGGTTGGAAGGTTTGTGTCTCCTTGGAGGGGGGCGGGCTATGCCCGGAGGCTGCCCCTCGGTGATCCCGGGTGCAGCCGGCGGCAGGAACCGGCCGTCCCGGTGGGTTTGGGCCCGCGCCGTGTCTCTGGGAAAGCTCAAATTGTCGGAAGAAGCCCCCCAGGAAGCGGCAGTGCAGGGTGGGGGGCTGCGCTCAGGGGTAACGCTTGTCCCCCCACTTCGGGGCTCAGAGCTGGGACCGGGGGGACACCAATGGCAGCGCAGTGGCTGCCTGCGCCCCCCCCGCCCTCTCCGCCCAGCGCTGTGTCCCCCCCCCACTCCCAGGTTGGCGAATCCCGGTTCCACACCGACCGCTGGGTCCCCCCGACAGTGGACGAGCTTTATTACCTGCGCCCCCCCAGCGAGATGGACAACGAGAAGTTCGGGCTGCAGTACTACGTGTGAGCCCGGCACGGGCTGCCGGCGGCCCCCGGCGCGGTGGCAGCGGCTGCCAGGGGCCGCCTGTTCCATGTCTGATATTAAACCCCCCCCAGATCTGGGATTCAGACGCGCTGTCGTGCGTGGCTCCGTGTCGGATGCGGTGTCCTGCGTGGTTCCGTACGGCTCCGCGTCCCGCAGCGGGAAAACTCGGCTGCTCCGGGGGCGTTTGCTGCTCTTCCCTGTTCCTGCGTGGCCGGGGGTCCCGGTTCTCGCTCCTGCAGCCCTGGATGGGGGGGGGGGGGCGTGGGATGGGTCCTGAGCAGCAGCCGCTCGCTGCAGAGCCCTGCCCCGGCTGCCAAAAGCACCCCAGGGGGGCTGGGAACCCCCCACTCCCATCCCCGTGTCCCTCCGTGTCCCGGTCAGGGTCTGGTGGGGGGCGGGGGGTGGGGGGTGGCCGTGTGGGCTCTGAGCTCCCCCCTCCCTGCGGTTGCTGATGCCGCAGATGCACTTTGTGAAAACCACCGATTTTGAGTTTTTCAACATATTCCCGTAGCTCGGGGGAGGGAAGGTGCTTCCCGGGGTCGCTGCGGGGTGCAGGCAGCTGCCTGCCTGCTGCCTGCGGGCCGAGGGAGGGGAGGGGGGGGTGTAGGGGGGGTCATAGACGCGATTTCTGCCGCCCCCCCCCGCCATCATCCCCGGGCGGGGGCGCGGGGCGGGCCGGGGGCCGGTGCGATGCTCCCGGGGAGGGGGGGCCGGGCCCGGGCGGGGCGGGGGCAGCCGGAGCCGCCTCCCCCGGGCGGCACCGTGAAGCGCTGTGGCGGGGTGGGGGGGGGTCGCGCTGCCGCCGGTCCCGCAGGGCTCCGCCGCTGCCCCGTCCCGCTGCCCGGTATGAGCTCCGCGCCCGGCCGCGCCCGGGAGCCGCCCCGGTACCTCAGGTGAGCCCAGGCCCCCCCCCACTGCCCCGGGGAACCCCCCCACACCCTCCCGCTCGCCGGCACCGCGCGTTGGGAGAACCGGGAGCCCCGGGCCAGGGCGGGGGGGTACGGGGATCCCGCCGCGCCTCTGCCCCTCGCCGTGCGCCCGCACCGGGGCTGCCGGGGATTAGCTCCGGCACAGCCGGGACCCCCCCTCCAGCCGCTGCCCCCCCGCCCCGCTCCGGCTCACCCTGGGCTGGTCCCCGCTTCCAGCAAGGACGTGACCGGTGCCGGGTCTCCGCGGGACGTGGTGGGGACCCCGGAAGGGTGCTGGGGGCTCCCGCGGCGCCGGGGATGGGATGGGACCCCCGTGGGACACACCCCCCCCCCCGCCACTGCCCCGGGACTCCCCCTCGGGTCGGTTCCTGCCCCCTCTGATGCTCCCGGGCTCCTCCTCCGGCCCCCGCGCTGTCCCCACGCGTGTCCCCCGGGACAGTCGGTCCCCCGGGGCAATCCCACCCCGGCTCCTCGCACCCCCGAGCCGCGGGGGCGAGGGGTGGGGGGGGGCTGGTACCCAAATAGCCTCGGTTGCCACAGCAACCGCATCCCGGGTCTCCATGGCTGCGGCAGGGATGTCTCCGGCAGACGCGTTCCCCGCGGAGTGGGGGGACCCGGTGGGGAGGGGTGGGGGGGGACCCCGGTACCGGGCAGGGTTGGTGCCTCCGGTGTCCCCCGGCGGGGGTGGAGGGGGGACACGGAGCCGGGATGCAGAGTCAGGATGTAAAGGGGAGGGGGGCACAGAGCCGGGATGCAAAGGGGGGGACTCGGAGCTGGGATGCAGAATCGGGGTGCGGAGCCAGGGTGCCCCCTCCAGGGCCCGGGGTACGGGGGGGGGACACAGGGGGGGAGCTCTCGACCCCCTCATCCGCCGGCTCCTCTCCCTCCTGCCCCATCTCCGCAGCAGCAGCCTCGGCCACCCACCGTCTGCTCCGGGAGGCACCACTAACTGGGTTGAATTGGGCTGGACTGGGCTTTGCTGGGTGTCCCCCCCCGAGGCTCTGAGGGGTATCTCCCCCTGCACAGGGGTTGGGACCCACATTTTCCTCCCCCCCCCGCCCCCCCGACTCTATAGCAAAGCCAAACTGCAGAGAGCCCGGGGCGAGCGGGGAGGGCTGATGGCGAACGCGCACCCCGGAGCGTTTTGGGGGGGACGCTGCGAGCTGGGGGGGGGGGGGGGGGGCAGCGAGCCAGGACCCAGGGAGCCCTGTGACGTGTGTGTGTGTGTGTGTGTGTGTCCCCCACCTCCCTGGGGACGATGCCAGGACAGCGGGAGCCAGCCCGGGCCAGGGCCCAGGTTTCCCTGCCAGCAGCGATTACGGGCAATGTTCTCCCCTGGAGCAGACGTGGGGAGTTTTGTCGAAATGTGCCTTTTGTTGGGTGACCGACAACACAGCTGCGCTGGGACCCGCTCGGCCCCGCCACCCCCGCATGGGAGGGGGGGCCGGGGGCTGCATTTGGCCCCTTTTTTTCCCCCCCATTTGCCCACAGGTCTCTGCTGTGGGGCTGGGGCCGGGCTGGGACTCACTAGAGGGCACCAAAGGATTGGGGACGCGGACGGGATGGGGTGGGAAAGGAGGGGATGGGGCTGGATGAATTTTTTTCTGGGGGTCTGCCAGGATGACCGGGTCACTGGGGACTTATGGGGTCTGCCAGGGTTTGGGGCGGGGGGCGGGGGGAGGCTGTGGGGCCAACCAGAGGACGTGAAGTCAATGGGATCTGTCAGCACGGCCGGGGGATGGGGGCTGTGGGGGCTGCCAGGGCGACCAGGGCATGGCAGGTCTGGGGGGTTTGTCAGGATGGCCCGGGGATGGGGGGCGGGGGGGTCAGCCGGCCTGGCGGGGCGTGGGGGGGGCTCCCTGGGGTCTGCCAGAATGACCAGGGGACGTCGGATCTCGGTGGTCTCGGGTCTGCCAGGACACGTGGGGGTGGGATCTGCTGGGGGCCGGGGCTGGGCCGTGGGGTCAGCCTGGACAATGTGGGGGCCCCCCCCAGCCCCCCGCAGGCAGGACCCCGACCCTGTAACCCCTCCAGCTCGTGGGGCCGGCAGCACCACACCGTTCCTGCCTGTGGCGGGGGGCCAGCGGGTCCCCTGAGCGAGGTGTGAGCGTGCACCCCCAAATCGGGAGCACGGCCGGGGCCCCCCAGCTCCCCCACAGGCCTGCGGGTTTTCACCCCCCTGGGCTGCCAACTCCGGCCTCTCCCAGGGGCCAGATTTCACCGTCCCTTCCACAACAAGCGCGGCGGCAGCGGCGCGCTGGATCCGGCACACGCTGTTCCCATCCGCGGCGCAGGTGAGCCAACAGATGTGAACAATTATTGTCCAATTTGGAGGCTCCCCGGCCCTGCCAACTCCTGGGCTCGGCAGCGAAGGAACAACCGCAGCATTGTTCGCTTTTATATAACAGCCCGATCCCCACGAGTCCGGGGACGCTGCCAGGGCCGTGAGTGCCTCGCACGAAATACAGCCCCCACCCCGCCGTGCCGGGCCCCCGAATGAGCCGGCCGTGCACGTCCCCAGCCCTGAGCCACCGGCCGTGTCCCCCCCCCTCCACTCCGAGCCCTGCAAACCCCCAGCCCGGTGCCCCCCACCCAGGCATCCTCTGCCCCACACCCTGGGGACGGAGCGGAGTCCTGAGGGGCTCAGTGCCGGGGGTGGGGGGTACATCCTCACTGCTGTCCGCTCCCCCCCCACCCCGCAGCAAGGCAGAGGCAGAGGCCATCGAGAAGGAGCTGCTGGAGGATTATCGGTTTGGGCGGCAGCAGCTGATCGAGATCTGGGGACACGCCTGTGCCATGGCTGTGACCAAGGTGAGGCGGCCAGTGGGGCTGGGGACACCCCATGGGGCTGGGGACACCCCACAGGGACAGGGACACCCCACAGGGCCGGGGACTTTGCTGCTGGCTGCTATCCCACTCTCGTCCTGTCCCCCTGCGCGGCCTTTCCCACCCTCTCCCTCCCTCCCCAGACCTGGGGACAGGGGACAGCCAGGGCTCGTGGCAGAGCCCAGCGGGAAGCGATGCTCGGGCTGTGCCAGGGCTGCAGCCTCTCCCTGGGTGGGTTTTTTGTTTTTGTTTTTTGCATTCCTCAGCCTCGCTTCATTATTTCCCCTGGGGTGAACCGGGCTCACCCCGGGACCGTGGGTTGCACCGTGTCCCGTGGGCGCTCAAGCCCTTCCCGGGGTGTCGGCACTGCCAGGTACCAGCTGCCCTCACTGTGTTGCGGGGAGGAGGGTGCTGGGGGGATCCCCGGGGCTCCCCGCGCCCTGGCCACGCTCTCCCGGTGCTGGGAGCCCTGAGTGCTCGTGCTGGATGCGAGGAGGAGGAGGAGGCGGCAGCAGCCGGGCTCTGGGCAGATGAAGGGCAGCTTTGTGCCTCGCGGGCCGGCAGCTCCGCACCCGCCTGTCTCAGCTTTTCCGCTGGAGGTGGCTGGACCGTGCTCTGCCCTCCCCTTCTCTAAGGGCAGAGGAGTTGCCTGAGGAGGGGAAATATTCGGGGCTTGGAGCCTCTCTGGATCCTGGGGCTGGTCCCAGTCCCACGCCGTGGGGCTGCCCACCCCTCCGGGGACCCCCGTACCACAGGGCTGAGCATCCTCCTCTTCCTCGTGGGGCTGAGCTGGGGAGAGCAGCCACAGGCCCCAGCTTGGGGATTCCCCCCCCAACCCCAGCCAGTGTCCCCAGCATCGTCCCCTCCTGGCACGTCCCCCGCGGCCACAGGGCAGTTGGCAGCACGGCCGGTGCTGGGGCAGGGCCAGGGCCAGGCAAGCGCGGCTTTGTCCAGCGCGCCGGCGGCTGCAAGCGGGGCCGTGCCGTGCCGCTCGGGTCTCTGGCGCTTGGATGGGACCAGGAGCCAGGCTCCGTGAGCAGGAAAAAATCCGTCAATGGATAAACAGAGCCTCAGAGCCTCCCTTCGCAGGCTGCTGGTATGCGGAGCGCGCGGCCGCCTCCCTGCAGGCTGGCGGGGAGCCCCGGCCCGCTGCGGGCATCGTCCCTGGCCTGGGCATCATCTTCATCCCGCTGTGGGCATCATCTTCATCCCGCTGTGGTCACTCTCCTCATCCTGCTGTAAGCATCATCTTCATCCCGCTGTGGGCACCATCCTCATCCCACCATGGGCATCATCTTCATCCTACTGTGGTCACCGTCCTCATCCCGCTGTGGCCACTGTCCTCATCCTGCTGTAGGCATCACCTTCATCCCACTGTGGGCACCATCCTCATCCCACCATGGGCACCATTGTCCCCCTATGGGCCCTGTCCTGCCCTGGGTGCCATCCAAGTCCTTCTGTGGGTGCCACCCCCATCCCACTGTGGCCATTGTCCCCATCCCATCACATGCCCCATCCTGCCCTGCGTGCTGTCCCCACCCCACCCTGGGCATTGTCCCCGTCCCGCCTTGCACCGTGCCACCCGCCCAGCAGCACATCCACACCCTGGGTCCATTTGCCCGGTTCTCCCTGCCATGTCCCCGGTGCTGGGGACTGTCCCCAGGGCTGACCCGGGGCGGGGCGGGGGGCAGGGGTTCGGGGCTCAGCGGTGGGGCGATGTCCCCATCTCCTCCCTGCAGGCCTTCCCGCTGCCGTCCCTGCCGCGGAAGCAGCCCACGGTGCTGGTGGTGTGCGGCCCGGCGCAGAACGGGGCCATCGGGCTGGTGTGCGCCCGGCACCTGCGGATCTTTGTAGGTACCTTCCTCCCTTCCTTCCTCTTCCTCCTCTTCATCCCCGAGCGGTGCCAGGCTCCAACGCCACATCCACGCTCTCCGCCGCGCAGGACTACGAGCCCACCATCTTCTACCCCAAACGCTCCCCGGACCCCCTGTACCGGGATTTCACGACTCAGTGTGAGAAGATGGACATCCCCTTCCTCTCCTACCTCCCCACCGAGGTGAGCCCCCCCTACCCCAGAGCCGCTGCGCTCACCAGCTGACGTGGTTGAGTTTATTATTCTTTTTTTTGATTCCTTCCCCCCGCCCTCCCCACCGCCGCCGCCCCCGGCTCTGCTGGGAGCCCGGGGATGCCATGAAATCCAGCGGCGGCTGCCGCGGCCCCGCCAGCCACCGGCTCTGTTGTTGTTGGAAGCGCCGGGCTCGGTGAGAGGAATGTGACCCGAAAACGCTGCCCTGGCCGGGGCCATGCGGCTCAGCGTGCCGGGCTCTGCCCCGCCACCGCGCCCCTCGCCCCCCCCGTCCCTGCCTCAGCTTGTTGGGGGGGGGATTTTTTTGGCAGTAGCTGCTGGGTGAGTCTATTTATGCAGGAAGATGGGATCCCAGTGTGGGGCTCGGTGCTGGTCCCATAGTGGGGTGGCTGGGGGACCCCCCCCAAACACGCTGCGCACCCCGTCCTGTCCCCCCCCCCGTCACCCCCCCCCCAGGTGCAGCTGATCAATGACGCCTACAACGCCGTGGTGGACGCCGTGCTGGGAGCCGAGGCCGAGGCGGGCGAGGGGAGGGAGCCCTGCGCCGCCATCCTGGCCACCCTGAAGCTCATCCGCATCCCCATCGTCAGCCTGGACGTGCCCTCAGGTCCGGCACTGTGCTCAGCTCCCCCCACCCCGGGCAGGATGGGACCCCCCCCACCTTGGTGCTCCCCACACGCTGGGCTTGTCACCCTGCCCACCATGGCGTCACCCTGGGCTTGGCGCCTGGGCAGCTGGGGAGCCCCTGCGGTGCCCTCCCAGGGCGGGGACAGCCCCGGGGACCCCCCACTTCCCCCCCAAGCCTGGCAGCATCCCCGCCGGGAGCCAGGGCTGGCGGCCGCTCTCCACGGATGCATTCAGGGCATCCACGATAAATAACAAACTCCCTGAACTGAGACATGATGTAATTTGAAAACACCCGGGTGTCTGGTGGCCAGGCCTGGAATTGCCATCACAAACCACCCCCCCCCCCGTGTCCCCCCCACCCCGCCCCGCGCCGCAGGAGCAAACAGGAGCCCTCGGCACAGCCGCTGGTGAATCCCCACCAAGAAAAACCCTGCGTGGTGCCAGGATGCGGCCGGAGCCGCGCAGGGTGGCAATGGGTGGGGGGGGACATGTACCCCATCCTCCCTGTGCCCACCCCAGAGCATCCCCCACCAACTCTGGGCCACTGGCAGCACCGTGTGTCCCCCCGGGGTCACCCCCTCACCCCCTCCCCGTGTCTTTTTTACCGTCGCAGGGTGGGACGTGGAGGCCGGGAGCAGCGGCGGGATCAGCCCCGACGTCCTGGTGTCCCTGTCGGCGCCCAAGCAGTGCGCCCGCCGCTTCCTGGGCCGCCAGCACTTCGTGGCCGGTCGCTTCCTCCCTTATGATGTGCAGAAAAAGTTTGAGCTCAACCCCCCCGAGTACCCTGGCACCGAGTGCGTGGTGGCCCTGCGAGCCCCCCGGCAATAAAGCGCTTGGCGGCTCTGCCCTGGGGTTGGCGTCTGCCTGGGGATGGGGCTGTTGGGGACATGGGGTGGGGGGACGGTGGCCTCCCAGTGTGGGGGGTTGAGCTGGGGGGCTTGTGCCGGGCCTCAGCCCCGCGCCCCGTCCACACCGGGGGACTCAGCCACTGTCACGGCTCGACCCCCCCCATGCTCTGTCGCCAACCTACTTTTGGGGACAGACCCAGTGTCACCCCTCTACGGCCCATCCCGAGGGGACGTGGGCAGCCGCTGGGGTCCTGGGGGTGGCTGTGGGGTCCCCGGTCCTGCTGCATCCCACCCCCCCGGGCCTGAAACCCTCAAACGCACCAGGGAAGGGTCGTGGAAGCGGCCCCCGTGCTATGAGGTGTTTAATTAACAGGCAGGGCTGTGACGAGCCACCGCTGGGGACTGTCCCCACCTGTCCCAGCAGAGAGCGTGTCCTCAGCCCTGCGATGGTGCTGGGATCTGCTTTGCCCCCCCGGGGGAGCTCGGTGCAGCCGGAGTTTCGGGGAATGCAGGGAATGCGCCGGGATTTCCGCCAGCCGGGCTGCGGGAGGGGGCTGCGGTCCCCAACTGTGGGCAGCTGCGGTTTGGGGGTGACCCTGGGGAGGGGAGGGTTCCCCACCCTGTGTGTCCCCCCCCCCACCTCACCATCACACACCAGCACCTCTGGGCGCTTTGCATCCTGCAGCCCTCAGCAGGGGCAGCTGGGGCCATGGGTGCACCGAGCTCTGCACGGCCTCAGCTCGGCAGCGGGAGGCGGGCAGCTCCGACACACCCACGGGGGCCAGGTCACGGCGGGGGCACCCACCGGCCCCCCCCCCCGCCCCCTCCACCCCCCCCAGCCTGCCGTGCCCCAAGGCAGCGAGTGCCAGGGGAACGCTGGCACCCCGACCCCAACCGCAGCAGCGCCGGGGCCGGCCTCGCTCTCGTCTTTTTCCCCCCTTTCCCTCCCCTCCGCATTCCCAAGTGCATCCAATTTTAGCAGCTTTGCAAAAACAAACCCTCAAGTTTCCCGGGCTGGAGCGGCGAGCGGCAGCGCGCGGCCGGCTCGCCGGGGAGGGCTCCTTCCCGCTTCCCTCTTGTCACCGCTCCAGCTCCGGCAGAGCCGCCGGCCCCGGGTGCCAGGAGCCGATTGCTGCTGTCTGCCGGCGCGAGTGGGAAAGGCCTCACTCATATATAGACCCACGGTGCCGCCGCGCTCGCAGTCGCCGGCCGACCTGCCGCCGCGTGGGCAACCATGGGGGAGCTGGCGTTGGCCCTCCTGGCTCTGGCCGCTCTGCACGGTGCCAAGGCACCAGGTAAGGCCGGGGCTGTCGTCTCACCGCGGCACAGGGACCCCCCGCCCCGTCCGTGCCGCCGGCTGTGGGCATCTCTGCCCTCCCTGGGGGGCTGGTGGCGGCGATGCCGGGCATGATGGGGATGGGGCTGAGCGCTCGCCAGATGTGTGCCGGGGCCAGATGTGCGCCGGGGTCGTGGTCACGGATGGGGGATGTGCTGGGGATGCTCAGGGCGGTTTTGCCCTCCCCGGAGGCTGTGTCACCGGAGGGACGGGGACATGCCCAGCACCGTGTCCCCCCCCGCCTGCTCCAACACCGGGTGACCTGTGGGAAGCCCCGGTCGCCTCAGTCGCTCCGTGGGGGTTTTATCCCCCAGTGCTGAGGCCCCTCAGCCCCGTGGGGGTCTCTGCAAGACACCAAGGGCAGCGTCTGTGCGATCTGAGCTGGGAATGTCCCTGGTCCAGGGACAAAATCCATCCACCCGCAACAGGTCCCCCTGCCCCCAGCTCCCTGCCACCTGGGGAGGGGACAGGGGATGGCAGGGTCGAGACCGCCCTGCCATGGCATCGCTGCCGGTGGAGGTGCCCGTGGGGTGCCCGTGGGGTGCCCACTGCACACCCTGCACAGGGGTGGCTTGAGTGTTCAGCCACATCCTGCCCTGTGCCCGGGGGTGACAGGCACCAGGGACCAGACATCTCTCCGGGGACCTGCTCCCTGCATTTGTCCCCTCCAGCACGGTTGAACCCCCATCTCAGCCCCGAGGATCACCCGTGCGAGGGCGGGTGGGTGGGCAGAGCCCTCGGAGACCCCGGCTCCCTGGGCTTCCCCACCGTGGGCCGTGGCTGGCCGGGCTTGGAGGGAGCTGGGGTGGGACACCCCGCGCCCGGGATGCCCAGCGAGCCCCTCCGGGCCGGCCGCTGCCGTGGCGGCGTCTCCGTTTGCCGGCTGTGGTTTTACAGACCGAATTCCTGCCACCTCCCAGTTTGACTGGTGGGGCTCGGGGTGACCCCGGGGTCATGCCGTGGAGGGGCCGTGCGTGGGCACCCCGCCTCATCTCCCCACCCCACATTGCCCCTGGGGCTGAGCTTGTCCCCGGGCAGCCAGCAGTTCGCGGGCAGCGTTTCCCCGTGGACACAGCGTGGGCCCTGGCGTGGCCGGACCCACCACGCGGCACCAACCTCGGCCACCCCTCGGTCCATCCCTGGCTGGCCGGGAGGCTGCAGCCCATCCTTGGCCACCCCGGGACGGTGACACCGTCAGCCTGTCCCCATGGAGCCGGTAAATCCCGCTCTGAGCCCCTTGCCCAGCTGATGAGGTGGGTTTGGGGGGGCTCAGAGCAGGGGGGGGTCCCCATTTCTGCTGTGACACGGCGTGTCCCGGTGCTGGCTGCGCTTTGCTTTGGTGCCTCCGGCTCGGCAAGGGGCCGGCTGGTCACCGTTGGGTGCCCTGAGGAGAAAGAGGGTGCCCCAGCACTGGGTGCTCTCACCCTGTGCTCCCCCCAGAGCCCCTGGAGAACGACTCGGAGTCGGGCAAGAGCGGCGTGGGGGGGAAGCCCTGGAAAGCGGCCCCCAGCCCAGCAGACCTCGACCTGGACACGGCAGGTACGACCCTCCCTGAGCCCCCCCGGCCCTCCGGGGACACCCCGAAGGGGCAATGCCCACAGTGCCAGTCCAGGAGGTGCCATCTCCCCCTTCGGTGACCCCTCGCAGGGTCCACCCCGCGCTCCTCCCACACTGCATCCCCCCCACCCCCGGTGCCCTCCATCCCCACGTGCTTCCATCCACACTTTGTCGCCCTCGATGTCCCCAGCACCGGTGGCACCTCGGGGTGCATTTAGGGACACGGGGTGGGGGCTGCCCCCCAAACCATGCGCTCAGGGCTCGCTCCGTCCCAGGCAGAGGAGCTGAGTGGACGTCCTGGTTCAATATTGACCACCCCGGGGGGGCTGGGGACTACGAGAGCCTGGAAGCCATTCGCTTCTACTACCGCGGGCGCGTCTGCGAGCGGCCGGTGGCCATCCAGGCCCGCACCACCGAGTGGGAGCTGCCCGAGGAGGTGGGCGAGGTGGTGCACGTCAGCCCCAAGAAGGGTTTTCGCTGCGTCAACAAGGAGCAGCCGCAGGGCAAGACCTGCTCCAACTACCACATCCGCTTCCTCTGCCCGCTGGGTGAGTGCCCGTCCCTGCCATGTCCCCCCTGCGGACCCCGCTGAGGTGGGGGGTCTGTACCCATTGCTGCACTGTCACCCCCCCGCTGTCACATCCCGCTCCAGCCATCACCCCTTGGGTGCACGATGCTGGGCATCGTCCCGGTGGAGTGGGGGGCGTGGCCAACGTGCCCCCCCTGCAGCTGGGTGGCGGGTGGTGGGTCCCCAGTTAATGCCTCTGCCCCCCCCAGAGCACATCTACTGGTCGCACTGGTCCTCCTGGAGCCCCTGCTCACGCAGCGCCTGTGGCAGCAGCGGCACCCAGACCCGCACCCGCCGATGCGTCAACGCCCGGCTGGTGGCCGCGCTCAAGGAGCTCAAGTGCAAGGGCAAAGCCGTGGAGCGGCGGCCGTGCAGCGCCGGCCCCTGCCCAGGTAGGGACCCCCACCAGCACCCACTTGCCCCCGCCGTGGCCACCGCTTGCCGCCTGCTGCCTGCCACCTCCGGCTCGTGCTGCCGGTGGCACGAGGGGTCCCACGGGGCCGTCGGCACGTGGTGGCTGCCCCCGTGCTGACGCGGCAGCTCCCCGGGCGAAGCCGCCGCCGCCTGCACATCGTCAGCTTAATTGCAATAACAGAGGCCACGCTGGTAAAAATAGTTTGGCGGGGGTGAGCCGCGGCTTGGCCGGGCACCGGCGGCGGGATGGAGCCTCCCTGGTTGGGGACCCCCCGTGTGTCCCCGTGGTGTGGGACCACCCTGGGGGCTGGGGGGGGGGGGAGTGCGGTGGCCGAGTCCCACCCGGTGTGTCCCCCACAGAGCCGGCGTGGCTGGAGTGGGGCTCCTGGGGCCCCTGTTCTCGCAGCTGCGGCAGCGCCGGGACGCGGACCCGGCGCCGGAGCTGCAAGACAACCAAGAAGGTGTCGTGCGCCGGCCGCCCCACCGAGGTGCAGAAATGTCCCCCCTCACCCTGCCCAGGTACCTTGGGGACTCCGGACCCCCTTCCCTTTTTCCCGGTGCCCCCCACCCGCGTGGTCCGGCCGTGGCCGGGGGGTCTGAGCACCGCCGTGCCGCCCCGCAGCCTGCCCTGAGCACACGCTGCAGGGCACCGTCGTCTCCGCCGCCACCGGCGCGGCGCTGCCGGACGCCCGCATCTTCCTGGAGGGTCGCCCGCCGGTGCTGCTGGCCCACAGCGATGCCCACGGGCGCTTCGCCGCGGCCGGGCTGTGCCAAGGCTCCGCCGTCAACATCAGCGCCCACCGCGACGGCTTCGCCCCCGGCCTGGCGCCCGTCGTCTCCAACGGCTCCGGCGTGGCGGTGGCACACGTGAGGCTGCGGAGGTTGGGTGAGCGTTGCGGGGTGGGGTGAGGGGGGGGCTGAGCTGTGCACCCCTAGAGGGACCTCCCGGAGGGATGCGTTGATGGGGGGAGCGATCCTGGGGGGTTGGAGACGACTCGTTTTACCCCCTCCACCTTCCTCCTCTGCAGAGAAGCCCTACATGGTGCTGCACCCCACAACGAAGGTGCGGGTGGCTGGGCAGGATGTGACCTTCTGCTGCAAAGCCTCGGGCACCCCCGTGCCCAAGAAATACTACTGGTGAGCGGGGGCCGGGCAGCAGAACGGCAGCACTGGGGGGTGTGGGGGGGCAAGGCAGCCCCGTCGTTCCGCTGAGCCTGTCCCCGTCCCTGCAGGTACCACAACGGGACGCTGCTGGAGAGGAAGGTGCACCGGTACGGCAGCCGCCTGGTGCTGAGCGGGCTGGCACCGGCGCAGGCTGGCACCTACCACTGCAAAGCCAGCACTGAGGCGGGGGCCATCAAATCAGCGCCGGCGCAGCTCACCGTGCTGGGTGAGGACGGGACGGGCTTTCTTGGCGGTAGAACCGCGCCAGGATGGGGTGTGCAATGGGGAGGGGCACCCTAACGCCCTGTGTCCCCCCTTGTCCCCGTGTCCACCAGCCCAGGGCCAGCAGAGCTGTAAGCCAGAGCCTGAGCCGAGCCTCGTGGAGCTGCCCAGCGAGTGCCCGCAGGACGCTGCCGGCTCCCGTTACTACGACGTGGGTCGCTGCCCGCCCGTCCCGTGCGCCGACAGCGCGGCCGAGCAGACGGGGTGCGGAGCGGACGTGGGGCGCTGCTGCGGGGTGCGGAGGATGGAGATGCGGGAGATCCCCTGCGCCGGCTCCCTGCTGCCCCTCAAGGTGGTGGCCGAGTGCGGTTGCGGCCCCTGCGCCCAACCCCGCGTCCTGGTGCAGGGCCGGGTGACAGCGGCTGACACCGGCGAGCCCCTGCGCTTCGGGCAGATCTTCCTCGGGGGGAGGAAGGTCGGCTTCACCGGCTACAAGGGCTCCTTCACCATCGAGGTGCCACCGGACACGCAGCGCTTGGTGGCTCGCTTCGTGGACCGGCAGCAGAGGTTCGTGGATGCCATCAAGGTCTTGCCCTTCAACCGCCGCGGCGGTGCCGTCTACCAGGAGGTCAAGATGCTGCGGAAGAAGGAGCCGGTGGATCTGGACGGCAGCCGGAGCAACGCCATCCCGCTGGGGGAGGCCAGCGGCCGGGACCCCATCGGGGAGCTCGTTCTTCCCGCTGGTGCCTTCCTCCGTCCCTCCGGGGAGGTCTTCAAGGGCACAGTCAAAGCCAGCATCACCTTCCTAGACCCCAGGGACATGGCAACGGCCGGCGCCGCCTCCAGCGACCTCAGCTTTGCCGACGCCGAGGGAGAGATTGTGCCCCTGCGGACCTACGGCATGTTCGCCGTGGATTTTCGGGAAGGGAAGAGCGGCGCGGCGCTGCAGACAGGGCCGGTGGAGGTGCGGATGGATGCGGGGCAGGTCTGGATGCCGGAGCACCTGCAGAAGATGAAGTTGTGGTCCTTGAACCCCGAGACCGGCTTGTGGGAGGAGGAGGGGGTCCTCCGCCCGGCTGGGGGGAGCCGGGGGAAGAGGGAGGAAAGGACCTTCCTGGTGGGGAACCTGGAGATCCGGGAGCGGCGTCTCTTCAACCTGGACGTGCCGGAGGACCGGCGCTGCTTCGTCAAGGTCAGGGCTTACAGCAACGAGAAGTTCAACCCCTACGAGCAACTGGAAGGGGTGGTCATCAGCCTCATCAACCTGGAGCCCCAGCCCGGCTTCCCCGCCAACCCCCGGGCGTGGGGTCGCTTCGACAGCGTGGTGACGGGTCCCAACGGCGCCTGCCTGCCCGCTTTCTGCGACGGCCAGCGCCCCGACGCCTACTCGGCCTATGTCACCGCCACGCTGGGTGGGGAGGAGCTGGAAGCCGTGGCCTCCAGCCCCAAGCTCAACCCCAACGCTGTTGGGGTGTCTCAGCCCTACCTGGGCAAGCTGGGCTACCGCCGGTTGGACCACGATGACCCCAACTTGAAGAAGACAGCTTTCCAAATCAACGTGGCCAAGCCCGACCCCAACAACGTTGACGAGACCAATGGTCCCATCTACCCTTACCGCAGCCTCGAGGAGTGTGAGGAGGCGCCCGTCAGCGCCAACCACCTCCGCTTCTACCGTGTGGAGGTGGACAAGTACGAGTACAACGTGGTGCCCTTCAAGGAGAGCGACCTGACCTCCTGGACCGGAGACTACCTCTCGTGGTGGCCCAACCCTCAGGAGTTCAGGGCTTGTTTCATCAAGGTGCAGATCGAGGGACCGCAGGAATACATGGTGAGGTCCCGTAACATGGGGGGCAGCCACCCCCGCACTCGGGGGCAGCTCTACGGGCTGCGTGACACCCGTAGCGTGCGGGACATGCTGCTGGAGAACACTTCGGGCGCCTGCGTGGAGTTCAAGTGCAGTGGGATGCTCTTCGACCAGAGCCTGGTGGATCGCACCTTGGTCTCCATCATCCCCCAAGGCAGCTGCCACCGCACGGCTGTCAACAGCCTCCTCCGGGAGTACCTGAGCCGTCACCCGCCCGTGGCAGAGAACAACCACACGGCCGCCTTCACCATGCTGGCACCGGTCGACCCGTTGGGTCACAACTACGGCATCTACACGGTGACGGACCAGAACCCGCGGTTGGCCAAGGAGATCGCCATCGGCCGCTGCTTCGACGGCACCTCTGACGGCTTCTCGCGGGAGATGAAGGCGGATGCGGGCACGGCCGTCACCTTCACCTGCCGGGAGCGGCCGGCGGGGCGGGAGAGCTTCTTCCAGCGCCTGCTGACGGCCCCGGCCGAGGCGTTGGCCGAGATCCGCCGGGAGATGGGGACCAGCGAGATGCGCCGGGCTCCCCCCGAGGTGATGGACTTCGCCTCTGGCGCCCAAGCCCCGGGCCCCACGGCCACCCGCCGGACCCCCAGCAGCCGGCGGAGGACGGGCCGGGTTCAGGGGCAGCTGTGAGCGCCGCGGCCCCCCCTTCGCCACCCCGTGCCCCCTCCCCGGCTCAGCTCTGCCCTCTCTTTCCCCGTCGCTTTTACCCACGCTCATTTATAACGACCGAGGAGGGGACACACAGACACACACACACGGGACACGTGGAGTGGGACCCTCCCGCCGTGGCCCCGGGGGACAGCGGGGCAGGGCACCGCTGGGACATGGGGAGGGGGGTGACAGCGGGCAGCCCCCACCGGCCTCGCCAGCCCCCCACCCCGGTGCTGCCCCTGCCCTCGCCCCCAGCCCCACGCGGGGCAGCTCTTGGTGCTCAGCCCTGGGGACCGCGGTGGTGCTGGCAGCGGGGCCGCGGCCCCACGGGGGTTATTTAAATAAAAAAGAATAAAAGAGGGGGTGGAAGCGAATAGGGGAAGGGGGGGTCCCTGCCCGGTGCTTTGCCCCCGTGCCCGGCAGCGGGGGTCCCATGTCACCCTGCCAGGGCCGGCGCTGGCTGAGGGTGCTGGGAGCTGGGAGCACCCGCTGCACCCCTGCCCTGTGCTGCACAAGGAAATGTGGGGTTTCTTTTTGGGGAAAAAAAAAAAAAACCAGGATGGGGATAAAAAGCCCTCCCTGTGCTCTCTGCCCCGGCATGGTGGGTGCCGGCAATCTTGCCGGGCGCGGGGGCTCGGTGGCCTCTGGGGTGCCGGGCTCGGTCCCCGCCACCTTCACCCGCACCCAGCCGGGCCTGATCCTGCACCCATCCTGCTGCCACCAACCTGACTATTTTGCCCTCGGGGAGAGTTTTACACCAACTACTTTTATCCCAGACAAAAAAAAAAATCTCTTAAACCCCCTCCCCAGCGCAGGGAACCCCCTTCCCCCCAACTCCTGGGGTGCGAGCGAGGCCACGGCAGGATGCGACCCCGCGGCAGTGGTGCCGGTGCGTGCGGATTTGTACATTATTTATTACAAAATATACGGTTGTGTGTACACCCGCCTGGCTGCTGGGCTTCTCCGGGGGGGTCCAGGTACCCCTGTCGTGTGTACGTGTGTGTGTGTCCCCCCCAAATTCCTGCCCCGTCGCCTCCCGCCCTGCACGGTAGCACCGTCCCGGCGGCTCCTGTTTGCCTTGGGCCCGGTTCAGGCCGTTGGCAGCGGCACGGGGGGAACCACGCCAGCTCCCCGCGGCCGGGGGACGTGGCAGCCGGGGCGGGGGGCCCCATCCAGCCCTGCAACCCCCCCCTCCCGCCCCTCTCCTCAAGCAACAGGAGCTGGGCACCCACTGGGTGACCCTGGCCAAGGCGAAGGGCAGTGGGTCTGTCTGTCCGTCTGACGTCTGTCTGTCCCCCCGGCTCACGGTACTGGGTGGGTTTTGCAGGCGTGTGTCCCCCCCCGCGCCCCCTCCCACCCGCGGCTCCTGGCGGATGCTGTAATGGAACAGGCTGCGTTTATGGGGCCACCCCCCCGCCCCGCTCCCGGCACAACGTTTCCCTTTTACAACATGGTTTGGCCGCGCCGCGGCATTTTTTCACCCTTATACTGGATGCAGCCGCTCGCGAGATCAAAGGGGACACGAGGCACGCGGGGGGGGGGGCAGGGGGGGCTGTTTGCCAAACCAGTGGCCAAATCCCAGCCCCTCTTCCCATCCCGCCTGGACGGGAACCCACCACGGCCGGACACCGGCCCGTCGGGTGGGCGATGCCACGACACAGCGCGGGATGAGGCACCTGAAAGGCCAGGACCCCATCGCGAGGCTCCCACCCCCCCAAAAATGGGGTGCTGCCTGCCCGTGGGTGCTGCTTGTCCACGGATGATGTCTGTCCCTGCGTGCTGCCTGACCTTGGGGTGCTGCTTGCTCATGGGTGCTGCCTGTCCTTGGGGTGCTGCCAGTCCCTGGGTCCTGCCTGTCGCTGGGTGCTGCCTGCCCCTGGGTGCTGCCTGTCCTTGGGTGCTGCCTGTCGCTGAGTGCTGCCTGTCCTTGGGTGCTGCCTGTCCCTGCATGCTGCCTGTCCATGGGTGCTGCCTGTCCTTGGGGTGCTGCCGGTCCCTGGGTCCTGCCTGTCGCTGGGTGCTGCCTGCCCCTGGGTGCTGCCTGTCCTTGGGGTGCTGCCTGTCCTTGGGTGCTGCCTGTCGCTGAGTGCTGCCTGTCGCTGGGTGCTGCCTGCCCCTGACTGCTGCCTGTCCTTGGGGTGCTGCCTGTCCTTGGGTGCTGCCTGTCGCTGAGTGCTGCCTGTCCCTGGCTGCTGCCTGCCCCTGGCTGCTGCCTGTCCTTGGGGTGCTGCCTGTCCCTGGGTGCTGCCTGTCCCTGGGTGCTGCCTGTCCCTGGGTGCCCCCGCCATGGGGGAAGGCCGGCGGATGGTCCCCCGTGGGCACCGCTGGCAGCACCGGGGGTCGGGGGGGGTCGGGGGGGGAGCGCCAGCAGGCAGGATTGTTTTCCACCATCTGGTTGCAGGCAGCTGCGCAGGCAGGGCAGATGGAAGCAGCTCCTGCAGTTCTGCTGCTATTTATGGCGTCGGGAAGAAAAACGGGGTGAAAAAAGACAAAAAGCAGCCACGCAAAGGGGCTAGTTGGACGCCCCTGTTTGTAGCCCCTTGCGCTCCCAGCTGCGCCCCGCTCCAGCGGGACATCGTGCCATGGGGTGCTCCGGGCGCTGGGGAGAGCCAAGGCGGGGGGGGGGCAGGAGCTCCCCCCAGTCCCAGGACACCCAGAAGGAGCCAGGGGCAGGGACAGGGTTGCGGGAGGTCCGTGCTGGGTGTCCGGCCCAGCCCCGCATTCCCGAGGGCTGGAAACCCGCCCGGGGTCAGGGGCTGGGCTGGGGGGGCTGCAGCCAAAATCCTCCTGTTGCTCGCCCCCACCCCGGCTGTGGGACTCTCGGCTCAGGAGCTGAAGCCACAGTCCCTGTCCCGAGGGTCCCGCATCCTCCAGCCCTGGGGACAAGGAGCCCCTTTGTCCCCACCCCAGCCCCAAATACCCCCCCACGTTGGCCGGGGCCGTCCAGCCCCCACACCCCACCCGTGTGCTGCAGAGCATCTTTGGGTACCAAAACAGCCCCCCCGGCCCCTCCCGGCTGCCCGGCAGTGCTGGGCCTCACAGCCCAGCGCTGGTGACACAGCGGAGTGGCCCAGGCTGCCAGCTGCGACGCTTTTGTCTCTAATTCTCATTAATAATCGTTAGCAGAAACCACCAGCACGGGGCTCCGCGTGACCCACGGCAGCTCCAGGAGGGAGGGAGGTACTGGGGGGGGGGTGAAAGAACCTCACAGGGACCCCACATCAGACCCACAGGCTGCGGGATGGAGAACCCAGAGGGGTTTTCTGCAACATAACAGCTTTGGGGTGAAAAAACGCTCTTTTTTTTGTCTTCTTAGCCCCTTGGCATGGGCAACGCTCCCGACTCAGCTCCCTGCTAGTGGGAGGCTGGAGCGAGGGTCCCCAAGGGTCCCCCTCCGGGCGTTGGGCAGGTGATGGGGTGCGGTGGGGGCCCGGCTGTGGGTTTTGGGGTGGGTAACACTGGTGGGTCCATCCAGCTCCGGTGATGCCTGACGGGGGGGGGGCAGAGACAGGGATGGAAACATCCCGGGAGAGCTCCTGGATGGCCGGGTGGTGGGATGCGGGCGAGGGGTGAGGAAGGCAGGTGGGGGCGGCCGGCAGGGCCGGGCTCAGCTGCTTCTTGTTACCCCCAGACCTCGGCCAAAAAGGGGGGGGGGACAAGAAAAGGAGCCCAGGAGCCAGCAGCTCCCGTCCTGCCCCGCCAGCAATTAGGGATGGCTGGAACCCAACGTAAATGAGAGGACGGTGTGCCGCTGCATCGGTGCTGCCAGAGCCCCGCAGCGGGGAGGGGGCTGCTGTTTGCTCAGCGCCCCCCCCCTCCGACAGCATCGCAGCATTGGGGTGCATCCCCCAAACCCCCCTCTGGTCCCTCAGGGAGGGGGAAGCCACGGGCAGCGGGGAGGGGGTGCTGCACCCCACGAGCACGTCCCGGTGCTGGCCGGGAACAAAAGCTGCTCTGAGAGGCAGCCGGGAGCTGGAAAGAGCCTTGGGAAGCTGCTCGTTTTCTTTTTTTTTTTTTTTTTTTTAAATAATGGAAAATATAATGACAGTGCCTAAATTAAAATAATAAAAGAAAGCAGCCGAAAAGCCAACCCAAAATAGGAGAGAAACCCACGTTTCAGGCTGAAAGGGAACAGGCAAGGGATGAAAGGGAAAAGCAGAGGCGCTGCGCCTGCCCAGGACCCTCCTCTCAGCCCCCCAGAAGGGCACGGGGGGGACTGCGCTGCCCCACCACCTCCCCGGGGCCAAGCCGTGGGGTGAGGGCTGAGCAGGGTGCGGAGCATCGCCCCGGTGTGCTGCCCCCGGCAGCCCAAAATGTGCCCCCACGTGCCCCCTCCCCGCTGGCTTCGCTCCTTTGCACCACACCCAGCACTGCTGCTTCAGGGGCCGCATCCTGCCCAGGGTTCCAGCCCCGGGAGGAGCAGAGATGTCTCCTCTGTCCCCTGCCCTGAACTGGATCATCCACGGGAACCCCAAATTGGAGCATCCCTGGGGACCCCAAACTGGAGCATCACTGGGGACCCCAAACCAGAGCATCCCTGGGCATCCAGAGCACCCCCAGGGACCCCAAATCAGAGCATTCCTGGGGACCCCAAACTAGAGGATCCTCAAGGACCCCAAACCGGAGCACCCCTGGGCATCCAGAATATCTCTGGGAACCCCAAACTGGAGGATCCTCAGGGACCCCAAACCGGAGCACCCCTGGGCATCCAGAACATCCCTGGGAACCCCAAACTGGAGCATCCCCGGGCATCCAGAACATCCCCAGTGACCCCAAACTGCAGCATCGCTGGGGACCCCAAACCAGAGCATCCCTGGGCATCCAGAGTGTCCCAGGGACCCTAATCCAGAACATCCCTGGGGACCCAAACCGGAGCATCCCTGGGAACCCCAAACCGGAGCCTCTCTGAGCATCTGGATCATCCCTGGGGACCCCAGACTGAAGCATCCCTGGGGACCCCAAACCGGAGCATCCCAGGGCATCCAGAGCATCCCCAGGGACCCCAAACCGGAGCATCCCCTGGCACCCAGCCGCAAGGGGACACGGGAGGTGCCAGCTCCCCGTCTGTGCCGCGATGGCGGGGCCAGGCGGGATCCAGCTGCCGAATTCCAGGCCGTCTGGCCAAGAGACGCCGCTCGGCTCCCGGCGCTCCCTCCGGACAACCTGCCGGAGGAGGAAAACAAACGCTCCTCAAACACGGGCAAGCCGGAGAGCAGAGACCCCAACCCCTCCCCAGGCAGGGGCACTGGGCGGGGGGTCACTGCGTGTCCCCCAGGAAAGGGGCTGTTGGAAGCCAAGATTTGGGGGAAAACAGTGGGAAAAGGGAGAGGGGCTGCTGGGAGCACTAACACTTGTTTTCCGAAGCGAGCGCAAGCCGGGACACCACGGGGACGGCCGAGCTCTGCTGCGCCGGGGCGGCTTCGGAGCAGCCCTCAGTGATGCACATTCCTCTCCCAGTTGCTTTTTAGATACATTTTTTTTTTTTTTTTAAGCGTTGCATCTCAATATCTCGCAGTTCAAAGCGAGCTGGTTCTGGAAAAAACATCCATTCCCGTTTTTTCAAGCTATTTTTGAAACCTTTGGCCTTCGTTCCTCTTCAGGCTCCAGACCATAAATAATAATAACAACATATTTAAAGCCTTTACGCTGACAGCTCACCGAATCTGCCAGAGCCTTTTAATTCTCCAGATGTTGAAAATCTGCCACAAAAACTTGAAGTTTGGTAAATATTTTGTGTGTTTTTAATTTCACAGCCATTGCTTTTTCTATCACATGAAGCAGCGAGAATAAAAATACTAAAAGTGGAACAGCTATTTCTGGAGCTGGGGGGAGGAAAGGTGAGGCGGTAGCCACCGTCTCTGCGTGCCAGGACGCGGCCGGAGCATCCCTGGGGCGGGGTTGCCGGTGCCACGGCTCTGTGCCGGGGGGCTTGGCTCCCTGGCACACACAGGGACAGTGACACCAGCAGCTGGCTGCGGCACCACGGTGACTGCAGGACCCCCACCCCCAGCCCCCTCAGCCCCCCAGCTCCAGCCTGGCCTGGGCTGCTCCTGGTAGGCGTCACCTTGGCCAGACTGGGATTTCTTTGGGTGACCAGCTCTGGTGTGAGGCACAGTGACATCCCCAGCTGCAGCGTGTCACCCCCATCCTGCACCCCACACTCTGCAGCCCACATCTCATAGCCCACAGTCCATATCCTGCATCCCATGTTCCCTATCCCATATCCCATATCCTGCATCCCATACCCTATATTCCGTATCCCATATCCCGCATCCTGCATCCCACATCTCATAGCCCGCAGTCCATATTCTGCATCCCATGTTCCATATCCCATATCCTGCATCCCACATCTCATAGCCCGCAGTCCATATCCTGCATCCCATGTTCCATATCCCATATCCTGCATCCCACACCCTGCATCCCATATTCCCACCCTGCATCCCGTATTCCATATCCCATATCCTACATCCCACACCCTGCATCCCATATTCCCACCCTGCATCCCATATTCCATATCCCATATCCTACATCTCACACCCTGCATCCCATATTCCCACCCTGCATCCCGTATTCCATATCCCATATCCTACATCTCATACCCTGCATCCCATATTTCATATCCCATATCCTACATCTCACACCCTGCATCCTGTATTCCATATCCCGTATCCTGCATCCCACATCCCATAGCCCATATTCCATATCCTGCATCCCACTCTCCATCCCATATTCCATGTCCCACAACCCACATCCCATATTCCTGCATCCCATACTCCATATCCCACATCCCATATCCTGCATCCCGTATCCCATATCTGGCATCCCCTATCCCACATCCCGCATCCCGCATCCCGTGCCCCCAATCTCCTCCCAGCCTCACACCTGGGAAGGTGCCTCCCCCCGCCCCCCCAAGTGCTTCGGGGTCCTTCGGGGCCCTCATGAACCGGCCAGTGCTGCTTTTGCTTGGGGGATGTTTCCCTGCTGAGAAGCACCTGCAGGAAAAGCATGAAAAACCCCAAGATTTTAGCACAACTCTGGGAAAAAGAACATTTCGAATTTCTCCCCAGGCAGGAGCTGACTCGGCCTCACTCCCGGCCTCCTGAAAACCAGGGGGGGCCACCCCAGGGCCAAGCACTTGCCAGATGCCAGGGCCTGATCCTGGCCCCGACAGAGCCCCTGTGCCCAGCCGGAGCCGGGGCAGCTGCACTGGGCAGCACTGGGCTGGCGGAAGGTTTACAAACTGGTACCACTGACCCCAGTAACCCCACACCCAGTAACCCCACACCCCGAGTACCCCTGTACCCCAGGTACCCCCTAACCTGGTTACCCCACACTCCAGTTACGCTGTACCCAAAGTAGCCCCGAGCCCAGACACCCCAAACCCCAGTTACTTTATACCTGGGGTACCCCACACCCCAGGTACCCCACACCCTGGGCACCCCACATCCCAGGTACCCCATACCCACGGTTCTCCATACCCCAGGTACCCCATACCCTGTACCCCTAATCCTCCATACCCCAGGTACCCCATACCCCAGGCACCCCATACCCCCTGTACCCCTAATCCCCCATACCTCAGGCACCCCATGCTTCGGGTACCCCATTTCCACCCCCCCACCCCCCCATTACCCCTTGCCCTGGGGGATGTTTTCCCCTGTGTCCCCCCCACTGTGGGCACTGGCCCCACTGGCAGCTCCATGGGGCTGCATGTGCACCTGCAGCCCCCCCAAATCTGCCTCCCCACTCTCTGGGACATGGGGCTGGGATCTCCCCCTGCATTGCGGGGGGGTCCCCTGCAGCATCTGCCCGAGTCCTGCCTGTACCAGCCCCAGTGCAGGCAGGGACACAGCACCGGCCCGGCGAGTGACCCTGGTAGCCCAGCAGCCATTGAACCCCGCCGAGGGCTGCGCGCTCACAGACCACATGATTTCCTGGAAAGTCCCACTCGTGCAGAAACACAACTGCTTGATTTTGGAGCAAATCTCGAGCTCCCTCTGAGCCCCGGGGGGTTTTGGGTTTTTTTTTTTTGCCCAGAAAGGGCAGGATGGAGGGCTGCAAGCCACATCAGCCGCCCCTGGGCAAGCGACCCTGGAAGACGTACGTGGCCATGGCCGTGGCCTTCGGGGTGGTCATGGTGGTGCTGGCAGCAGCCCTCCCCGCCGTGCTCTGCCGGGGGGCTGTGGGCTCTGCGATGGCGGGGAATGGCTCGGCGGAGCTGGCACAGCTGGAGGAGGTGCTGGCCATCACCAACCAGTCCCTCGCCGAAGCCCGCGGGCAGTGGGAAGGCTGCAGGAAGCAGCTGGTAGGTGCTGGGGGGGGGGGCGGGAAGCGGGACCTCACGGGGAAATCTGCGGCCTCGAACTGGGGGTATTTGGCTGGTGGGAGGGAGCGCCCGAGCCGGAGCCTCCAGCCCCTTCCCTCTGCTCATGCTCAGGGAGCGCTGGAGGAGAAAGTCTCGGAGCTGGAGCCATCGCTCGCCAGGGTGACGCAGCTGCAAGGTGAGTCCTGGGCAGGGTCAGGGGTGGGGGGGGTGTGGGCAGGGGCAAAGGTCCCCAGGTCACCCTGATCCCCAACCCTGGGTCACCCTCATTCTGCTCCCCTGGGACACCCTGACCCCCATCCCCTGGGACACCCTGACCCCCGCCTGCCATCCCACCCCCCCCGCAGAGGAGAACATGGCGCTCCGGGCAGAGGTGGCCCAGCAGCAGCAGGAGCTGGAGGACCTGCAGAGCAGCAGGTGAGCCCCACACCCCCCCTCGCTGCCCCCAGCCCCACGCTTTGTCACTGACTCTCCTTGTGTGTGTGTCCCCCCCTCCAGGGACAAGCTCCAGCAGGAGAATCAGATCCTGGAGAAGCAACTCCAGGACATGAGGAGCCAGCACTCAGGTGGGAACAGGCTCCCGGTCACGTCCTTCAGCCTCCTGGCTCTCCTCCTCGCCGGGGTGCTCCTCCTGTGAGACCGAAGCAGCAGAAGGGTCCCTGTCCCCCGATGTCAGCTGAGGAGGGCCTGTCCCCATCCAGCTTGGCAGGGTCTGGGGGTGGCAGTGGGCAGCCCGGGGCTGCCTGCGCTGTCCTATACCTCCCTGCACGCTCTGCTCGCCAAATTCACCGTGGGAACATGCCGGGGAGATGATTTCCCTCCAGCCACCAAGGGCTGTGCCCAGGCCAAGGGAGGGGACAGGGGCACAGGCTGGAGGGGACAGGGACACGGCAGTGCTGCCCTGAGTTGAGGGACCCACGGGCACTCCATGGTGAGGTGTTTTTTATCCAATTTCCAATAAAACCTTATGAAAATCCAGCGTTTTGTTGCTCCAAGGTCTCCTGAGGATCCTGACCCTGCTGCAGGACGGGGGCAAGGGGCTGCTGCAGAAACTCCTCCCTCAGGCATCCCTGACACCCCCCAGACCCCAACCGTGTCCCTGCTCGTCCCTGCGGCTGTGACCCACGGCCGGGCACAGGGGCAGAGCATCCTCCCACCTCCAGCACAAACAAAATCTATTCTGGGTTGTGACCGGCCAGAAACCGCAGCCCAAAGCGGCGTTTGGTGAGAAAAACCCACAGGCAGCAATTACAGCAACCCGGGGAGCGACCTGCCCCGGGAACGCTGCCACATCCCGGGCGGCCGCCGGCGGAGCGGGCAAGCGGGTCCCGTGTCCCCCCTCCAGCATGGACCCCGCGGTGCCCAAAGCCACCCTGAAGGTGCTGGGACTGTGCGCGGCGCTGCTGGTGCTGGTGGCGGCGGTGACGGTCTCGGTGGCGGTGATGGTTTGGCGCTCGGAGGCGGTGGGGAAGCTGCGAGGCTGCCAGGAACGGGCGGCCAACGAGAGCCGGGAGCTGGGGAATCGCTTGGCCGAGCTGGAGCGGGAGCGGACCCGGCTGCAGCGGGCGGCGGCGGCGGGCGCGCGGGAGGAGGGTGCTCTGCGGCGGGAGCTCGCCCAGGCCCGCGGTGACGGCAAGAAGTTCAATGTCAGCCTGGCGGCCTGCCGGGAACGGGCGGTAGGTGCTGGCGGGGATGGGGACACGGCGGGTCCTCGGCCACGGGGTGAGCGACGCTGGGGCCGAGAAAGGGGGTTTCAGGGAGGGGAGCTCAGTAGCTAAAAACCAGGGTGATGCTTCAGCCCTGGCGGGATTTCAGCCGGGCTCGTGGAAAACCCCAGAACTGCCGGGAGGATGCTGCAGACGCGCAATGCCCGGAGAGGAATGGCTGGATGGGAAGATGAGACTGGAAAAGGGAGAGGCAGCGCTGGGATGGGGGGACCGGCAGCACCCCAGGGGGGGCCCGGCCACCTTCCTGCATGGGTCACCCCAAAAGGGGAGCCCTGGCTGCTCCCGGTCCCTCGGCACAGCCCCGGTCCTGCCGTCCCCCTGCCCGGCCGGGGTCAGCTATTCTTAGCCGTGCCCAAGCTGCTCCACACATGTATAATTACCCCATCCCAAAGCAGCAGCGGAGGCCGGAGCCGGTGCGGAGCTGACGTTTCTCAGCTGCTGTTTCTCTCCTCCCAGGTATTTTTAGCTGCGGCCCCGGCTGGGAAAGGGCCTGGCCCCAGCGCTGCGGCCACAGCCCGGAGGAAGAGCTGGGTCCTGCCGCTCCTTTGGGTTCATCCGGTGGAACAATGGCCCGGAGAGGCTGGAAGAGTGCTCTGGCTTCCCAGGGCTGGCGCCGGGAGCAGGGCTGGGCTGTGCAGCCTCTCGGGGACCCGCCTGTGGGGAGCTCTGTCCCTTCCCAGGCCCCAAGGGTGCCACCCGTGGGGTGCTTGGGTGGCCTGGGGCTCCCATGACATCCCTGGGGCACCAGCATCGTCACCAAGCTCAGGCTGAGCCATCCCTCCAGGAAAGAGGGATTTTTCCCCCAAATCCACATCCCTATCCCTTCGAGAATATGCCAGGGGGGACCTAAGGCCACCAGGAGCATGGGGACAGCTTGGGGACATGGGGTGGTGGTGGAGGGGCAGGGGTCTGGCAGCAGATGGACAGATGGGAGGGCACTGTCCACCCCTGTCCCCACGCCGCCTGTCCCCTCTCCCCAGGCCAGGCTGGAGGTCAAGGTGACAGCGCTGGGGGACGAGGCGCTGGCCCTGCGGCGTGAGCGGGCTGAGCTGGCCCGCGACAAGGCGGCTCTGCAAGGTGAGCTCCGTCCCCCCGGGGAGCCACAGCCTGGCCGGGGGGGGACGGTGTCCCCAAAGCCGCAACACCCTTTGTGGGCAATGCCCGGCAGGGTTTGGGGTGCCGGGGTGCGTGGGTGACCCCGCTGTCCCCTTGGTCCCGCAGAGGAGCTGGCGCGGGGCGAGGAGCAGGCGCTGGGGCTGCGGCAGCGGCTGGAGGAGGCAGCGGAGCAGCGGCGAGCGCTGCGGGCGCGCGGGGAGCAGTGCGAGGCCCGGCAGAGAGAGCTCGAGGCCACCCTGTAAGGCCCTTGGCCCCCCTCTGTGGGCACCCCAGAGCACCCCCAGCCCCTCCACCACCCTGCCCTCCCCATGGGGACCCTCCATCCCCCCACCCCGGGGCAGGGATCCCCCTCACGCGGCTCCGCTCTCCCCACAGGCGGGATTACGCGGCCGAGGTGGACGCGCTGCGGCGGCGGGCGAGGGACCGACCGACCAGGCGCAGGTGCCCCCCATCCCGGTACTTTCTGGGGGTGCTGCCCTGCCTGCACGGCTTGGGCAGGGGGGGACACCCCTGGCATTGGTCTGGGGAGGGGGTTTCGCCGGTGCAGCCAGTCGGGGGCTCACGGACACGTGTCCCGGCATGTGCCATCGTCACCGGTGTCCCCAGGGGAGCAGGACCCGGGGGCCGCGCGGGGACTCACTCCCTGCCCTCCCCTCTTTTGCAGGAAGGGCTGAAGTCCCGCAGCGCCCCCCCCCCCGACCCCCTCCTTGCCGGGGGCTGGGGGCCGGGACGCCCCCCCTCCCCTTGCCTCGCTGAGCCCATCATTCCCAGTCCCACAGCGCCCCTTAGCACTGGGACCCAGCAGCGGCTCAGCCCCGGCCTGAGCCAGCGCGGCCGGATGAACCCTGATGGTGGGCACCGCGTGTCTCCATCCCAGCGCGTGTCCTCGTCCCACCGCGTGTCTCCATCCCACCGCGTGTCTCCATCCCACCGCGTGTCTCCATCCCACCGCATGTCCTCGTCCCACCGCGTGTCTCCATCCCACCGTGTGTCCTCATCCCACCGCGTGTCCTCGTCCCACTGCGTGTCCTGATCCCACCACGTCCTGATCCCATCCCGTGTCCTGATCCCACCGTGTCTCCATCCCACTGCGTGTCCTCGTCCCACCACGTGTCCTGATCCCACTGCATGTCCTTGTCCCACCCCATGACCTCATCCCACTGTGGATCTTCATCCCATTGCATGTCCTGGTCCTACCACGTGTCCTCGTCCCACATGTCCTGATCCCACCACACGTCTCCATCCCACCGCGTGTCCTTGTCCCACCGTGTGTCGTGACGCTGCCGTGTCCCCCGATGCCACCGCCACAGCAGGACGGCAGGACCGGAGGGGTCAGTCATTCAGCTTTTGGACGGAGTTTTAGCTCAACCAAGGGACGTTTTCTCCCCCCAGCTGCTTGGAGCTGCTCTTCCCTCAGCTCCAGGATTTAATGCCACGTTCCCAACGCTCTGGAAACTGGGAAGACTGGGCAGGGGTTTGGGCAATAAAGGCTGCTCAGCTCACCGGGACGTCTCCCAGTGCCACCAGCCCGGCTGTCCCCCTGTTCCCTCTGAGCCCAGCTGTCCCCCCACCAAGCCCAGCTCTGTCCCCCCCCGCCAAGCCCAGCTCTGTGCCCGCCCCAAGCCCTGCTCAGGCACCACACACCCACCCAGCATCTGCCAGGACAGGACCCAGCTCTGCCAGGGATACCAAAAACACCCCAGGGGGGCCCAACCGGGTATGCGGGACTGAGGCGGGGAGGGAGCGTTCAGGGATCAACAGCTGCTGCTGTTTTGCAGTCGCTTCCCAGCATCTTTGATCCACTTTGAAGAAGGTTTCCAGGAAAGTTGCAGATTTTCCTGCCGTGGCTGCCGCAGTATCCTGTGCAGAGGGCAGGCAGGCCGCACGCAGGCATCCGGCCTCCTCCTGCCTGCCCTGCCCATGGGAGATCACCCCCCCCATGCCCCCCCGCTGCCCCCCGCCTCCGTGGGGGCTGAGGAAGGTGTTGGCAGGGGGTTTTCCAGGTGAAAATGCCTCTGTGAGGCGGCCCCCGGTTGTGTCGGGGCTCCCCAGGCTGCGGAGCCTGGGTGGGGGGACACAAGCAGCCCCGCACCCCAAACCTGGTGGTCCCAAAGTGGAGACCCCAGCCCCAACATCAGCCTGGGACAGGGAGGGGAACTGGGCAGAGCCGCTCCCACGGCCCGACCTCAACCCAGCGCCAGCCCTCGGCCCAGGAAGGATTAATTATAACCGGGAGGTTAATTGGAAAATGGGGCAGAGGCAGGGTCTGCAGCACCGGGGGGGAGGGGGCAAGATGCCCCATTGGGATCCCCCAGGAGGCTGTGGGGGGCCCTTGGGGTGGGGGTGCCAGAGGGAGCATCCAACCAGCAAAGCCACCAGTGGGGTCCTGGGGTCAGGGGTCCGGCAGAGCCCCGGCAGCGGGGCCGGGGGGGGCCCGGGGGGTGACTCACTGGTATTTGCAGCTCAGGAAGGAAACGGCGGTAGCTGAGAATGGATTCGGGACCGACACCATCGCCACCACCGCAGACACTTCCCGCTCCCCAGGGACTGCGGCGCAGCCAGAAGGCAGGAAACAGCGAGCGGCTCGGGGTCAGCACCCGGCGGGGCCCCACACCTCGTCCAGCCCCCCCCCAGCCCAGGCTGGGCATCCTGCAGAGCTGGAGGGGGGGTCCCAGGCGCTGCAGACCCCCCCACCGCAGCCCAGGGCTCCTGCGGGATGGGGACAGGGTGGCGATGGCCATGACCAGGATCCGACCGTGGTCCAGCTCAGCCAGTCCTCACCCCCAGGCTCCCCCCCTCACCCCCAGGAGACCCCAGACCCAGAGCGGGATGGGGGATATGGCTGAAAACTCGTGGCTCTTTCCATCCATGTCCGGTGGGGCTGAGCCACCGTGGCAGCGATGCTGGCACGGGTGACAGTCCTTGCACAGGCCCAGGGCCACCCATGCTCCACGTGCTCCGCCAGGGGCTTCCTCCACAGCCTGGGGACACACGGAGAGCTCTGGATTTGCCCCTTGCTCCCTCCACCAGCTGCTCTCTGCCCAGCAGAGATGTCCCCAGCGAGGGACAGAGACCAGGAGCGGCTCCCTGGGCCCCGTCCCAGGATGGTGGCTTCACAGGGGTGACAGCACCCACGGGCGCTGCAGCCGCAGGTTCCCACCGGTGGCTTCATCCCGTGTCACCCGCCCCAGCCCGCTGCCACCCTACCTGCAAGCCAGAGCCTGGCCGCATCCTTCCGCTGACCACGAGCTGCCTGCAAGGTGCAGGAGAGCCGTCGCAGAGCATCAGTCCCCACGTGCCACCGCCCTGGCACGCAGCGGGCTCCGGCAGTGCCACCAGCCCACCAGGAGGACACGGCGCCAGGACCAACCCGGGGTGCCCGGTGCAGGCGCTGGGATCCTCCTCCGTCACCCCACCAGCAGCCGTGGCGCCCACCCTGCCTGTCCCTGGGGCACCCCCAGTGCCCACCGTGCCGGGGGCTATTTTGGGGTGACAGCCAGGCCCTGGGGAGGGGAGGAGCAGGGTCACAGGCTTCGCCCCCATCCATTAGCAACCGGGAACAATAGTCCTCCCGCAAACAGAAGCTGCGTCGTGATAACCTGGCGGGTCTGAGGCATCCGGAGAGGCAGGAAGGAGCCCAGCAGAAGGAAATATTAGACAGAGCAATATAAACATGTCGCTGTAGGGACGGACAAAGCAACACACACACACACACTCACACGGGTGCACAAGCGGCTATCTTTTTTTATTACTAAAAGCAGGCATTTTTATATATTTCAGGTGCCAGAGCGCTACAATATAATTGATCAAAAAGTTGTTTTTAACATCCTCACTGGATAACCATGATCAGCTTCCTCCCCGCTCGCTTCATCCTGTTGTGTAGTCAGCAGCTCCTTGAAAGTTATTTGCTTTAAGCAAAGCTTCCTTATCTCAAGGGTACACCAGAACCTTGTCAAAGTCAAACTCTTCTTCAGTCAGGTTATCAGCAGAGCAGCTGCCTTCCCCAACACAAACACGGCAGCGAGAGCGAGCTCCACCCCGGCGCGACCTCGTTGAAAGGGGCTGCGGCGGGGCGGGGACACGCAGAGCATCGGCGGGATGGAGAAGAGCAGCTACACCATGGCCAAGTTCGGTCTGGAAGCCAAGGAGGCCATCCCCAAGCGGGACTGCGGGTTTTACATGAAGTACATCTTCCTCTTCACCTCCCTCATCCAATTCCTCATCATCCTGGGGCTGGTGCTGTTCATGGTGTACGGCAACGCGCAGGCGGGCACCGACACGCACCTCCGGCTGCTGGAGGAGCAGCTCCAGGATCGCTACAACAAGATCATCACCCTCAGCGGGAGGAACCTCAACCTGACGCGCACCCTCAACGCCACCCTCAAGGAGAAGCAGGGCCTGCAGGTCCTCGCCCAGAAGGTCCAACGGGACCTGGATAAGTGCAACAGCACCCAGGGTGCCAACCTCATCTACAAGGTGAGCCCCCACCCCTCCCCTGGGAGGGAAAGCAAAGCCCCCCCCTTCCTGAGTGCTGGGTGACCCACCCATGGGTGCTGGCGGCTGCAAGGAGCCAGGACCTCGCTTCAGCCCTGCAAGGGATGGACGAGATGGTGTGGGGGGAGTGGGGGGGGTGCAGAGCCCGCTGGTGATGTGACATCACTCCCCCAAATCTCCCAGCCCCGGGGTGGGGGGGGTCTCAGCCCTGGCATCCCAGAGGCAGCCGCTGGCTGAGGGGGTTCCAATCTCACAGTCCCCCCTTCTCATCCACTGGCCCCACCAGTCCCCCATGCTCTCATCAGTGCCCAGGGGGCGAGTGAGGCGATGCCAGGGGGGTCCTTGTGGGATGTTCTGACCCCCCTCCTCTTCCTCCCCCCACTTCATCTGCAGGAGATGATGAACATCATCTTATACCAGTGGATAAAGCTGGAAGAGTGCCACATGACCACCAGCCACGTGAACACCAGCTGCAGCGGTAAGGGACACCCCCCCCCGCCACAGCTGCCCCTACCCTGGGCACCCCCTCCCAGCCTTCTGGGGACCCCCAGCACCCCTCAGGGACCCACCACAGACTTTGCAGGGGGCCTGCGCCCTCCCCGGGCCAGGCAGGGGCGTCACCCCAAGATGCAGGGTGAAAGTTGGGAGTGGGGGGGGGGACACACACACATCACGCACCCCAACCCTGTGCCCCCCCCACCCCTTCGCAGGTGAGAAAGCGACGCTGCAGAGCCAGCTGGACCAGGCAGCCCTGGCCAAGAAAGAGCTGGAGGAAAAAGGCCACAAAGTGGATGCCATGCTCGCCAAAGCCACCCAGGAGCAGGAGAGCTGCCAGCGGGACCTGCTGACCACCCGCACCGTCTGCGAGTCGAGCAAAACCAACCTGGACCTGCTGAAACACGAGTGCGGGGCCTTGAGGTCGGACATCAGTTACCCCCTGCAGCACATCAAGGAGACGCTGGGGCCGTACAGCTGCAGCGCCGTCCACGAGCAGCTCAGCCGCCTGATGCAGCGGACGGAGGGGCTTTTCCTCTGGCAGCAGGAACGGGAGAGCATGTACCGGGGGAAGAGCATCTACGAGATGAACCTGCTCCACTGTCACCTCAACTGCAGCCGGGGGAAGCAGGAGTTGGAGAAACGGCTGCAGGAGGTCGAGAAGCAAGTCAAGGGCAGCCAGGAGGAGAAGAAGAAGCTGCTGGTGGAGAAGGAGCAGCTCGGGAAGGAGTTGGAGGACAAGAGCAAAGCCGCCGCGCAGGCTGGGTACTTCAAGGAGCAGCTCAACATCTGCATGGGCTCCAAGGTGAGGGAGCTGCCGCGGCACCGGGACGGCACCGGGCACCCTCCACGGCCGCGCCGGGGGCACGCACGAGGCCGGGCGTGTCCGTCTTCATTTTGCAAAGGCGGTTTTGCACGCGCGGCTTTCTTTTGCAAACACGGTTCTGCACGGCCGCGGGTGCTCCCCGGGGCAGGGACAAGCGGCGGCAGCACCCTCAGGCCTCTCTTTGGCCAGAGGTGACCGCCACCGCCCGCTCTCCTCCGCAGACAGACGCCTTCTTCGATATCATGGGCTCGCGGGTGCCGGGGAGTGGCAGGCGGCTGGGACCCTCCACCAGCACCTACACGGATGCTCTGAGGAACCAGGGCATCTTCAGGAACATGGGTGAGTCCTTGAAGGGGAGGGGGCTTGCTGTGGGACCGGTCCCCTTGTCACGCTGGGGGCCACCGTGTCCCCCCGCTGGTGCCCAGCCCGGCTCAGGCCCCACGGCTCCATCCCACCAGGTAAAATCAACCCGGAGGAGATGCAGTGGATGGTGCAGAAGATCATGGATCAGTACAGGTCCACCCTGCAGAACCCCAGGTGAGGGGGGGCCGGTGTGGGAGCCCACCCTTTGGATGGGGTGAGGGTGTGCAGAGGGGGCTGGGGGCACGAGCAGTGCAGGGGGCCTGATCCTGCCCTCTCCGCAGCGGCTAACGGCTGAGCAGAGCATGGAAAACGGCGGCGAGGGGCTCAAGGACAAGCCCAGGAGGTGCTTCCCGCGGCACGGACGGCAAACCCTGACCAGGAGCGAGCAGCCGGCACCAGCGCCGTCCTCCCCCCAGCCCCAGAGGGGCCACCAGCGCGGCGGGAGCCGGGCCCACCCCTCCCTGAGCCGCCGTCCTCATCCCCTCCCGCACGCTTGCCCCCCTCCCCGCGCATGTACCCGTACGCTTGGACACGGGGCGGTTGGCAGCTGGAAATACAGCCGGCCCTGAGCACCGACACAGCTCACCGCACGTCTGCCTGGATGCCTACGGCGGGACGGGGAGCGGGAACATCCCGTCCCGGCTTCACGTGCCCCTTTGGGGAAGGAAGCGCGCAAGGCCAAGCCCCAGCAGCCCCATCCGGCCACCGAGCCCCCTCGGCACGCCGGGGCGGGGGGCCGGGGCACTGGGGCGGGGGGCCGGGGCGCCGCGGCGGGCGCAGGACGCGCCGAGCGCGGTGATTTATCGCCGGCTGCCACTCACTGATGTACGGCCGCGCTCCCCGCGCCTTCCTGTTGAAAGAACCTTTCCTGCCTGCTGGGCTGCCAGCACGCCATCCCCTGCCAGAGCCTCAGCAGCGGCGGGTGGCGCTCCCAGCACACCCCCAGGTCCCACTCGGGTCCCCCAAGTTCCATTTGGGTCCCCCCAAGCCGCATCCCTCCCAGGACACAGGCAGCCACATGCTCCCGCCACCCTCTGCTGCCCGAGGATGGGGATGCCACCAGGTCCCCCCGTCCCTGCGCAGCCCCTGGAAGAGCACGATGCCAGCGTGGGATGGGGGTGATGGAGGGGGTCCCCCACTGTCCCAGCTGCCCCCGCACAGCCTGGCTGGGGGACCGAGGGGACCCGCTCGCTGCCAGAGGATTTCCTGGAGCTCCACTATAAATAATCACAGAGCACCAGGCGCTTCCGGAGCCTGGGAGCTGCAGCTGCGGGGGGGTGAGAGAGCTGGGAAACCCTGGGGAGCCCCAATACTGGGGCTTCCAGAGCCCAAAGCTGCGAGGTGGGTGCAAAAGCTGTGGGGACCCCAGGGCTCCCCAGGCTGGGGCTGTGCCAAGACCCCCCTACGCTGCATCCCCAGGGCTGGGGCTGCACTTGGAGCGCAAGTATGGACCCCACCGGGATGCTGAGCCCCACGTCCCCCATGGCACAGGGGATCCCCCAAAGGGGAAGCCCGGGGTGGCTTTTCCCTCTCAGCCACTCCAGCTTCTTGTTTGTCTTCCTGGCCAGGAAACGGGGCCTCTCCCAGTGGGTTTTTCCATGCTTGGGGCTTGGGACATGCTCCCCCCAGCCAGGAAAACACCGTGGCCTGGCACGGGGACACGGAGCCCCACGGCACCGGGGACCAGGGAGCGGGAAGGACGCCAGAGCCGCCGAAGGCACCACGGTTTAATACCAGCACGGAACCAAAAGCTCCCCTGCCCACAGTCCTCAACGCTGGGGGGACCCCGCCTCGCCGCGCCCCTTCACTTGCCGATGCAGAAGTCCCTGAAGATGATGTCGAGGACGTCCTCGGCGCCCACGTGGCCGGTGATCCGGCCCAAATGCCGCCGGGCCAAGCGCAGCCGCTCGGCCGCCAGCCCCAGGTCCCGCCGGCGCTCCCGGCCGTACTGTGCCAACGCAGCCGCGCAGTCGCCCAGGTGGAGGCTGTGCCGGCTCTGCGTCAGGCTGGGCGAGCCTGCCAGGGGGTCTCCACATCTGGGGGGGGGGGGGGGGCAGAAAAACCAGCCTGGAGCCCCTCCCCAGGCCGGGATGGCTGGGGTGTCCCCTGCCCTGTCCCGCCGCGGTGTCGCCCACACTCACAGTCGCGCCAGCTGCCGCGCCAGCAGCTCCAGGAGGTGGTCGAGGCCCTCGCCCGTCTTGCAGGAGAGGAGGGTGGTGGGGGGCAAGGGGTCTCCCCGGGCGCAGGCGTCACGCAGGGGCCCCCCTTCCTCTTGCAGCAGATCGGCCTTGTTGAGCACCAGGATGCAGGGGGGCGCGGGGGGGGGCAGCAGGGACCCCAGGGCAGCCCCCAGCCCGGCCGGCTCGGGGGGCACCGCTGTGGCGTCCAGCACGGCCAGCACCAGGTCTGCGTGCTGCAGCCTGGAGGGGCGCAGGGGGCAGCATAAGGCAAGGGGCCGCATCCTGCCACCTCCCAGCCATCCCAGCCCCTGCAGTGGGGGGGTACCCCCCCCCCCCCGCCCCAGCCTCACCGGTCCCGCGCGCGGCTGACCCCCTCCCGCTCGACGGGGTCGGTGGCATCGCGGAGCCCGGCCGTGTCGCTCAGCACCAGGGGGTAACCGCCGACGTTCAAGGCCACCTCCACCACGTCCCGCGTCGTCCCCGCCACCGGCGACACGATGGCTGCCGGACGCTGGCCTGGGGACACACACACACACACACCACGGGGCTCAGGGGACGACCCCAGGGACCCCCCCAATTCTCTTGGCGTTCGGGATGGTGGCTGCCGTTGCCAGGGAGGGGAAACCTGGTCCAGCGCCGCCCCCCCCCCCCACGCCCCCCACTCACACAGCAGGTTGAGCAGGCTGCTCTTGCCCACGTTGGGGGGGCCGGCGATGACGGCGTGGACCCCCCCGCGGAGCAGCTCCCCGCGGCGCCCGTCCCGCAGGTGGGCACCGATCTCCTGCTCCAGCGCCCGCACGATGGCATCCACTGCGGGGACAGAGCGGCGGGGTGGGGGTGTGTGGGGGGACAGCAGGAATGGGGTGTCCCACCCCCCCACCACCCTGCCAGCCCTCACCTTGGGACAAGACCTCTTCCTCCACGTTGTCATCCTCGCTGAAGTCGATGTAGGCTTCAAGGTGGGCGAGAGCCTGGGGGGGCCGGGGAGGGGATGGGGGGGGTCAGCAGGGTCCCCAAGATGCCAGGCACCCTGGATCCGCGCCCCGACACCCGTACCCGGGTGAGGGTCTCGCTCCAGCGCTGGTAGAGCCGGCCCAGCTCGCCGTCCATCTGCCGCAGCGCCTGCCGCCGCTGCGCCTCCGTCTCCGCCCGGATCAGGTCCCCCAGCCCCTCGGCCGCCGTCAGGTCCAGCTTCCCGCGGCGGAACGCTCGGCGCGTGAACTCCCCGGGCTCGGCGGGACGTAGCCCGGGCAAGCGGCCTGCAAGCCACGGGGTGAGCTCCCCATTCCCTGAGCTGGGGGTACCCTCCGGCAGCACCCCAAGGGGAAGGACCCGAGGGGAAAAAAAAGGGAGGAAGGATGGGGGGGAGCCTCACCCAGCGCCCGCAGCACCCCGCTCAGCACCGCCGGCCCGCCGTGCACGTGCAGCTCGGCACAGTCCTCCCCGGTGAAGCTCCGGGGACCTGCAAAGCCGGGACACGGCTGTGAGCTCCCCCCTGGC
Source organism: Strix aluco (assembly GCF_031877795.1). Lineage (NCBI taxonomy): Eukaryota > Metazoa > Chordata > Aves > Strigiformes > Strigidae > Strix > Strix aluco. The sequence goes on along the minus strand of NC_133959.1, from coordinate 1,281,069 downwards.
CAGAGCCGGCACATCCCACCCCCATACACACGCCTGCTTCAACCCCATAGGGGCTTTTGGGGGGCTTAGGAGAGACCCCCCCCACCGCCATGAGCAGCTATTTAGGATCAGTGCAAAGGGGTCGGTGTTGACCCAGCACCATCCGCACCCGCATCCGCGCTCAGCCGGCTTCACGGTGCCGGGGAAGCTGAGAGGGGCTGTGCCAGGCACTGAGACCCCCTCAGTGGGCACTGAGACCCCCCCACCGGGCACCGAAACACCCTCAGTGGGCACTGAGACCCCCCACCGGGCACCAAGACCCCCTCAGCGGGCACCAAGACCCTCTCACCAGGCACTGAGACCCCCCACCGGGCACCAAGACCCCCTCAGCGGGCACTGAGACCCCCTGAGCGGGCACCAAGACCCCCCACCGGGCACCGAGACCCCCTGAGCGGGCACCGAGACCCCCCACCGGGCACCGAGACCCCCTCAGCGGGCACTGAGACCCCCTGAGCGGGCACCAAGACCCCGCACCGGGCACCGAGACCCGCTGCCAAACCCCACCTGGGAACCAGACGACGAGGCCGCGGTCCAGGGGCTCGGCGGTGTCGGGGTCCCGGATGCGGCGCAGGGCCAGGACGCGGGGTGGGGGCAGTTCGGGGCGCCCGGTGAGGCTCAGCAGGGCCCCGCGGCTGCCCGGGCCGCTGGTGCGGATAACGGCCACCCCGCAGCGCCCGTGGCCCGACGAGACGGCGAAGATGGTGTCCCCCCACGCCGCGGAGCACAGGCGCTGCGCCCACCTGGGAGAAGGGGTGCAGTGGGGGGGGGGGGGGCCCTATCCACACCCCCCAACTGGGGCGGAGAGGGTGTAGGGATGCACAACCCCCCATTCACCCCCCAGCACCCCTCTCTGTGCACCCCACAGACCCAAGGGGGCTCCCACTGAGCCTTGGGGTGCAGACCCCCCCCAAAAGCCTTGGGGTGCACTGCCCCACCCCTGGTTGCACCCCTCCCCGCGCACCCTGCCAGGCCCTGGGGTGCACCCCTCTCCCCCCGCAACCCGCCCCCCCCCCCAGAAGGTGCAGCCCCCCCCTCCGCGCACACCCCCCGCGCTTCGGGGTGCATCCCCACCTCAGCCCCCAAAAACGCACCAAGGTGCGCCCCCACCATGCACCCCCCTCCCCGAGGGGCAGCTCCCCCCCCCCTCCTGTGCACCCCCCGCACGAGGGTGCAACCCCCTTCCCCGTGCAAACTCACCTCCACGTGCTCCCCCCCCTTTCCATGCACCTCCCTGCCCAGCTGCACCCCAGACACCACTCCAGCCCCGGGGGAACCCCCCTCCTGTGCACCCCCTCCCCACAGTCCCCCCACCCCAGGGTGCCCCCCCCCACCTCCGTCCCGCCGCGCTCAGCGGCCTCCGCAGCGCCATGAACCCCCCCCGGCGCCCGCCCGCACCCCGCGGCGGCCTCAGCGCTGGTGCCTCGCCCCACCCACCCGCGCGCGATGATTGGTCAGCGCGCCGCGAGGGGCGGGCTTCATGAGACGAACCCGTTTCTGATTGGCCGGCGGGACGGCCATCACGCCGCGCCGCCTGAGGCCGTGCAGGAGCCGATCGCTTCCGCCCGGCCCTGCTCGGGGCGGCCCCCGGGGGTCCCTGCCCGCCCCCCCCGGGCTCCCTGCCCGCCCCCCCCGGTCCCTGGCTGTCCCCGCCGAGGCGGGCCGGGCTGCAGGGCCCCCCCCGGTCCCTCCGAGGCACTGCACGCCCGTTCGAGCCCCAGGTGCTGCCCCCGCGGGGTGTGGGGGTGCAGCGGGACCCCCCCGGGGGTCCCCCCAGGGGTATTGAGGTGCCGCCCTGTAGGTGCGAAGCCGGGTGGGAGCCGGAGACCCGCGACCCCCGGCTGCACCCTAAAAAAACCCCAAAAAAACAGCGCCTCAGGACCCTGAGTGGGGGGGTCCCCATGTCCGGAGCGGGGGGGGCAGCCCCCGTGTCCCCCCATGGCAGAGCCCACCCGTGCCCCGTCCCTTTCCTACCGTCCCCTCTGCGCCCACTGGTGTCCCCGTCCCTCGCAGGTGGGGGTCCCCTTGTCCCCACTCTGACACAGCCTGTCCAGAGACACTTGTGCTTTTTGGGGACCCCCTGCTCACCTTGGGGGGGGGGTCCCTGCACTGGGCACCCCCCACCCCGGGGCGGCTGAGCCCCGGCTCCGCACCCACTCAAGCCAGAGCTGTTCTTCCCCCAGGGAACCCCCACCACGGCCCGGGGGGGTCTCACCCCCCGCAGTGGGGGGGGGTCGGGGCTGATCCCTGGGCTGCGGGGTGGGGGGGTCCCACAAACCGCCCCCACCGCGTGCGGCCCGCAGCTGCCCGCAGCCCCGCTGCTCTGTGAACCATAGAAATTTTCCCCAAGCGACATCACGGCGTGGTACCCGCTCCCCATCCCACACCCCCCATCCCACACACCCCCCCCCATCCCACCCCCCATCCCACCCCCCATCACATCCCCTCCTGCCCAGGGCCCAAGGTTGGGGGGGGGGGGGGGGGGCAATCCAGCCCAGTGCACAGGAGTTGGGGTACAAGCAGCCAGGACAATGGGGTCCCCCCTGTTTTGGGGGGGGTCTCCCCCCCTCACGGTGCCCACAATGTCGGCCCAGTTTGCAGCGGTTTTGGGTCGGCTGGGGCCTGGGGAGGGCTGCGGGCGGCTGCGGTGGCGGCGGCGGGGGGACAGGGGGGACGGCCATGGAGACAAAGGCACTGGAGCAGGGAGGAGCGAGCAGCAGCATGGCCGGGATGCAGGCAGGGATGCAGGCAGGGATGCAGGCAGGGATGCAGGCAGGGATGCGGGCAGCAGTGCAGGCAGCTGTGCAGGCAGGGATGCAGACAGGGATGCTGGAATCCCCGGGGTGCAGGCAGGGGTGCAGGCAGGGGTGCAGGCAGCGGTGCTGCAATCCCCGGGATGCTGGAGACCCCTCAATGTCACCTCCTGTGCTAAATCCCTGCAGACACCCCCACACCCCCCCCCGAACCACCCCCCCCATGCTCTGTGGACCAGGAGCAAGGGAGGGGAACCCAGAGGAGCGTGGGCAGGGAGCTCTGGGGCTGGGGGGGGGGGGCGGGGGGGTCTCCCAGGGGGTTTTGGGGTCCCCGGGTACACGCACCCCACACGCACCCACCTGCAAGGCCCCGGGGCAGACCCCAGGTAACCCCGCCAGCCCGCCCCCCCACCCCGAGCTGCAGACGCTTTTCCTTGTGCCCCCCCCCTTTTGCCACCCCCCCAGCTCCGAGCAGCTCAGCCTCCTCCCTGCTCCCCCCTCCTCAGGCAGCTGGACCCGGGCCATGGGGGTCCCCAGGAGGGTCTGGGGGAGGGGGGGGTGTTCAGGCTCTGCCGCACCCCCTGGGCAAGGGGGGGGCACCTAGTGCCCAACCAAGACCGGGCCAGTGGCCAGGCCTGGCCTGGGAAACGCGCCAGCCTGTGCCCCCCCCCCCTCCAGCTGCCAGAGGAGGGGACAGCTCCTGGTGGCACCGGTCACCAGCGCTGGCACCCAGCCTCTGCCCCAAAATAGCCACGGGCGTGTGCGCGGAGCTGGGGGGGGGCGAGCGGGACCTGGCACAGGGGTGCCCCCCCCCCACCCCCCATAATGCCCACGCTGCAAGGGTGCCCTGGCCAGGCTGCGCTGGGACCCTCCGGCCCTGGGGGGGGGGCTGGGGAGGGGGGGGGGTGTCCCCCCGAGTGAGCAGGGCCGGGCTGGGGGGGGCGGGGGGGGCACAGCGGAGGGTTCCCAAAAGGTCAGGGAGGCAACGTGCAACCCCGGTCGGGTTACCGGCCTGTCCCCCCCCCCCTCCCCGCTCCCCCCGCCACGGGAACAGCCTGACCCGTGGGGCTGGGCACCGGGCCGGGGCGGGGCGGGGGGGGACACGGGGAGGGGGGGACACACGGGGGGACAGCCAGGGTAGAGCGGGGGGGAGGGGGTGGGGTGGGTGGGGATGCCCCGGGGGGAGGATGCTGAGGACACGGGCGAATCCCGGAGGTTTTGGGGTTGCGGGGGGGGTGTGTGGGGGGGGTGTGCTCCGGGGGGGGGGTGATCCGCCGCCCCGCTCCCCTCAGGACCACCCCACGGGGCGCGGCCGGACACGCGTGGCCGGTACAACCGGCGCTGGGGAGACGGCGACCAACCAGACAATTAAAGGGGCCGGGAGCGCCGCGCTCCGCTCCGCCGCCTTTGTCCCTCCTCCCGCCCGGTGGCGGCGGCGGCGGCGGCGGCGGCGGCTCGGCCGGTACCGGCCCCGGCCCCGGCCCCGAGCCCGGAGGCCCCATGCACCGGCCCCCGCCGCCGAGCCGCCGCCGAGCCCCGCACCATGCCCGAGCCACCGGCGGCAGCGCAGGACGGCGACCGGTCCCGGAGGGTCCCGCCCGGCGAGGAGCGAACGGAACCGGTGGCCCCAACCGGTGTCCTGGGTAAGGTGGCACCGGGCGGGAGCGGCCCCCGCCGCCGGGGTCGGGTCGGGGCTGCGGAGCGGCGGCGGGGCGGGGTGGGGGGGGACGGGAGGGGGGGCAGCTCCCTGCGGCTCGATGCGGATGTCGGCGGGGCTCGGCCGGGATGCGGCTCCCCGGGGACGGCGCGGGGGGGGTGTCTGTGTCCCCGGTGGGGCTCTGAGCAACCCCCCCGGAGGGCTCCGTGCACCCCCCAGCACAGCTCCGTGTGTGTGTGTGTCCCCTCCGCCTCCCCAGGGTCCCCTCCCTGCGTCCCCAGGGGGGGTCTGTGGTTCTCCAGGGGATCGGGGCTCTGTGTGTCCCCCCCTGGGACCGGTCCGTGGCCCTCCCGGGGACGGGGTCCCCGAGGACGTACCAGTGACCTCCCAGCACCGGGCCCACGCTCCCCCCCATGTCACCTCCGGGCCACGCAGCCCCCCAGGAAGGTCTATTTGCCCCCCCAGGCCAGGCCCATTCCCCCCCCCCCCCCCGAAGACGGGCTCCGTGCCCCCCAGGACAGAGCTGAGCAGTCCTGGACGGGGGCTGTGGGTCAGGGTCCCCACGCTGGGATTGGGGGGTGTGTGTCCCCCTCCCCGTGTGGCCCTGGGGGGGCAGGTGACATCCCCATGGTTGGGGTCCCCAGGCAAGGCAGTGCAGGCAGGGCCTGCTGCCCGCTGTGCGGCCGAGCCGGACTCCTGCCTGCGGGTGCGTGACCCACTTTGTGTGTGTGTGTGTGTGTGTCCCCCTCCCGCTGCCACCGCTGCCACCGGGACGCGGCCACCCATGGCAGGCGGCATCGCTGCCCCCCCCCCCCCCAAATGCTTCCTTGCCCAGCGGTGGGGCAGTGGCGTCCCCGTCCCCCCCCCACGCCGCAGCTCCCGTGACCTTATCCCAGAGAGCCAAGGTGAGCGGCACAGCCCCGGCATGTTGGGGGGAGCGGGGGGACGCGGGGGGACACGGGGAGGTGGGGGGGGGGGGACAAGGCGGGGGTGGGGGCTCCATCCCCGCACCCCACTGGCAAGACCCCTCGCACCGGTTTGGTGATGGCACCGGGTGCCGGGGGGGGCTGGGGGCCGCTCTCGCTGGCAGAGAAAGACCCCGTGGCTGGAGCGGGGTGAAGGCAGGATCTGGCCCCCCCATGCCCAGCTTGGGGGGGGGGCAGGAGGGGCGCTGGGGACCCCTCTGCAGCTCAGCCACGTCTTTTCCCATGACCTTGGGCAGGGAAAACCCTCCTGCACTCAGAGCTGAGGCCTCGGGGTGGGCACCCACCTCATGCAACCCCCCCCCCCTCCACATCACCCCACTTCGCACGCTGGCAGCTGGGCCCCCCCCAGGCCCCCCCCCCCGCTGCCCGCGCTGCCGGCTGGGTTACACGGCGTAAATAATTCAGGGTGGGTGAGCTCAGGCTGCCGGCACCGGCGAGCTGCCTGGCGAGCGCGGCCGAGCCAGCGGCACCGCGCACCCCCCCAGCACCCCCCCCGACAACGCTGGGCCCCGAGACGCGGGGTGCAGGATCGGGCCCGCGCCGGGGGCGGTTGGCCGGTAGCCCGGCGCCGGTCACGGCTCTCGCCCACGGTGCCAGGACAGGGGCGGCCTTTCAGAGCCCGGCGCCGCGGCCCCTTTCCCGACGGCAGCTCAGGGAATGAGTTTGTCAGGTCTCAGCCCAGCTCGCAGCATGGCGGGAGGGGGGGGTCTGCTCTGCTGCCCCCAGCCCAGAGGGTTTCGGGGTGCGCAGAGGCGGGGTGCGTTCCCTGGGATGAGCTGCCGGAGCAGGTTTGGCGTTTCCTGTTTTTCGGGGCTGGGTGTGGACGGGGTGTCCGGAGCCCCGGGACCTTCCCAGCCCTGGGGCAAGCAGAGAGGCCGTGACGTGCCCCGGGCATCGGCCCACTCGCCCCGTCCTGGCTTTGCCACCCCGGCTTGGGAGGGGAAACTGAGGCAGGGAGGTGCTGGGCACGCTGGGCAGGGAGAAAGGGGGTCCCGCGGGGGGACCCCACCCCAGCACCCTCAGGGACCCTCGTCCTGCCCTCCCTGCCAGCTCCGGGCAGCGTTTTGGGATGCGCCCGGTCCCCATCCGCCCCGAGAGGCGCGATGGGGACACGGGGCACAGGGAATGTGTGTCCCCGCGGCGTGGGCACCCCCCAGCGGGACAGGGGCCGTGTCCCTGCGCGGGACCCAGGATGGGGGGTGACGAGGGGACCCTGGGGACTGTCCCCATCCCGCCTCGCCGCGGCGACGCGGGGCCTCCCCGGGTTTCCATGGAGACCGGCTGCTTTTTCGCTCTCCCCATTTTTCCTGCGGTTTCCCATCTCCCGGAGCCGCAGCCCTGACAGATCCCGGCCCCGCCGAGGGGCTGCGGGCAGAGGTGAGCGCCTGGGGGGGCTGCAGGGGGGCACCCCACAGCATCCCGCGGCCGCTGGCACCCCAGGGGTGTCAGGACGTGCCATCAGCTCCTCCCCGGCAGCTGTCGGGGCCTTTTTGGGCACCCTGAGCTGCTGGAGGAGAAACCTGAGCCAGGGCCAGCGTCACCACGAGCGGGGCTGTGACCTGCTGCCACGGCCGCTGCTGGGGACAGGGCGGGGGGCACGCCGGGGGTCCCCGCACCCACCCTGTGCGCCGACAGCTGAGTCGTTTGGTGCTTCAGGGTCCGGATCCCAGAGTGGGGGGATGCCCCCCCGGGGTCCCACGGCTGCTCACCCCCTCCCTCCCCCCGGCAGATAAGCTCTTCGGGAAGCGGCTGCTCCAGGCCGGGCGCTACATCATGTCCCACAAGGCCTGGATGAAGACGGTGCCCACGGAGAACTGCGACGTGCTCATGACCTTCCCAGGTAGGGACATGCCTGGGGGACCCGGGGCGGGGGCTGGGGGTGACGGTGCCGGTTTGGAGTGCTGGGATGGCAGCATGGAGCTGCGGCGGGGATGGGGGATGTGGGGAGGGATGGGGGACGTGGGAAGGGACGTGGGAGGGATGGGGGACATGGGGAGGGATGGAGGATGTGGGCAGGGATGGGGGACGTGGGAAGGGACGTGGGGAGGGACGGGGGACAGGAGGGATGGGAGATGGGAGGGACGGGGGACATGGGGAGGGACAGGGACCGGGCTGGGCTGTGCTGGGGGACACGGACCACGCTGACCGGGGCTGTCCAGACACCACCGACGACCACACGCTGCTCTGGCTCCTGAACCACATCCGCCTCGGCATCCCTGAGCTCATTGTCCAGGTCCGGCACCACAAGCACACCCGTGTCTACGCCTTCTTTGTCACCGCCACCTACGAGAGGTAGAGTCCCGGCTGCGTCCCCCGTTGCCGCTGTGTCCCCTGCCGTGTCCCCAGCCGTGTCCCCTCTCCCTGCAGTTTGCTGCGCGGGGCTGATGAGATCGGGCTGCGGAAGCCGGTGAAAGCCGAATTTGGCGGAGGCATGCGGAGCTTCTCCTGCGAGGAGGATTACATCTACGAGAACATCGAGAACGAGCTTTACTTCTTCACCTCTCAGGTGGGATGCGGAGGGATGAGGGATGTGGGATGCAGGGATGTGGGGTGCAGGGATGTGGGGATGCACAGAATCCCAGAATCATCTGGGTTGGAAAAGCCCTTGAAGCTCCTCCAGTCCCACCATGAACCTCCCCCTGACCGTTCCCAACTCCACCAGATCCCTCAGCGCTGGGTCAACCCGACTCTTCAACCCCTCCAGGGATGGGGACTCCCCCCCTGCCCTGGGCAGCCCATTCCAACGCCCAACAGCCCCTTCTGCAAAGAAATCCTTCCTAAGAGCCAGTCTGACCCTGCCCTGGCGCAGCTTGAGGCCATTCCCTCTTGTCCTGCCGCTGGTTCCTTGGCTCAAGAGACTCATCCCCCCTCTCTGCACCCTCCTTTCAGGGAGTTGGAGAGGGCCAGGAGGTCTCCCCTCAGCCTCCTCTTCTCCAGACTAAACAACAAATGGGTGCGGGGCTGTGCGGATTCGGGGATGTGGAGATGTGGGGATGCAGGATGTGGGGATGCAGAGCAAGGATGGAGGGACATGGGGCAGGGAAGGCAGAGCCTTTCTCCCTCCCCAGGTGAAGAAGGGGATCAGGGAGCCTCAGCCCAGCTGGGGACCAATCCAGCCACCCCCCAAGCTGGGGACATGGCGGGTCCGGGGAGGGGGACAGGCCAGGGGATGCGGGTGTGGCAGGAGAGGGGCCGGGGGCCGGGCAGTGGGACCATCCCCCGGGGCTCAACCCCGCTGCGGTGCCGCAGGAACGGCAAAACATCATCAGGTACTGGCTGGAGAACCTGCGCGCCAAGCAGGGCGAGTCGCTGCACAACATCCACTTCCTCGAGGGGCAGCCCATCAGTGAGTACGGCGCGGCACGGCAAGTGTCCCCTGTCACCGCCTGTCCCCATCCCCGGCGCCGTGTGCCGGCCAGCGCGGTGGCTGCGCCACGCCGGGGTTGGGCACAGAGCCCCGCGATGTGCCATGGTGACCCCAAACCCACCCTTCGCATTGTCCCTGCCCCACACCCCACCGTGCCAGGGCCATCTGGGGACACACGCTGGGGGCGGAGGGGGTGTCAGGGCAGGCTGGCCGTGTCCCCGCAGCCCCTCCCTCACCCCCGTGTCCCGCGGCGCAGTCCCGGAGCTGGCGGCCCGCGGCGTCATCCAGCAGGTCTTCCCGCTGCACGAGCAGAGGATCCTCAAGCGGCTCATGAAGTCCTGGGTGCAGGCGGTCTGCGAGGCCCAGCCACTCGGTAAGGTGACGAGGGGGTGGCGGGGGGGGGGGGGGCGCAGCTGGGGGTCCCAGCCCCGCTCACAGCCCCCCCCCGGCCCCCGCAGATGAGATCTGTGACTACTTCGGGGTGAAAATCGCCATGTACTTCGCCTGGCTGGGCTTCTACACCTCGGCCATGGTGTACCCCGCCGTCTTCGGCTCCATCCTCTACACCTTCACCGAGAGCGACCAGGTGAGAGAGGTCAAGAAATGGGGTAAATCCCTGCATTTTTGGGGTTCCATCCCTCCTTGCTCAGGGCTTTCCCTACGATGCTTTAATACTTTAATTTCCATGAGCTGGGAGGCTCCCAGGGTCATGGTGGTGGGGCCAGGGCAGCGCCGTGAGGTTCCCTGGGGTTGGAGGGGGGTGTCAGGGACAAGAGGGGACCGACCCCAGTGCAGTCGGTGCCATCCATCCCCCAGACCAGCCAGGACATCTGCTGTGTGGTCTTCGCCATCTTCAACGTCATCTGGGCCACCCTCTTCCTCGAGGAGTGGAAGCGCCGGGGGGCCGAGTTCGCCTACAAGTGGGGGACACTGGACACCCCGGCTGAGTCCATCGAGGAGCCCCGGCCCCAGTTCAGGGTGAGCCCTTGGCCGGGGGGGACACGGATTCCCAGGGCTGGGGTCTGGCTGAGCCCCCCCCGACCCCAACGAGCCACCCACGGGGGGTCTGCACTGCATCCCACGGGTCATGGAGGAATCCCGTGGGGCTCCCGGTTGTTGTGGGGAGGGTCACACGCTGCCGCCCCCCCTCCCCATTAGGGCGTTAAGAGAATCAGCCCCGTGACCAGCGCCGAGGAGTTTTACTACCCGCCGTGGAAGCGCTTGCTCTTCCAGTGCCTGGTCAGCCTTCCCGTCTGCCTCGCCTGCCTCTCCTTCGTCTTCCTCCTCATGCTGGGCTGCTTCCAGCTCCAGGTGCGTCCTCGTGCCCCCCCACGCTGGGCTGGCAGCCCCCCCCTCGTGCTGACCCTGGTCCTCATCTCCGCAGGAGTTTGTGCTGAGCATCCAGGAGCTGCCCCGGATCATCCGTTTCCTCCCCAAAATCGTCCTGGCCGTCATCGTCACCACCTGCGACGAGGTTTACAAGAAGATCGCGTACTGGCTGAACGACATGGGTGCGTGGGGGGCAGCACCCCGGGGTGCTCCTGGCAGGGCTGGGTGCTGGGACCCCCCCCCCAAACCCTCCCCTGACCCCCCCTCCTCTGCTTTGCAGAGAACTACCGCCTGCAGAGTGCCTATGAGAAACATCTCATCATCAAAATCGTCCTGGTGAGGGGGGCTGGGGGGACACAGAGGGGACGGGGTGGGGTCCCAGGGGCTGCCCTGTGCTCACCCCCCGCCCTCCTCCCACAGTTTCAGTTTGTAAATTCATACCTGAGTCTTTTCTACATCGGTTTCTACCTCAAAGACATGGAGCGGCTGAAGGAGGTAAGGGGCCGTGCCCGGGGGCGGCGGGGCCGGCCTGAGCCCCCCCCGGCATCACCCGGATGGACAGACGGATGTCCTCGACCCACCCCTGCCACCGTCCCCTCCACGCCCTCCCGGGGGGCCCGGTGTCCCCGCATGCCCCCGCCACGGTCCCTGGCTGCTGCGCTCCCGGCCGGAGGCTGCGCCGGGTCCCCAGCTCCTGCTCCTGCTCACGGTCTCTCTCTGTCTGTCTGTCTGTCTGTTCTTCTGTCCCCTCCACAGCTCCTGCTCATCTTCTCTCTCTTCCAAAGCCTCGTGCGTCAGCTCAAAGAGGCTCTCCTTCCCTTCATCCTCCTCCACCTCCACCTCTCTCTCATCTTCTTTAAGGGCCTCCTGGGCTTTTGCTGGAGACTGGGAGTATCCAAAGTAGGAGCAGGGAGGGGGGGGCTGGGCATCCTCCATCCCTTACACCTCACCCCAGGACCCCCCCGTTGCCCCCAGGAGGGACACGGGTGTCCCCAGCCCCGGCTCTGCTCCGGTCAGTGGTCTCCAGCACCGCTGCGGTCCCATCCCATTGGTCGTCACCCCTGCGGGGGGGTCACAGGAGGGGGGACCCCAGCCTTGGGGTGCCTCTCTCTGCCAGCACGGCCACAGGGAGGAGCAGGGACCCCGCAGGGGCAGGCGATGGGGGTGCAGGGACACACACAGAGACCCCCCCACACACACCACCGCCACCACCAGGTGCTGTCCCCCTTTTTCACCCCCCCCCGCTCCCCGGGTGACAGCATGCGCCCCGTGTCCCCGCGCAGATGCTGGCGACGCTGCTCATCACCCGCCAGTTCCTGCAGAACGTCAGGGAGGTGTCACAGCCCCACCTGTACCGACGGCTGCGCCGCGGGGACCTCAACCTCCGCAGCCTCCGCCAGCTCGCCCACGCCGTCCTCTGCCTGCTCACCCCTCGCCGCCATCCCCCGGCCCCCCCTGAGGGTTCCCGGGGGGAGAAGAAGTGTCTGAACGGAGGTTGTGGGGTGCCGGAGGAAGAAGAGGAGGAGGAAGAGCAGCGTGAGTCAGATTCGGAGGAGGAGAGCGCGTTGGATTGCGGGTTGAAGCTGAAGAAGGTGAGCTTCATCGAGAAGGCGGAGCGGCGCGGCGGGGAGCCCGGCGGCCCCGAGGACGAGAGTTTCCTCGAGGAGGGCAGCCCCACCATGGTGGAGAAGGGCATGGACCCCGCGTCCGTCTTCGAGCTGTGCGAGGATGAGGAGGAGGCCGAAGGTGCCCCTGGTAGCCCGGTCAAGGCGGTAGAGCCGGCGGTGGTCCCGCGGGCTGGCCGGAGGAGGCGGGCGGCTGAGAGCCGGGAGGAAGAGGAGGATGAGGAGGAAGGGCGGAGGCGTAATCGGGCGTCGTGGATCGACCCGCCGGAGGAGGACTACTCCACGCAGCTGACGCAGGCGGAGGTGGAGAGCTGCATGAAGAAATACGAGGTGAGCGGCCTTGGCGTGGGGCACGGGGCTGGTGGGGTGTGATGTACCCCACTGCAAGGCGCTCTTCCTCCTCCTCTTCCTCCCCAGGACACCTTCCAGGACTACCAGGAGATGTTCATCCAGTTCGGTTACGTGGTGCTCTTCTCCTCCGCCTTCCCCCTGGCCGCCATGTGCGCCCTGGTGAACAACGTCATCGAGATCCGGAGCGACGCCTTCAAGCTGTGCACGGGGCTCCAGCGGCCCTTCGGCCAGCGCGTCGAGAGCATCGGGCAGTGGCAGGTGGGCTGGGGAGGGGGGCCGGTGGGCTGGGGGGGTCCAGCAGGGAGCCCAGGCTGGCTGGGGGCTCATCCCCGACACCGTTGCTCTTGCAGAAAGTGATGGAGGCCATGGGCGTCTTGGCCATCGTGGTCAACTGCTACTTGATCGCCCAGTGCGGGCAGCTCCAGCGCCTCTTCCCCTGGCTCAGCCCCGAGGGAGCCATCATCTCCGTGGTGGTGCTGGAGGTACGGTGCTGGCACCCGGGGCTCGCCCCCACCGCTGTTATTGTAGGGTGTCCCCCGTGCGTGACTGGGGTCCCAGCCCTAAACCCTCTGTGGCAACCCCGGGGCAACTCCCTGCAGGCAGAATCCCCCTGGTTGTTATTGTAGGGTCTCCCTGGCCCCCCCGCTATCCCTTGTGGGGTGTATTTTGGGAGGGGACGGCAGTGCCCACGGGGCCGGGGTGGGGACGCTCAGCCAGACCCGCGTGTCCCCCGCAGCATTTCGCCCTGTTCCTGAAGTACATCATCCAAGTGGCCATCCCCGACATCCCCGCCTGGGTGGCCGAGGAGATGGCCAAGCTGGAGTACCAGCGCCGCGAGGCCTTCAAGGTAGGCGATGCCGGGCTGGGCCCATCCCTGGGGTTGGGGTCCCCCCATCCCTGGGGTTGGGGGGGCTCCCCGGGGCGTCCCCGGAGCTGACGGGCTCCCCGTCGACAGAAGCACGAGCGGCAGGCGCAGCACCACTTCCAGCAGCAGCAGCGGCGCAAGCGGGAGGAGGAGGAGCGGCAGCGACACGCCGAGTACCAGGCCCGCAAGGAGCGGGAGTCCAGCCGCGACGAGGCCAAGCCCGAGGCCGCCGGGCAGGACCCGGCCCACGAGAAGAGCCAGAGCAAAGGGAAGGGCTCCGGGGGCTCCTCGCACGGCTCCGACAAGCCCAAGCGCCCCAGCTCCCTCCTGGCCACCAACAACGTGATGAAACTGAAGCAGATCATCCCTTTGCAGGGCAAGTTCCTCTCCGGGGGGGCCGGGGCCAGCAGCACGGCCACCGCCAGGTCCCCCCAGTCCCCCACCGGCAGCGAGAACAAACTCCCCGGCTTCCTCAGCTTCAAGTTCCTGAAATCCCCCGAGACTAAGCGGGACGCGGGGACTGAGAAGGTCCAGTCGCCCACCAAGCCATTCAATCCCGGCAAGCTCTTCAATTTTGGCAAGTCCGAAGGGGCCGGGGGCAACGGCGCCGCGGCCACCGCCTCCCCCCAGCCCCGACCCGGCCCCTCGGTGGACACGGGCGAGCGGCCGGTCCCCAGCAAGTCCCATCTCAATGGGGTGCCGGAGGAGGGGGGCCGAGAGGAGCCGGAGAGCCGGGCGGAGGAGGAGAGCGGGGGCTATAAACTCTAACCGGACATTTTGGGGGAGCGGGAGCGAGCGGGGCTGCCCCCTCCCCTCCTCGGGCAGCCGTGGTCATCGTCACCCTCCCGCCGTCCCTCGCCGTCCCCTGCCGCAGGGAGCGCAGGGCCGGGCTGAGCCCATCAGCCGCCAGCGCTGGCCCCTCGCTCCGCACCGTCCCCCTCTGCCACGTCCCCTCGTGTCCCTCCTCCAGCCCCTCCGCTGGGACCCAGCGCCGCTCCGGTTCCAGCTCCGGCCGCATCCTGCCCCAAGGAGACGTGGGCAAAGCGCCGCCGGCGCGAGCAGCGGCAGGATTTGGCCGCAGCTTCGGATGGAGCATCCCGACAGGTTTCCCTCCCGCTCCCCTCGGCACGCTCACGGCTGGGCGATGCCCCGGGCCGGCTCTGTGCCCTGAGCCCGGCGTCCCGGCCCACCGCCCCGAGGATCCGGCACGGGGAGACACCGCGGGCCGGCCCGAGGAGACGCAGGGGAGCTCGGTGCTGCCAGATCCACCGGGACCAGCCGGCCGGGCTCGGTGCCGCGTGTCCGATCATGGAGGGACGAGACCCTGGCGCTTGTGGGAGCGGCGGCAAGAGGAGCCCGATTCACCCGTGCCTACAGCCATCGCGGGGCCGTGCCCGGCTCCGTCCCGCTCCCGGCAGCCTCGCGGGGATTCCTTCCCAGCACCGGGATGTTTTCCTGCCCGAAGCCCGGACAGCCGGGAGGGAGGGGGGTGAGCGGCGAGCGCCAGCCACCTGGATTCCCATGCATGGGCAGCATTTCTTGCACTAAAACCGAAACAAAACCCAACGCAAGCGACTCTCTCCCCTTCTTCGTCCGACGGCGGCGAGAGCTGGCACCGGCGCTGCGGGTCGGCAGAGCCCGGCCGGGTGCGGGCAGCGGCCTCAGCAACTGCAATACGAGCCGGGATGGTCCCTTCCCCTCTCTGCTTTCTTATTTCGTGGAATTATTTCGCAATAAGGCACGTGGAGGTCGTGCCGGAGCCCGGGAGAAGGAGCGGGGCTGGGGTGGGGGGAAACGCGAGCTCTCCGCAGGGCAGGGTTTGGGGGGGTGGGAGCTGGGGCGAAGGTTTTGCCGTCGCTGGGTCTAGTCTTAGTGCTTTTAACAGCCGCCGTCCTCGCTCGGGCTCTGCGGGGAGGGGGCTGCCAGGCGGCTGCTCCTCGCTTTGCAGCGGCTCTGCTGGGTGCTGCTTCGCTTTAGGGGACAGGACGGGGCGGGGGCACCCCAAGGCCGTGCCCAGGGGTGACCTGGCTGGGGACACCCAGCCCTGCCAGCTCCCTCCTGCCCCTCGCCGCCAGCTCTGCTCTCTGCCCACCAACCATTTCCAAAGCAAGCGGGGGAGAGGTGGGGGGCTGCTGGGAGCTGGGGGGGGGCTGCCGGGAGCCGGGGGGACACCCAGGCAGCCGCCCCATCACTGTGCCTGGTCCAGGCCCGGGCGGTGACACGGGGGCTGTGCACCCCACTCTCCCCAGGGCCTGGGCTGTAGAAAACGTCAGGTTGTTTCCCCACCACCACCACCGTCTCTTTCTACACATTGCGTCTTTTTTTTTTTTTTTTTGGTCCGAATCAAGCCATTTTATACAGCAATAAGGGCAGGAGAGGGTGAAGGGTTTATCTGCTGCTCCGCTCACGCGTGCTGCCAGCGCAGGAGCTGAGATGCTGCCCGTGGCCCAGCGCAGGCAGGGAGATGCTCTGCGGGGTCAAGGACATCGTCCCCCCACCACCCCACCACGGGGCCAAAATCTGGGGCCAACCCTGAGCTCCGCTGCCCCCAGGAGCGCAGGGCCAGGGCTGGCTCCCCACAGCACCTCCCCGGGCACACGGGTCTCCCCCTCACCCTCCTGGGTGCGCAAGGAGCGGAGGATGCGGGAGAGATTTCTGGGGCGCAGCCAGGGAAATAAAAGGGAGCGCTGGGCTGGGTGGCGCTGGGAAACTGGGGCAACGCGAGCCCCCGGCAACCCAGCGCGACCGGCACCGCGGTTAAACGATGGCGGGAGAAAAGACCCCGGCCCGACTGGGGGGACTGGGGGACCCAAAACACCCACCCCTGCCCGGGCTTGGCACCCCACCAGAGCCCCCAGCTCCCCCCAGGCCTCCCTGCCCGCAGCCCGAGATGAGGCAGAGGCGCAGAGCGCTCTCCCTTCCCACGTTTCATTTTCTTTCTCTGCTCCGGAGGAACACGGAGTTTCTTTTATCCCATTTCCCTCCCGAGAGTGACAGTGCTGGGACCATCCACCCCTGCACCGCTCGGCAGACGGGAGGGCAGGGTCCCGCTGCCGCCAGGACCCCGCAGTCCAGGGCATTTTTAAACATTTCTCTATACAAATTATTTCTACAAGCGGCCGCCTGTCTGGTATCTCACTCTTCGGGGCAGTTACTGTACAAAGGAGGGAAGAGTTAGGTTGGTTTAGTTGGTTTTTTTGTCTTGGTTTGGTTTTTTTTCCTCTCTGTGTTTTATTTCTTTGGAAATTAAAAGAAATGAAGGGGGTTATTTATTTCTTTTTAATTTATTTTGTCATATTTTTGTAAAACCAGCAGAAATGCAATAAAAATATATTTCAACAAGCCTGAAGCGTGGGCTAAATTATTACCCGCGGAGCGCATCTGCTGAGGGGACAAGTCGTGGGTCTCCTGTCGCTGGGGAAGGTGGAAGGGGACGTTGGGGACGTCGGGGACGTTGGGGACATTGGGGACGTTGGGGACATTGGGGACGCTGTCACCCTTCCACCCAGGGACACAGGACAAGCCCCAGCGGCGCAAAGCGCCCTCAGCAGCCACACGGCGGCTCGCGCACGTATCGTCAGGTGGAGGAAAAATGAAGAAAGGTGTAATCCTCTAAATTCTGCAAATTTATTATACACAGTATCAAACATGGAATAGTTTAAAAATAAATGCAAAAAAAAAATCCAATGGCCGTGACATTCGACTAACAGTGTATTTACAGTCACTCCACGAGGGCAGCCCCTCTGCTGACACGCAGCTCGCAGGAAAAACCACCTTCTCCCCGCCCCACAAGACAATTAATTTTTGCAAATTCAAAGGAAAATTCAAGTTGCAGAGACAGGTTGGAAGTAACACAGACTCACAAGCTCAACGTTGAGTTGCAAAAACCAGCCTGGGATGGCCGGAGGGGTTCAAAGCAGCCGTCGCCGACAGAAAGCTCCGAGCTGCGCTCAGAGGCTCAGCCCCGAGGCGCGACCGGCCGAGGACGCGGTGGGTTAACTAAAAATACCCGACAGAGCTCGTTAATGGCACACTCTGCGCTGATTAATAAGAAATGAACGCGGTTGGAAATCGGCACGACTGTAGCAGGACAAGGCGGTGACTCAGCTCTGACCGTCCGTTCCCATTTGGGGCTGGTTTACAGTCAGTGATTAGTCATCCCGCGGCCCCGGGAGCCGGCGGTCAGCGACAAAGCAGACAACTCGTCCTGCTCCCCACCACCTCACGCCGCTGCTCCCCAGCCCCTCGCGCTGCTCAGAAAAGCAGGGGAGAGGATCTGACCCGTTCGACTGTTCACTATCGTGTCTCTCAAAACAAAAAAATAAAAGGCCTGTGGGTGTTTAACAGCAACATCCCAGGGGTTGCAGCGCCGCGAGTCACTGGGACCTGGGGATGTTTAAGGAGCTGGTAGCAATGAGGCAAAGAGAAACGTCGCTGCTAGTCACTAGCCAAAGAAAGTTTGGTTCGGTCACGAAGGCGAGGAAATGAAAAGCAGAGTCGGAGCACAAAGAGCAGGAGTCACCGTCCTCACGGCGCGTGAGGCGGCGGCGAGGCAGCTCCGCTTTCCCATGGGGCTGCGGAGGGGAAGGGGCACGAGAGCGGCCGACGATCAGAGGAAAAACCTCTGCAACCGCAGCGGCAAACGCTGGCCCACACGCGTGCCCGCTCCCCCCACGCCACCCGGCCATCTGAAAAACATCCTGATTTGAAATCGAGTCAAGTTTTACCAGTGCTGCCCTTCGATCGCACCAGCTGGATACTCACTTTTGGGTTTTACATCAGCAGAACTTGGAACTCTACCACAAAGGTTAAAACCACACAGACTCCTCGAAAAAGCATTAAGACCGTCAATAAGACTTTTCTTTAATTCCTAGGACAACCCAATTCTAAAATCACACACGTAGGGAGCCTTAGTTCTTCCTATTTGGGGACACACTAGAAAAGTTTTGCCTTTAAAAACAGAATCTCAGTGTTAAGGAGAATGCGAAAGGTGGGATTTCATTCCCTTGTTTCAGTTACAAAGATGTTCTTCCCTGCAGGCCAGGTTTAGCCTTTTCGATATCCATGTTTTTTTTTCCCAGTAGTTAAAAAAAGATGGGGTCCTAGGAGTCCCATCTCCTCCCTGACACTGAACTCTCAAGATGACACACGTCTTTTACGTAAAACGTAACTCAGCTGCCAGCACACGCGTTTCAGGACGAGCTCCGCAACCCGATGCTGCGACAGCAAGTCAGCTGGCGTAGGCTGGACGCAACCACTACACCCAGAAGTAGCCCGTCCACCTGGAGAGCCCGCTGACTCAGCCTTTTTAGGGTGCTCACTAGCAGCAAACATCCCAGATCTGCTGTCAGACGAGAGCCCAGGGCCGCACTCTCCGCTCTCAGGGCACGGACGTCGCGAACCAGCGGCAGAGAAACGCGAAAGCGCCGTCAGCGCGGCACAAAGGTCAGTCCCTGCCTCCCCAGAGCCGTGATGCAATAACCCCTTCTGGGCACAGCTGCCAGCACATCCTCTGCACTGCTCCCAAAAATACCCTGAGCTGCTCCCAGGTAAGTGCAACCCTCTCTTCTTTAAAGAAAAGGATTTCCCACTCTCTGTTACACATCAAAAAAAAAAAAAAAAAATCTAAGACAAAACCTGACACGGAGAGATCAGCTGGAACCCCTCTGGTCACGGTCAGTGTGTCGCACAATTCCTCTGCTGCTAGGCTGATGTCATTAATCCAGGAAAACAAATCAATTTTCCTACTATAGATACGCAGGTCTTTTAAAAAAAAATAATAAAACCAAAAAATGAAGCAAGTGGTATACAGACAAGCCAGGAAACGGTAAGTGGTAACAGAGCTGATAGCTGCAGTGTTAGAAAAAATCCAAGACTCCTGCTTAGTCTTTGACCTTAAGGCCAGTGTCAAGGAGCTCACCAAAAAACTAAAGCTTTGAAGTTACACCTGCTGTAACTACGGAGTGAAAATGTGAGGATTGATGTCCGGCATGTTCAAAATTTGCCTCACAGGAAAGAGTCCAAACATCGACAACTGAACTGCTGCATAAGGCACACACCAGGGAGGGAAGGAAACGCATTTCCCAGCTGATCCCACTCCAGCCTTCCCCTCACAGGGCTGTCGGTAAAACCCCAACCACCCGCGCAGACGTGGAGTCCACGAACCACTTGGCACATTTACCAGGAACACAGAAACCAGCGGTCGGGTTAAACGTGTCCTTGGGATTCATCCCAACCCGGCTCAGCAACCAACAGTCGCTGGGACACGCATCCCACACACCCAAACCAGAACACTGCTGGTGCTTCATGTCTTGCCAAGGCTAAGAAAACAAGTTGGTTTTTTTTTTTTAAATCAGATCTAACGTATCTAAATGATTCTAAAAGCCTGTCCTCCTACAGTGAAATGCATCTAAACGCACCCTGTTAGCAAAATACATCTAAAAACTTCTGCCCACCTTAAATACGTCTGCGGTGGAGTTTAGACCCACGACTGGGTCCAGGCTGAGCCGCAGCGTGCGGCCGACAGGGAGCTGAGCAGCTCCCGTCCCCCCCTCCCGGTCTGGTTCCCCGTCCTGCCGCTCGCCCTCCTTCGTAGCACAATGTGGTTTCAGGGCTTGTCAAAAAAAACCTTTCGCACATGCTTGCAAACTCCCTCAGCTTTGCTACATCTTCCACTGCTTGCCAGCTTTGTACAAAGCCAAACCTTCCAGCCTCGGGTTCTGCTGCATTTTGCCACTTCTTGGTGTTTTCTGCTCGGAAAGGACCCCGGGAGGTCACCTCCGGCCTCCTGCTCAAAGCACGGGCGATGCCGAACGCAGAGCGGGTTGCTCAGGGCATCGTTAGGGTCCTGAAAAACTCCCAAGGCCAGAAGCAGGAAACACCCTGAAAGCTGAACGTGCCACCGTGACCCGCCTGGAGACACTCTGACACACAAACTGACCCAGCGACCTCCAGGAGCGAACCACCAGCACAAACACGCGCAGACGCTGCTGCCCGGACAGTGCCCTGTCCCCTCAGCTGGGAAGTCACACACTGTGGGGAAGTCTGGCCTTTCTCTCAACATTTTCCCACCTCTAACTCTTACATCTTTTCTTTTGAACTATTTGTCCCCTAAAAAAGTGATCGTATCAAGAATTAACCTAAACAAAACTGTAGTTTCCCTGCCCATCAGTCACTAGTGTATTTTTATGTTAGAAAAAGGCAGCGCCGAAGTTTTTCATATTCTAAACTCACCCAGCACACACCTGACTGCTCACGCTGGGGACAAGCTCCGGCGCCGTTCAGGGCAGGACAGACGCCTGCCAACAGGACGCTGCGAGGGAAGGGGCTGCTCCTAGACGGACTCATCGTCCCTCGGTGTCAAGAAACACGTTTCTGCTGCTTTGACTTTTGAGAAAAGATGCACTATTCAACTAAAAAAAAAAAACAACCCAAAATTCTGATCTCTGACAAGTATCGCAAAGTTTTCATTAAAAAACCCAAACCTTTAGTATACATTGGTAACAGAAACGATAAAAATACCACTATGCAGACATATACAAAAACCCCCTGAGGGTCACTAAATCTCAGTCACTTTGTAACAAGAGTTGGAAGTCAAGAGGAGCTCAGTATTATACAAACAGTGTGGTCAGCAAAAACCCAGGGTTTGTTTTTTCAAACATTTTGTTGTTGTTGTTTTCAATGCACTAAGGCACCAGGAAGTCACAGTTAGGCAAGTTAAGATCTTCCATGCAACATTCAAACCCGAGACACTTACCACGCGTTAAACAGACGTGACTATAGGGTCGAAGTGCGTAGCCTGAGGAGAGCACTCGAGCCGGGAGCAGCACGGAAAGGGAGCCGGAGGAGGAGAGAGGGAGCGAGCGCTCGCTTCAGATCGACGGGGTGTACAAAGACTCCCTGTGGGTATCAGAAATCCACACTGCTGCTGCACAGCCACCAAGGCGAAAACCACCAGAGACACTTCAAGTCACGTCCCTCTGAGGGGTTGTTTCTCCATCACTTCAGAACTACCTTAAAAAGGCAACTTTCTTTTACCTCCTAAAAATATCTGAAATAGTCCAAAGGCTCCCATAAGCAACAAGATCGTTTTTAAAGACACGGAGGGAACAAAGACGGGGGTTTACAACAGGAAGGAACTGCCAACTCTCTTTAATAGTACATCACTCTGTCTAGCAGAGAAGTCAGCAAAGCTCAAACCTTGCCATATCAATCAAGAATTATACAGCATTTTACAACTTTAAAGCACTGTACAAACATTACTGCAAGGCTGCAGCTCTCAAGCTTTGCTAAACACACAAATTGGTCACACTTTACCACCAGCTGCACGTCCGTTTCCTCTTTTGGTGTCTCACAGCTCTTGAAAGGATTCTTCAGTTTCAGCTTCAGATAATCCCTGCGAGGCCGGATGCTAACGCAGCGTCTTCAGGCAACGTCTTGCACTTTGCACAAAAGCACTTTTTTGACAGCGTAACTCGGGGAGGAGTCCTCTTGCAATCGCCAGTAAATCACACGGAAACCGACGTCTATTTTATCTTCACCAACACAGTTGGCATTTTCATCGACATTCCAGTGATTTGGAGGTTACTGCCATAGCCAAAAGGTAACGTTTTTTGAGGCAGATACAAAGTTCTAAACTACTCAGTGTTAAGTTAAATTCACTCACTGCATCAGAAACTTGGTGCCTAATGTACATTTAAAATTGCAACGTGAGCTGTGCCCTGTCCTTCCTAAGGTTCTGCCTTGCAACACATGGTCGTCAGCGACACTTTACCTCCCTTCACCCCCAAACCTGAATGCGTGGCAGCCCCTGGTTGGACGGGGGGGACACAGAAGCCCTCAAAGTTGGTGAAGGGGGCAGCAGAAACCCTCAAAGCTCATGGCCACTGCAGCCACTCCGAACGAGGCTTATCCAGAATCTCTAGAAAAAAAAACGTTCGTGCAATTTCTTGGTGTTTAGGATTTGTCCACGAGGAGAAAACACAGCTATAAATGCAACAATTTAAACTAACACAGTGTGAAGTCAGCTTCTTACGTTAAAGCAGACAAGACATCATAACTAAACTACACCTTTCCTGACCCCTTCAGGTGACAACGCTCGTTTCCTTTTAGTCTCTGAACCTCTGAATCCACCCGGACGACTTGCAGGTCTCCATTTTGGCTCTTATCAAAGAGTCAGTGAAGGGTCACAGGCAACAGGCACTGAACTGTCACAGTCCAAAAGAGATTGGTCTTCATCAGAGACCATGGAAGCTCACATTTTGATCAACTCCGAGTCCTGGACTCCATTCCAGACGTGCCGAGATCACAGGAAAAGACAACGTACCATTATTCAGAGGCGGCAGTTGGGACAGAGATGCCGAGGCGCTCCCAGCCTCGTCCAGCCAAGCGCTGCCTGCGGGTGCCTCCCCACCTCCACTCCACCAGCTGCTGCTTAAACATGCTGTTGACCAAATACTCAGAACAGGCTAAGAGTATCCTTTTATTCCAGCGGAGAAGTTGCACACATCAGTCCGCTCAAGACCAAGAGACGGTTTAGAATTTAAGAGCAACAAAAGCAACACACCTTTCACTTGAATTCTCCATGACCACTGATGCATGAGATAATGTACGCTGCCCAACGGCCGCGGCCCTCGCAGAGCAGGCCACAAGAACACAACTGATAGATCAGGTTGACAACACGTTTGCTAAGACCAACATAACCCTAAATGACACCCATGAACTTTTTTTTTTTTTTTTTTTTTTTTTTTTAGTGCAGGGCCAGTTTCAGAATACTTGTGAAAAATAGTGAGGTCCCACACTTCTGGCTGGACTGGGCACATCCGAAGAAGAGTTAACCACTTGTAATATGTCAGCAGGTACGCGAATCGGAAAGCCTCTACCACTGGAGGGTTCGGTAATAACCCACGTCTCCTACCCAGGCTCCCACAGCTAGACCTGGTGGATTAGGTAACAGATTCAACAAAACCTGTGAAAGTGACAGTGTATATTTTTAGAAAGGAGGAACTAAGGTTATACTACGTCATTTACTGAATTGTTCCACCACTGCTCCGTAAGTTTTACGGCATAAATAAAAAATGGAGAGAAAAAAAAAAAATAAATACATTGGCTCCTATGAAGTCAGAAGTGGTTTGGGCTGTGTAGTGGAGGGGTGAGAGATGGGGGCAAGGGGCAAAATTTACACACTTTGAGACAAAACAGGAAGCGCCTGCAAAGTAGTAGAGGAGGAAGCCAAGAGTTTAAGTGTCCTCGTTCATATCCTGGCTGTCTGTCCGAGCGATTTTCCGTGGCGGCGCCGAATTCTCACCTTCTATTTCCACTTGCTCTTGATCTCTCTTCTTTGCTGCATTCTGTTGGGACAGAGAAAGCCACAGTGAAACTCTCCAAAGCCTTAGTGGAAGAGAGTATCAGTAGAACAAGTTTTTATTTGTACAAGTTTTTGGATGCAAAGACGTAACTAACACACTGGAACAAACACTGCAAAGGATTTTGCCCAAAGCCAAAAGCTGCTCCTTCTAGATTGTTCTTCAAATTTGAGGGTGGGACTAAACCACCACTGATCTCAGCACCTTTTATTTATAGATCTCAAATATTGCATAAACATGAGTAAGAGCAGTGGGAAAGAGGCTCTGAGTCAGTCCCTGAACTTATCAAAATCTCCCAAAGCCTTCTGTCACATACAAATACTTTTTTTTCGGCTTCAAGGTTCCTTACAGTTTTACCCCTCTCCACGTTCTTGCGCAACCTCTGCTCTGCCCATGACTCACTCACAGCTTCGACATCTCCCCTCCCGAGTCACCGCCTTGCTCCCAGTACTCCCAACCCAGCTATCCCAGTCTCAAACGCCAGCCAGAGCACGCTCATTTTTGTTATACTCCTCATCTGAGAGCTCAGATTTTGTACCCAAGGTACTTACACAGCCTCCTTAGGGCACTCACACTCTGCACAAGCTCATCTGTCTTCTCCTAACAGTCCTGGGAGGCGAGAGCAGCTTTACCCCAGCTGTAAAGTAGATGCTGAGGCACAGAGGGACCAATTTGCCACGGTCACAAAGGAAAACGGCAGTAACTGGGAGATGTAACTGCAGACTCCCAAGCTCTAGACTAAACATTGAGTTAATGTCCCTCACATTGAAAGCGAAGAAAAATTTGGGGTTTTTTTAAAGTGTTGTGCAGAGACAGAGCCTCCTTGCACTGTCTTTTTATTAATCATCAGTATTTTGACTGTGATAAATATTCAGCTCATTTAGCCCAAGTCAGCAAATCAAGGCAAAATGTTAATATTAAGAAAACACAACCATACCTTTTTGTCCCACTGCTGATGTAGATAACGCAAAAGTATATTTGTCTTTTCTGTTACTATAACTGCCAAAAAAAAAAAAAAAAGAAACATACTGAGGTCATTTTAAAGATGACTCTTAAACTGGCGCAGTAATCACCACGTTCCTTCACATACTAAGCACGGTCCCTTTTAATGAAAGGACAGTATGCAGGAACAATAAAGACAGAGGAAAAGCACAAAAAAACCCAACTAGACACACACTGCTAATCACTGCGGCGACAGTTCAATAACATCACCATATCTGAAGTTTAAAATGAGGGAGATCACGCGTACACCGGATTTTTAATATTAGAACAGGATAAAGTTTTTAAAAAACTCAAACTTTAGGAGGACAGACTCACTTTGTTCAGATGGATATTCTCTCGTGGGAAGATATACCGATGGTCTTCTATTCTGTAGGAGAATTAGAACACTTACAGAACAAAGACAGCAAAAAGGTGATTTTTAACCCAAGCACAGCCAAACCAACCAAAAGGCCCCTCTAACACAGGCTACAAATGCCTGGTGGTGTTCTGCCCTGTTACATGACACTGTGCAGCTATCATTTTTTAAAACAGACATATAAATAAGGAGGTCCATTTTTTGCATGTTTTTCAGGACATGAGACTACTATTAAAGAATGTATATAGAAAGGAAGCACCACAGATGTGGTTTGGCTGATGCGAGGACACATTCCTCACCAAAGCAGGCAGGAAGTTTTCCTTGCCAATCTCAACTCATGAACTATCAGCTGTGATCACACATGTTTTTTAAGAAACAAAATACTCATTTCAAGTTTATTTCGCTCCAGCATCCTTTGAGCCGTGCAAGAAAACCTTCCCCCAAAGCACCAGGATGTGGCAATACTTACTGATGCTTTACATACAGAATCCGCATGGAATCTGCTGAAGTTGCTTTTGTTGTAGACGGGTAATCCTTTCAAAAAATCTGCCTAAAAAGACACAGAATACAAACAAATAAGTAGGTGAGGAAAGTGAGTGATATTCGGGCTGTTCGCTTTGTGCTGATTCTCGAAGGAGTCGCTCGGGTCTTTAAGATAAATAACTGCAGGGACTGAAGGATGCTGCCAGGCCCCGGACACCGACACACGCCCCGAACTGGTTTTGTGAAGTAAGCCAGCCCCCAGCTTCTGCATTAGGCTCATTATACCCTCAAAGTTCACTAATTCAGTTAGGAAGCTGCTAATGAAATATCTTTTGGCATATAGATGATTAAAAAGAGGTACGTGTGCGAGTGGGTGAGCTCTGACAGGAGGAAGATCTGCACCAGACACCAGCCCCGCTGAGGAGCGGGCCGGAATCACAGCAACTCCCCAGCGCAAACCACGACATCACGCCCGGAGCTCTGCCACGGCTACGCTGACGTCTGAAGTCCTTGAATACAACACCGTATCAAACCAGTTGCTCTTTAGCTTTCCCAGTTAACATTCTTTGTCATAGATCAAGGCTGGTTCCGCAGAGCAAGCCTGCGTGGCCTCAAAAACCCAGTCCTTATCACACGCTTATCAGCCTGGCTCAACTTTTTTTTTTTTTTTTTCCCCCCCTTCTTTTGAAGGCTCACATCCCTACACACATCAAGGCTACTGGTACATCAAAAAAAATAATCCCAAGGCTTGCTGGAAGCAGTTAGATCACCACTCACAACAAAACTGTTTGTTGGTATCACAGGCCAGCAAAGCTATTTGCTAAACAGCCGTGGGAACCCTGCAGAGCCCTCTCAGTTTAATTAAGCCGCAGCAGCATGAAACAGGAATTTCCTTCTCCAAAGTGAAAAAAGGAGGGTGGGAAGAGAATATGACAGGGTCAGGAGAAAACCGAGCTTAAAAGCATGTTGGAGCCCCTCTACTCACAGCAGAGACAAAGGAAGATGCCCAGCAATGTCTTTAAAGTAAAGAGAAGATGGGTAATAAATGTAAGACGTACGTGTGCGATGAGCAGCGGAGAGAGAGTCCCCGGGTTGTCCCTTCTAAATCATCAGACCAGCTACCTGTATCGTAACGCTACTCGCTTAACGATTCAAAGCCTCTTAAACTGAACACTAAAGGGTTCTACTCCAGGCCATACATCACCTCCTTTATAAGCAATTTTAAAAGGACAGTAAAGCAGGAGACGAGAAGTTATTTAATTTCAGTGTTAGAAGCAACAAATAAATGGCCACTACTGCTACAAAAGTTGGAAGACATTGTTTTCATTTAAATAGAAGCCATTATTTTTATTTACACTGCTTCTTTAATTCAAAACAAAGAGCTACAATTAGCCAAACCAGAAAATATTATTCATACTTTTGTTCTTAAGAACTCTACTGACATTCTAGTTTCCACATTCAACCCTTCCCATCAGCCTGCTTTTAGAAATGATCTTGTTAAAATACCGGCCTTGGGTTCAAACAGCGAACTGCAAAGTTCTCTTGCCTGTCTTAACCCCCACGGGCCCAACGCCATTTCCCTGCACCCTCCCTGCTTTCGGCCGCCAGTTCTCCAGGACAGAGTCCACCGCCCGCCCCACGGCTGAGCTCAGGCCTCACGGCAGGATCTCACGGCTCTGCTGTACCAGAAGCGCCGGGCCCGCCTTCACCACTTCCCGTGGCTGCCCCGATGGATTTCTCTGTTGATCCGTTCTCACCAACTTCCGCCGTCGGCACCGATTAGCAAACTAATTATATTACTCTGTTTCGAAGGATTGAGGATCTTTAAAAAGATCCTGTTACATTTCAAAGCATCTCACCTTCCCGTTGCATTAAATTTGCAGGCTTTTTATGACAAAGCAACCTGCTCCGCTACACCAGCCCAATCCAGAAAGACACAGACATGTCCTTGATTTCTTTTATTGCAGCAAAAGCCTGACAACTACTTGGTTTTATTACCACTTACAAGAATGGAAAATAACTGCTCTCATTTAGGAGCACACAACTTCAAGTACCTCTTCAATAAGCTACAGCTCACCCCAAGCTCCTCACGCTAGACTATTCCCTACCTTCCAGCCAGGGATGTGGCCTAGCAAAGCCCATGTTTCCCTGGAAAGAGGCTGGACAAGTGGGATCACAGCTCTCACCAGGGATTCCGCGGTCTTTTAACGCACTTTTACAGCTGAGTTACATCCAGTAAATTGCAAAAATACTGTTAAAACTACCCGTCAAAACGCAATTTAAACAGTGAACGTGGTTTTTTCCCCGCCCTCTACAACATAAACAACTGAAGCAGGATGTGTACCAGCTAAGTGCAGACTCACAAGCAGGAAGGTTACTACGCTCAGACAACACCTGGAGAGCTCAGCTCTAACAGCCACCAGCGTCCCTGGCTCTTGGCCACCACCCTTCCTTTTCTCAGGCCAGCAGTCGCTTGGGCCGACCAGCTCCAGCCCCGCCAGCAGCGCCCACTGCTCAGCCCTAACTTAGCTAGAGCAGAAAAACAGGGACACTAAAACAAGCCGAGCACGTGAGACGGGACATTTCTCCAACCTCCAGCCAGCGGGTTAAACGCTCATCACCAGTTCAACTGAAAAGTCTGGTTGTCCGTGACACGGACCATCCCTCCGATAACGATAACCCTGCTGCGTACAGGCACATTTCAGCGGACATCTGCTGATATCAAAAAGGCCCCCTGGGAGGAACTGCCTGGAGTCACATTCCTGGATATTCAGAATTAGACAATACTCCAAGTGCAATGATCCTTATCTGCCCCAAGGGCAGCAGGTAAATAAGCCCCAGTAGGTCGGTGCCGTGTTTACACACCTATCGCACAAGGCGCACGGAGTCATACCTCCGGTATAATGTCACATAAGGAAACGTTCCCCCTGCGTGCCTTCTGCCACTCTTTAACCAAAGAGAGCACACCCCGGCCAAGCTACCGAAGCTGATGGAACGACCTGCGTGGAAGGGAAAAACCAGCACCCAAACCGAGCAGATGCCTCATTTCCTCTGGGGAAAGGCAAACCCAAAAAACCAACCAAACAAGCGCGATTATGCAACCTCAGAAGACAACACTGGTTCCTTCTACGCTTTGGGAAGTGAGGTAGAGATAAGATGTATCTACTGTGTCTATCAACAAGGGTGCTCAGCTCCCTAGGAAGACAAGCGTCCTCATCTAAACGCACAAAGGTGAAAAAAAACCAAACACATATACGTGCCCCATTCCCAGCTTTTGAAAGGAACTGCAGTAACAACGCTCAGAAAGACGAGGCCCAGCACACAGATGCTGAAAGCAGGGCTCTGTCCCAGCGTGATGCACACACACGTGGACGTGGGTTACAGGAAAACCACTAACACAGCCTTGGGAACGGCCTCGGTACGCCTGTACATGGAAACCACTGGGACACCACTGGTTTTCCCTTAGTTACTCAGCTTGTGGAGGGGCAGAAGGAAAACCCTCTTTCTTCAAAAATTGTTACACTGGTACAAAGGGAGGGAAGGAGGCTGGAAGCCTCTTGGCTCTGACAGCCGCTGCTGAAGGCTCAGGCACCACACCAAGTGTCTGGTGCTGCTCAGATGGCACAAAAAGGATTGAACGACCCCCACACACCCCCGGCCCCCTTAGTGCACATCAGCCCTGGGGTTAGGGGAGCACCCCACACCTCGGAGGTGCTCCGATTTCCCCCTTCTGCCCCCCCCACTGGTGGAGCCCTGCACCCTGGGAACGCCCCCACTGCTCTCAGCCCCCCATCCCTGAGGGTGAGGAAAACCCCACACCCCGGGGGAGCTCTCGCCCTGCAGCCGTGGTGGGGAATACCCTGTACCCAGAAGTATCACAGCCCCCCCCTAAATACTGTAACGGGGGAACCCCCCAGCCTGGCGTCCCCCACCCCAAGAGAAGGGGTGCAACTCCAGCTCAGCGTGTCCCTACTTTCCTTACCCTCCCGCCCCTGGGGTGGGGAGCCCCGCCATCTTGGGGTGCTACAGCCCTCCACCCCTTGGGGTGCGGGACAACCCCGGCGCGGGGCGTAGGGGCCCCCCCGCAACTGCCGTCGCTAGGGACGCGCAACACCCCCGGGCCCCCGCACCCCCCCGACTCAGAGGGCGGGGCAGCACCCACCTCGGGGTGCCCAGCACCCACCTCGGGGTGCCCAGCCCTCGGCCAGGGCCCCCGCTACCCCACCGCCCTCCCGCCTCCGCCGAGGCCTCGGGCAGGGACGCCGGAGGGTGCGGGCCCTGCAGGGCCGGAGGCGGCCGCGGGCCCCCCCACACACTCCGTGGGCTGGGTGGGGCAGCGGAGTGCGGCCGGCGGAGGGCCCACGGGCCGCGCTCCCCTCACGGCCCCGGGCCGGGGGCGCCGCCATTTCGGGCGGGGGGCGCGAGGTACCTACCATCTTCGCCGCCACCAGCCGTGAGGAACCACCCCTCCCCCGCCAGCGCCGCGCCTCAACCCACCCACTACCTCCACCGCCCGCCCCGCGCCTTTCCATTGGCCCTCGGCACGCCGCTCTCGTCTTCTATTGGGCGCCGTGCCCATCACTCAGCGCGGCGCTGGGGAGCATGGGGTTAGGTTGAGGCAGGAAATGCCCGCTCGGAAGGCCCCAGGGGGGCCGGGGGTTGGGGGGGGGCGAAGACCCGGATGTAGCGCCGGCCGCGGGGCATGCTGGGAGCAGTAGTCCGTGCCTCGATGACCCTTGGCCCTCATTAGTGAATGCGCCGCTCATTACGGCTGGAGCGAGGCAGTTAATTAGCAGCGCTGGGACAACAGGGGCCGGGAGATGGAAATTCCTCCCCTGCACCCCCAGCCCAGAGCTGCAGCCAAGACCCAGGTCCCCGACATCCTCAGGGGGATGGAATCACAGAATCATCTCGGTTGGAAAAGCCCTTGAAGCTCCTCCAGTCCCACCATGAACCTCACCCTGACCGTTCCCAACTCCACCAGATCCCTCAGCGCTGGGTCAACCCGACTCTTCAACCCCTCCAGGGATGGGGACTCCCCCCCTGCCCTGGGCAGCCCATTCCAACGCCCAACAGCCCCTTCTGCAAAGAAATCCTTCCTAAGAGCCAGTCTGACCCTGCCCTGGCGCAGCTTGAGGCCATTCCCTCTTGTCCTGCCGCTGGTTCCTTGGCTCAAGAGACTCATCCCCCCTCTCTGCACCCTCCTTTCAGGGAGTTGGAGAGGGCCATGAGGTCTCCCCTCAGCCTCCTCTTCTCCAGACTAAACCCCCCCAGTTCCCTCAGCCACTCCCCATCAGACCTGTGCTCCAGACCCTGCACCAGCTCCGTTGCCCTTCTCTGGACACGCTCGAGTCATTCAATGGCCTTTTTGGGGTGAGGGGCCCAAAACTGAACCCACTCATCGAGGGGCGGCCTCACCAGTGCTGAGCACAGGGGTAAGATCCCTCCCCTGTCCCTGCTGGCCGTGCTATGGCTGATACAAGCCAGGATGCCATTGGCCTTCTTGGATGGAGGAGCGGAGCAGGCAGAGGCGCCACTGACGGGGCCGGTGGAAACTAAACCCACAGTTCCCTCCACCCTCAGCCCTAATTCCACTCTCGTGCCACCCTTCCGCGGGCTCCCCAGCAGCTGCAGCCCCGTGAACGAGCCAGCTCTCCTCCCCCTGTTAAGTTTCACACAGGAAGCTCAAGGCGAGGTGCCGGGCTTTAATTACAGCTCATGTTTTCACAAGTTTATCTTTGAATCACACACGCAAAGTGGCAATAATTTTACAATTTAAAGAGCAGCCATTAAACAAAGCCTTCAGGAGGCCGCCCTCAAGCCACTGCAATTCCTCACATGCTCCCAACACTGTGCTCAGCACAGTCTCCCTCAGCACGGATGCTCAGGCTGGGTCGCTCCAAAGCCGCAGCAGCTCTAAGGGCTCAATTTGGGCTCGCCCGACAGAAAACCGACCTCGCAGGCAGAGCCCTCAGTGGCTCAGAGACTTCCTGCCCTTCAACATCCGCCGGAGGATGACCTCGATGCCGGCCGGCGTGCTGATGCGCTTGATCCAGCCATGGGTCCGTTTGCGCTTGCGATTGTTCGGCTGATACTCGTTTCCACGCGCTTTTGTGCGGATCTGCTGGTGGTTCCAGCAGGACACCGGGCCGGGGCAGGCACCCGCAGGCTTGAAGGCAAAATGGCTTCTGAGACGCAGCTCCAGGGAACTTGAGAGGACAGAAGCTGTTCGGAGCTGGAAAGGCCAGGCTGTAGCTTGCTGCATTAGAAAAAATCTTTACGAAAAAAGAAAAAAAAAAACAAGAGAGGTGAGAAAAAAGAGGCTGGCGCTGCCACTGACAGGAAAATAAAGGGCTTTTTTGCAGCCATGAGGGACGAGGCCGACCCTGCCGCGTCTCTCCCCCAGCCCGGGGCCCGCTCGCCCCCCCGCTGCCCCGCCCGGGGGTAACACCACACCCCGCCCGCCCTCAGCCCTCCCCGGGCAGGCGGTGTCCGCCGTTACCTGCCGCCAACAGCCCGCGGCCAGAGGCGGCCCAGCGCCGCCATCGCCCTCGGCCCGCCCTGACAACACCGTCCTCCCAACAACGCCGCTCCCTATTGGCTCTCTCCGCCCGGCCAATCACGGCCGGCGGAGAATGCGCATGCGCATTTGGCGGGAGCGGGCCGCAAGGGCCGATGGGTCTTGTAGTCCTGGGGAATGGCCGGGGCCTGTTACCATGGCGACGGCCGCGGGGCACGGCCTGGGCCCCCCGGGCTTGCAAAGCGCCGAGGCCTCCTGCAACGGCGGGGGGTCTCGTCCCTGTCACAAACCGCTAACGGAGCAAAAGCCGCCTCTAAAGGCTGATTTATTCCACACCACGGTGGTTCTGCCGGCAGCAGCTCCGGCGTTTGGGCCCCTCCGGGACGGGAGGGTCAGGCGAGGCCCAGGGCCCTGCCACCACCGGGGACCTGCGCCGCGGCCCTCCCTGCCCGGCCTCCTCGCCCGTGAGGGGTGCGCTCCGGCTGCCCCCAAAATTGTCACAACAAGCAGTGTGGAGCACAGGCATCCATTTCTGGAAGCCCCAGTGGGCACCACAACTGGGCAGAGGGTAAACTGGTGAGACCAGACTCTCTGATCACCTTCATCCTCTAACGTGTGTATATATATGTAGATAGAGCAGCATCGCGTAGGATGTGCCAAGGCACCTACAGAAAGGTTCAGCCTCCACCCATTCGTGAGAAGGTGAATGTGATTATGTGTGTTTTACAAGGCAGAAAAATGAGGTGCAGGAGGAGGAAGAAGAGGCAGAAGAAGATGAGGAGGGACAGCTGGGTGGTCAGAGGGGGAGCGACCAGTAACCCGCAGGATCTCAGTCATCCTCTCTGTCTGCTCTGAACATCGAAGGGATCCTTTCCGATTGCTTTGCTGGAGTCAAGCCCAGCTGTACCGCCAAGAGCAGGTACCAGCTCCGGGGTTTTTCTGTACTGGTTTGGTGTGTTCCTGCCAGAAGTCAGCCCGTTGGGGTGAGGGGATGCGATTCCAGCTCTCCCCAACCCACAGCTGTGAAAATAAACCCAAGAGACATTCGTGATTTTATGCTCGTCCTCCTGTCCTGGCCCCTGGGATCTGCTCTCAGTGCGTGGTCACCCGTGCTGAGCTCCGACACGCTCGTGGCACTGACACACTCGTGGCCTCTGGGAAGCCGCAAATATCAGAATGGCGACAAAACGGTAAAAGGTAAGAAAAGGAACTCGGTAACTCGTCTCACTGGAAGAGGCAAAAAACCAGGGCGAGTCCTCCAGCTCCCCTGGCTCCTGGCAGACTCCCATGGGCGGGCGGTGGGGCTGCACTGGGTCTTGCTTTGACTGGCAAGTCTCCTTGTCTGTCACACCGAGAGCCCTCCTCTTTAGGAGGGATTTAAGGGGCTTTCTATGGCTATAGACTACAAGGACAAATAGCACCCCCAAACCCCAGAGCTCAGTTATGAAGCTGCTCGTGGGGAGAAGATGGAAGGAGAGATTTCGGTCTAAAGCAGATGAGCTGAGCTGAAGGCATCGCTCCATCCTTCCCACCAGACAGGCAAAAAAATGTAATCGGAGGAGCTGAAAAGCTGAGCAGCCTGCCAGCGCTGGCACCCTGCATCCTGCACAGGCTCCCGCCGCCTCAGGCATCTTTTCCTCTCCCCCTTTGCCTCCTGCAAGATTTAAGCCTTTCATTTGCAACCTCGACTCCTGACAATCCTTGTCAATAAATGAGGTGAGCATCCTCTTCTGTCTCTCTCTCTCTTTGTGCGGAGGACTCGGAGCACAGGCTGTGATGTAGGGCATGCGCTGAAGCGGAGGGGAGGAAGGTGCTCTGCACGGGGAGCAAAATGGCCAAAAAGATGGGGTTTTTTTTCGAAGCTGACAACGGGAAGGGATTTGAGAGGCGTTAGATGGGATTGCGGGGAGAGAAGGGGAGACGGTAGCCTCGCAGCGGCACGGCATTGCTTGCGCTTAAATAACCCTGTTCTATTCGGCATGCTTTGAGCGCGGGGTAATAAAAAGCTGCCCAGCGATAAAACTTAAGGGACGGCTTCTGTTGTGATGCAATTGCAGTAAACGATTGCTGGCTCTGCCCGAAGACTTGCTGTTGCTATGTGCGTGTCAAATCTGCTTGGATTTTCGGTTGGAGACCGAGGGGGCACCTGCACGCATCGCTGCCCGGCGGAGGGGGCAGGGTTTTTTTCTTCTTCTCCTGCCTCCTTGCAATGGTTTCTTCCAGCTTGCTGCTGGAGGACGTTTGCTGCCGGATGAATCCAACCGGCTTTTTTTTTTTTTTTGCGGCTGTGTGGTGGGACCGGGGACACGATTCCCCCTTGGAAATCCAGGAGGTTTGGGAAACGGAGGGGGGTTAAGCGGGATTTTGGTCACGGAGGTCAGGCACAGGTTACTCCGCTGTGCATTGCATAATCTTTTGTTTCTCAAGGTCTTCTTCCTTCCTAAAGAGAGACGTGTGGCAGGCAGCCAGCCGCGGCTCCAGGCTGCCGTATGTCTTGCAGACGCTCTGCTTTCCCTGCCCTGCCGTTTCTTGACTGAATGCGATTTGTCTGCGTCCTGCGGGCCCTCGGCGAAGTCCTGGGGACCGGTCCTCCCCCTCCTGGGAGGCTGCATCCCTGCCTGTGCTGAGGATTTCAGGGCTGCCTCCTTGGTTTTCTATCTGTACGACTGATAAAGCCTTCCTGACTGCTTACTCCTGACTGTCCTGATAAAGCTGCTATAATTGTATCAGGAGGGGGAGGCCAGGCGTAACAGAGTAAATCCAGGTGCTTGCCACCAGCTGAAGTGGCTTTTTCACATTCCCCCAGAGGGAAGTTTACTTTGCAGGACTGAGACTAAGCGGCATAAACATTTTCTTGCGTGTTATCTGAGATTGGTGCTTAAACAGACGTTCTCTTTATGTGTTTCTCGATGCTGCAGTTTCTCCACTTTGCAGAGAGTGAATGACTGGGGGAGGCTGGGAAGAGCATAATAATATTTGCCCATTCCTCAGGAGTGTCGTGTGTCATCATTAATACTCGTGAGCCCTGGAGGGAAGGGATTAGAGCTGAACAAATTATTATGGCAGGTCGGATTCTGGCTGCAGCACATCTCACGCTCCTCTCTGGCATCTCTCCTCTGAGGATTTGCAAGGAATTAGCAGATATCAAGTCCCTGCTACTCCCCGCGAGGGCCCAGGGCTCTGTGCAGGGAGGGGGATGGAGGTGCTGGGTGGTGATGGGGAGCTTTGCGGCCGTCGGCTCCGGCGCTGACTCCTGCTCGTGCTGCCCCTGCGGTAAACGATGCTCTCAGCTTGTTTATTGGGGCCAAACGGTTCCCAGGATCTCTCTCGGCAGGGCTCATGGCTGCCCTGGGGGCTGTCATGGAGAAACGCTCCTGCCCACAATTCAAGGTCTCCCCAGCAGGGATGGGACAGCAGGAGGAGATTTTTGTCATTCCCAGCACCCTGGACGTTGGGGACACCGGCTGTCCCCAGCACTGTGTGCAGGGGCCCAGCAGGACCAGAACCACTGTGGGATGAGGCTGTTTGGGCCAGGGGAGACCAGGGATGGCAAGGGAAGAGCCAGCTGGGCTGGCCCATCCTGGCATGGCTGTAAGTGTGCCTGCACCGTGCTGTCACATCCCTGGGGTGGACGTGGTGTGAGCACTGCCCTGATATACCACCCCACGGCCTCTGTGTCAGCCCCACAGGCTGTGTGTCAGCCCCACTGGCTCTGTGTCAGGCCCATGGGCTCTGTGTCAGCCCCACGGCCTCTGTGTCAGCCCCACAGGCTGTATGTCAGCCCCACATGGCTGCCTGTCACGTTACCCCATCAGACTTTCCACCCTCCACCCTGCCACGTCGCATCTCGTCCCATTTTTCTCCAGCTGTGCACGGTGCCATCAAGTTGTATAAAAGGTGAGGTGCTGCAGCCCGAAGTAGGTCAGTAAGTTGTTTTTCCCCAGCCGGGTTATTCACTGCAGCGGTGGGGAGAGTGAAGCCAGAGAACCCCACACGGGAGCTCCAGGACGAGGTCTGGACCTGGACAATAAATCATCCTCCCAGGATTAATCCCTCGAGCGTCCCCTCTCTGCTGGCAGCAGTTTCCTGGGGACAGCTGTGATTTTGGGGGGGACCAGGACATGGGTATCAGCTCGGGGCGATGCCGTCCGCCTTCCCAAGCCTGCGCCGTGTCCTCGGCCTCGCGGGACACGGGGCCGACGGCAGGTTCACGCCGTGCCTGACTCATTGTTGTGCCTGGCCTTATGTAACCGGTGCCGAAATCTCGCTCTCTGCTGGGGCGACGATGGAAGGTAGCTGGGATGACTGTGGGGGGGGGGAGAAACAGCTCATTGCCATGGTTACCAGCATCTTTGCGAAGTTCTTCGCATCCATCTGGTTTCATTCTCAGCCCTTTTCATCTCACGGAGGGAACATCCCTTGATGTTTCTGGCTGCATCAGCCGCGGCAGACGGCGCGGTGGGTTCGAGGAGGTGCGTGGGAGGTGGGAGACGGGCGTGCGTTGCCTCCCAGCCCCTCAGCCGAAGCCTGACATCAAGGCGAGTTGCTTAACCCCCTGTCCCACCATTTCCCACTGAATGGCTCAACCGGGCTGTGCTCGCTGGTGGGATTTGGGTGGTGTTTTATCAGTCAGGAACTGCCACGAGCTCCGGCCTGGGTGTATCCAAGCGGAGGTGTCTCGGCTCGGGGATCCAGGCCCTGCCCTGCTGAATAGCCCCTCTCTTGCAGTGGGATCTGGGCTCGTACCCAGAGCTGATGAGGCTGGAAAGCGGCTGGAAGCCCAAGCCTGGGCTCCTGGATCTGCCTGCAGAGCTCCTGCCTGCCAGAGCCTTCCAGCAAATCAATTCTGGAAATGAACAGGATGGACTAATTGAGTTAATCCTGAGAAGTTAATCAATGTCGAGGCGGTTTGGCCAGAAGTCCTGTTTATAATCCATACAGAGATCATTAGTACCTTGTGAAATGGAGGCGCAGCACAAAGCCGGGCTTTATAGAAATCAGAGGCAGAATCATGTCCAGGTCTCACAGGTTGAGCCTGGGGGACCCGTACCCATGGCAGGTGCCAGCCGCGGGCAGAGCTTGCGGAGAGCTCGCAGTCGTGCTCACGGGGACTGCGAGGCTCAGGGTCTGCCTGGTTTCCCCACTCCCCACTGGGTTTTCCACCTGCCCCATCCCTCTGATCAGCATTACCAGCTCAGAGCTGCTCAGGGATCAAGAGCAGCTCAGTCCTGGCACCAAGCTGGTGTTCAAAAACACAGCAAGAGGCAGCTGGGCACCTTCCAGGCTGGTACCCAGCTCCTCGGGCTCGTCACCCATCTGGAAGTGCGGCTCAGCAGAGCAGACCAGCTGCTTGCCAACGAGATCTGGGTTTGGCTTCTCCTTCCCAGGGCTCTGAGACCTCCTGCTCTTGCCCATCAACTTAGATGGGGCCATCCCGGGAGGAGCGAAGGGAGCCCAGCGGGTGACACGGCTGCTCAGCACGGTGCTCAGAGGGCTGCTGGAAAGCTCTCGGTGCAGCCGCATCCTCCGTGGATGTGCTTGTGTCCAGGAGAGAAATCGCCGATGCGAGCACCAAACCGCAGGGAGCTGCGACCACCGTGCCCCACGTCGGGGGGAGCCCCCGGGCTGCTCCCCAGCCAGCGGCGAGGAGAAGGAGAACCCGGGATGGGCTTTGCTGCATCTTCAGTCCCTCCAATTCAACACCCGGAGCCTCACACAGTGTTTGCACGGGAGTCGGGCCACCGTCCGCAGCAGAACCGGGCAAGAATCAAAGGCTGGCTGCTGTCCCGAGAGCTGGCAGCGCTCCCCGGATAAGCCGCTCTGGCTTTGCCAAGGAAACCGTTACCCAGATCACCCGCCTGGAACAAACAGGCTGGTTTTTCCTCGGGGAAACCCACGAGCCGTGTGTTGGTCTGGGACCGGAGCGCCAGGGCTCCTCACCGGCCGGCAGCTCTCGGCAGAGCCCCCGGGAGCACACGGGGGCCAGGCTGGGCGTGTTGGGGTCCACGGGCTCTCTGAGGAGGATGCAGCATTGACTTCTCCACACACAGGGAACGATAAAAGCCGCAGAGGAGGAGGAGGAGACCTGTACTCCCAGCCTGCCTCCATCCCCTATTCTGTTTAATTCTCTCTCATGTGGTTTGCCAGCAAAGCACCCGTAATCCCGCCGGGTGCACTTGAAGGGGTTGTTTGGGGAGCTAAGGGGGCTGCTCCTGACGGCATCACTGGGATTTAGATGTTAAATTCCCCCTTGGGAACACACTTTTCCTTCTCCTCCCCTCCGTGGGGGTCGATACCCACAGCCACCGCTCAGGGGGCAATCGGTGTCCTCTCCTGCAGGGACAGCCCCTCTGTGCAGCGCCCGCTCCGGCTCTCTTTACCCATCAGCATCAATAATTCACCGTGTTTGGCTTCATCAATAATAAATGCGCATCAGGCTGCCAGCCAGGGGAGGCAGGGACCTCCCCAGCCCCTCTGCAGCCAGGACGGCATCGGGGCACCGACGCCCCCAGTGCCACCGGCCTTTCCCACCTTGCATCCGCCTTTGCTCGGGTCTGGCTTCACTCTCAGCCGGGCTCTGTGGTCCCGGTGGCTGCAGACCTTCCCCCAAAGCCACCCAAGTGCATCTGGAAGAGCAAATGTCAAGGAATAAGCTTTGGGGACAGCAAGGACAGTGCCATGTCCCCCCCCAGCCCACATGGTGCTGGGTGGGGATGTGGGGAGGGGGTTTCCCACCCCCCAAGCTGACACTGGGTCACTACCCCCACCCCGGTTCTCTTGCTGTATTATTTTCAGCCTTGGTTTGCGGAGTGACTTTAATTAAAACCTTCATCTCCCATCCCTGTAATTTCCATCTCTCGCTATTTGTATTGAGGGTTCAGATTAGAGATACATATAATATTTAATTGGTATAAATAATGCATTTTCATAGCTGAGTCTTTCCTTAGCTGCATATTTGGTGCCAGAAATAGCATTTTCCTTTCAAACAGGCTTTTCTTTGCGTGTTCCTTCCCTCGGCCGGAGCAGATCCCCTCTCGGAGGCCGGCGGCTGCGCGGGTTTGCGGCCGCTTGAGTTCAGCTCTGCTGGGCCAGCGCATGTCACAGCGGCTCGGTGACAGGGAGATGGCCCAGACAAAGCTGGACGGGGAGTGCTGGAGCCCTCTTTGATCTGAAACAGGAGCCGTTTGCCGGCGGCTGAGGAGGGCTGTGCATTTGGGGAGCACCACGTTCACCCCTCCAGCACAACCCCAGAGGCACGTTCTGCCCTCGCTTGTCCCAGCAAAGTGGGGGGGGATGGGGCTGTCCCTGGTCCCCTGTGCTGCAACCAGGACCCCCAGCAGGTCCCCATGGGGTGCTGGAGCTGGTGACTAACCCCCCTTCTCCTGTTGCCCCCCCTCTTTTGCCTTCATTGCAGGGAGCATAATGCTGAACAGCATCACCGATGGGCTCCTGTGCTGCCTGATGGGCAAGACGACAAACGCCGTGGGGCCGCTGGACAACGTTGAGTCCAGCAACGGCTACAGCTTCATGGAGGTGAAACCGGGGAGAATCCTGAGGGTCCGGCACAGCACACCCAACCGCCCGGCCCCGGAGGGACCCGAGGAGACCCAGCCCGGGGGGCCGGAGCGGGGCACAGTGCACTGCAAGCGCAAAATCACCGTCTACCGCAACGGGCAGCTGGTGATCGAGAACCTGGGGGAGGCCGTCCGCTCCGAGATCCTGCACTGCCAGAACGGCTCGGGGGAACCCAACGGCACCGTGGAGCTGGAGCTCTCCGACCTGGCCGGCCAAACTCCTGCCCAGGGTCCCGCCGGCACGCCGGGCTGCGGCACGCCGGGCTGCGGCACACGGGAAGCAACTGCTGCCCCCGGCAAG
Organism: Strix aluco; assembly: GCF_031877795.1. Taxonomy (NCBI): domain Eukaryota; kingdom Metazoa; phylum Chordata; class Aves; order Strigiformes; family Strigidae; genus Strix; species Strix aluco. The sequence goes on along the minus strand of NC_133959.1, from coordinate 1,241,501 downwards.
CGTCGGAAGCGTAAACCCAAGAAAGTCGTCAACATCGACTGCAAGAAGCAGATCACGAGCTGCAAAGGGACGCACAGTGACGTGGTCCTCTTCTTCATCCACGGCGTGGGCGGCTCTCTCGACATCTGGAAGGAGCAGCTGGACTTCTTTACCAAGCTGGGCTATGAAGTGGTGGCTCCCGACCTGGCTGGCCACGGCTGCAGCTCGGCTCCCCAAATTGCCGCCGCGTACACCTTCTACGCGCTGGCGGAGGACATGAGGGCCGTCTTCAAACGCTACGCGAAGAAGAGGAATATCCTGATAGGTCACTCATACGGGTAAGGGACCAGGGGGTCCCAGGAGGGAAGGGGTGAATTCATCCCCCCCTCGTCCTCTCCTTGGCACTAAATGCCCAACAAATCCTGCACTTTGAGGGCTGAGAAGCAGAGGAGGGATGTGGGATTTCCCATTCTGGGTTTATCCCTCAGCTCTGATCTCCTCCATCCTCTCAGGGTTTGTCCCTGGGCCCAGCTAATCCCAGAGCCCGTCCTGCAGCCGGGAGCCTGCCAGAGCATGGCCTATAAATAGAGTAAACCCAAGCAAGTCAATTAGATGGCGACTAAGCGGTGCAGAGAGCAGCCCTGGGAGCAGAGGGAGGCAGAGCCGGGCTCCCAGCTGGGCAGGATTGGACCAGAACAAGGCTGGTCCAGGCTGGCAGGCACCCAAGCGGGTCTCAGCACCCTGCGTTGCTCTGCGTGGGAGTGGAACCCCGAGCTCAGCCCCTCTGCTCAGGTTCTGCAGGGCTGTGGGGTTTAATGGGGTTACCCTGCCCCAAAAGGGGGGAGCACAGGTCAAACAAAGGGGCTTTGGCAACAGATCTTTGGAATCTGCCTTAGGATGCAGCACTCTCCGGTGCTCCCATGTCCATCTTTCCCCGCAGGGTGTCCTTCTGCACCTTCCTCGCCCACGAGTACCCAGACCTGGTCCATAAGGTGATTATGATCAACGGGGGGGGCCCGACGGCGCTGGAGCCCAGCCTCTGCTCCATCTTCAACATGCCCACCTGCGTCCTGCACTGCCTGTCCCCGTGCCTGGCCTGGAGCTTCCTCAAGTGAGTGGCTGTCCCGGCACCGCGGTGTTGGGGAGGGTCATCCCCCACCCAACGTGGCTGCCAGCCACCACGGGCAGGGACACCACGTCCTGCCAGCAGCGTCCCCCACACTCCCATCCCCTCGCTGCCGAGGCACCGCGCCAGGCTAACGCTGTTAACAAGCGATAGGACGAGAGGGAATGGCCTCAAGCTGCACCAGGGCAGGGTCAGACTGGCTCTTAGGAAGGATTTCTTTGCAGAAGGGGCTGTTGGGCGTTGGAATGGGCTGCCCAGGGCAGGGGGGGAGTCCCCATCCCTGGAGGGGTTGAAGAGTCGGGTTGACCCAGCGCTGAGGGATCTGGTGGAGTTGGGAACGGTCAGGGTGAGGTTCATGGTTGGACTGGAGGAGCTTCAAGGGCTTTTCCAACCTGGATCATTCTGTGACTCTGTGTGCCCGTGCTGACTCCATTCCGCAGGGCTGGCTTCGCTCGCCAGGGTGCCAAAGAGAAGCAGTTGCTGAAGGAAGGCAACGCCTTCAACGTCTCCTCCTTCGTGCTGCGCGCCATGATGAGCGGGCAGTACTGGCCCGAGGGCGACGAGGTTTACCACGCGGAGCTGGCCGTGCCCGTGCTCCTGGTCCACGGCATGCACGACAAGTTCGTCCCGGTGGAGGAGGACCAGAGAATGGCCGAGGTACGGGACCGAGTGGGGCTGGGGAAGGGGGTGGGCGAGGGCTGGGGTCAGGCAGGGGACTGTCCTGATGCCTGTGGCTGCCACCGTCTCCCTCCAGATCCTGCTAATCGCCTTCCTGAAGGTGATCGACGAAGGCAGCCACATGGTGATGATGGAGTGTCCTGAGACGGTCAACACGCTGCTCCACGAGTTCGTCCTGTGGGAGCCCGAGACGCCAGCTGGGGACGGGCAAGGGGAGAAGAAATAAGACGGCAGAACGCGGTGACCGGGCTGCTCCGATGGGAGAGATGTTTCGGAGTGGAGAGGGGTTTGTGAGAGCGGAGGGGCGTGGCGGAGGCTGCCCTCGCCAGGAGCTCAGCCGATTTTCTTTCCGGGCCGCGTCGGAGGCTGGTGGCGGAGCACGGAGGCTCCCCCAGGCAGGGCTGTTCAAGGCCGGCAGCGGGAACACGGCAGACCGGGTCCCTGTCCCCTCGGGGACAGCGTGGCAGCTGCTGGAGCATCTTCATCCTCTTTCTTTGTAGTATTATTTTCCTCACGCAGCAAAAACCCCTCCCCGGGGACGGAGACGAGGTGGCTGCAGGGAGACTGGTCCCACCTGCAGCAAACCAGGAAGAACTTGGAGGGGTTCCTCCCTGGAGAGCGCGTCGGCTCCGGCACCGTCCTGGCCAGGGCCAGAGGAGCTGAGCTGGGACTGTTTTACGGCGAAGCTAAAGGCTCCTCGGCCTCAGGAGCGGGATTTGCCTCTCTGAGCCCCGTAGCACCTCGCTCGAGCCGTCGGTGGGGCTGGGAGGACAGGACCACCATGACTGCTCCTGCCTGCGCAGCTCATCTCTGCCTGGCCAGGAGATGAGGATGAGGAGGTGACCTGCTCCCGTGGGCATGGCCAGAAGGCCCGTCAGCTCCCCTGCCGCAGTGGGACCGGCGTGGCTGTGGCGGGGAGGACATCACCAAACCTGAGCTCTCCTGTGGTCCCCCAGTGCTACCATCTGTGCAATCACATCCCCAACCACCATCGCTCTCGGTCGGCTTCTGCAGAGCCCTCGGCTTCCCTCCCACTGCCGCATCCTCGAGGTGCTCGCAGCCATCGCAGCGACTCCCACTGTGTCTGAGCCACTCGCCCTTCCCAGCTCCCGCCTCCCTCCGGGACCCACCACCCGCCGGGATCGCGCCCGTCCCTTGTGCCCCGGGGGACCAGAATACACCGTCCCATTGCCGCCATGTCCGGCCTTGCCGATGACTCCTGGATGGATCCACGGGGTCTTGGAGCAACACAGGAGTGATGAAGCAAAGCACGACTGTCGGATCACAAGGGACAACAGCTCGTTACCTGCTGATGCCGTTCTGTACGTACCCCATCCGTCCCATCACCTCCTCCCCTCTGCGCTTCACATCCCGCTGCCAGGAGCCAGGCAGGACCGAGGAGGTACATGACAAGTGTTGAGCAGGGACCTGGGCACCGTCGTGGGGTCTGGGGGCTCCCAGCCACACTGGGATGGGTGGGATGGTGTTCTCGGGGGGTGCCCCCATCCTCCCCGCTACCCCAAAGAGTGGAGCCGCTCCCTGCTTTGATTCCCTCTTATTTCCCCTCATCTAAACCAAAGAAAGCACCAGTCCCACAAAAACCTCACCCTTGGCCCACGTCCCACCCAGCCCCCCCTCACCCCGAACGGAGCTGGCACCACCCCAAAGCACCCCAGGTTGGCTCGAGGGGGTCCCAGCTGGGTCCCCACCTGCAACACGCCTCCCCCGAGGCTGAGCCCATCTCCCCCCCCACCCCAAAACTGAGTGATGGAGGAGAGGAAGGGTCCTGCGGAGCCAGCCCCGGTGTGACGGGGACCCTGTGTGACGAGTGTCCCCCCCAGGCAGCCCCCCGCCCCATCCCAGCGCCGGGGCAGAACCGCCGCTCTGCCAGCACCTGCCCCCGCCCGCTGCTGCCACAACCTGTCTCATAATGAGAATTTTAACAACCCCGGGGTTTCCACGAGCCTTCCCCTGCAACACCCCTTCCACCCCATCCCCGCAGCACAGCCGGGGTCTGCAAAGAGGGTACCCAGAAATACCACCAAAGTACCCCAAAACACGGCTCTGCCCCCGCCGTGACCCCACCAGTCGGTTCCGGGCGACTGTCAGTGCCCGGCTGTGGGCCACAACAGCTCTTCAACCTCTTGTTTGCCACCGAGTCTGTGCCGCTTGTAGCCACATCGCTTGTGCTAAGGCCAAGGCAAAGCGCCCACCAGAGCCAGGCGCCGCGTTAGTGCCATTTCATACAGTAAAGCTGCGTTATATTCTCAGCCGCCTCCGACTCGATGGTGGGGAGAGATGCGCCGGGCATGGGGTCTGTCCTAGGAGCACGGCAGAGCGGGGGAGCGAAGCCCGAAAGCACAGGCAGCTTGGGTTTCTTAGCAAAAAAAAAAAAAAAAAGGCCTGCAGTGATTTATTTATCACCCTTTAAGGAAATAGAAAAATAGAAAAATTCTCGCCAGTGTTCACAACATAAAACCCGCACCCAGAGCACAGCCACCTCCTCGGCTGGGCGTAGAGGGGAGGTACGGGCAGGGGGTGTCCCCCAGCACCCCAACACAGCGTCCCCCCAGCACCCCGGGGTGCTCAGCACCCGCTCTAGACGTCCCCTGGCCGGAGCTGCCGCTCGCCCTCGGCCAGGAAGATGCGCATGGCCCTGTGCAGCATGTGGACGCCCAGGCGCTGGCGCCGCTCCGCCGGCCAGCTGGCTGCCAGGCCGTAGCACTGCCCCTTCCTCTGGTTGGTGAGGGTCTGCAGCCCTGTGGGGAGGGGTCAGCACCCACCAACCCAGCCCCCCGCTCCCCATCAGCGCCCACAGCCCTGCAGGGAGGGGGTCAGCACCCACAAACCCGGCCCCCTGCTCCCCACCAGCACCCACAGACCTGCAGGGACGGGGTCAGCACCCACAAACCCTGGCACGCCACTGCCCATCAGCACCCACAGAGCTGGAGGCAGCCCCATGCTCCCCCCCGCCCAGCACCCACTCCCAGGCACCTTTTCCCGTAGGAGATGGGGATTTGGGGGATTGTGTCCAGACCCTGCACCGGCAACTGGGAACCCCCCCAAAATCCCCGTGTGCCCCAGGATGGGCTGCACCCCCCCTCTCTGTGTCCTCATGGGGTGGAAGGGAAGGACGCAGGGAGTCGGAGCAGTGGCAGGGCCGATGCTGGGGGCTGGGGCAGCACCATCTCCCCCCACCCCGCATCCCCGCTCACCCAGAGCCTCGACGAGGCAGCCCTCCCGCGTGTAGGCCTCAGCCGGGACGCTGTTCTGGAAGCAGTGCACCGAGACGACGCCCTGCCCGCTCGCCCAGATCTCCAGGATGCGCCGCACCTTGGGGCAGCCCTGTGGGACAGCAGGACGCCGTCACTACGGCCTCAAGCCCCCTCCCCGGTGCAGTTCCCCCCCCTTCTCCCTTGCCAATCGCACCTTCTGCGTGCCGGCGCGGTGCTGGCTCAGCGCCTCGGTGAGGTGGCAGTAGGGCCGGGCACGCGTCCCCTTGCCCACGTAGAAGATGGCTTTGACGAAGGTCCTGAAGCACTCGGCCGGGCTCAGGTGGTGGGAGCGGAGCGGCAGGTTCTGGGTGGTCCTGAGGGTGCAAACCCCCAGTTTTGGGGCTCGATGCCTTTCAGGGGGTCCCCGTTTGGACCCCCCTGGCAGAGGGGACACGTGGGGCAGCAGCGTGGCCCTACCTGGGGTCGAGGAGGAGGTAGTTGAAGCTGGACTTGACCAGCCCTTCCCGCCAGCGCCGGCTCCGGTCGGGGCGGTCGAACTGCTGGGCCAGCGCCAGCTCGTCCTGGGCACAGTCGGGGACGCGGCCGGTCCGCAGCGCGGCCACCAGCTCGGGGCTGTGCCCTGGGGTGGCCGTGCCGGCATCGGGGAGCACCGTCAGCCCCACGCCAGCACGGCGGGGACCAGCCAGCCAGGTTGGGGATCCCCAGAACTCACCTGCCGGCCTCCCCTGGGGTCCCCTCGCCAGCTCCTCCAGCCGCCGCAGGTACAACCACCTGGTGAGCTCCGTGACAGGCCCCGGGTTGTCCCCCAGCGCCCGCAGCCGCCGGCGCAGAGCTTCGTCCGAGAGGCGCCGTGGTGGCACTGTGACCGCTCGCCTGTCCTGGACCGCGGTGTCCTCGGGGCTGGCGGTGGCCTCTGTGCCGGGGCTGTGCCGCTCGGTGGGTGCCTGTCCCCGCTCCACGTCCTCAAGGGGCTCCTCGGTGCAGTGGGTGCTGCAGCTGGGGGGTGAGAGCAGCACAGCCGGGCTCCCCGGCTCCACCGCGGTGCTACCCAGTGGCCGTAGGGCCAGGAGGCAGCTGAAGCTCCCGTGGGGCCATGGGGGCTGGTGTGTCCCCAAGGGCGAGGGGTCCTGACACCCAGAGCCATCCTTCAGCACCCTGGGGTTGGGGCTGCTGGCAGCACCGGGGGAGCCCCGAGCACCTGACAGGGAGTCCTGGGGGTGCCCGTGGTCCCCAGGGACCAGCAGGACTGTGGGGCTGGAGCTAAGGGAGCCCTGAGCATCTAATGGGGAGTCCTGGGGGTGCCCGTGGTCCCCAGGAACCAGCAGGACCGTGGGGCTGGAGCCAGGGGAGCTGCTGGCCCCCAGGGGTGAGCGGGGCTGACTGGGGGCTCTGGGGAGGATCTCTGTGTCATCCAAAGAGCCTGTCCCCTCTCGGTCCCTGCTGGACACATCCTCGCCCCGTGGGATGACACAGTGCCCTGAGGTGGTGGTGGCAGGGTCCCTGGGGACACCCCGGGGTGCTCTGAGCCTTGGGGGCCTCCGGGGTATCTCCAGAGTCTCGTCGAAGAGGGAGGAGGAAGAGGAGGCGCCGAGCCGCGCTGCAGAGGCCTGGAGGCGGCTCTTGGTCCTGGGGGTGACGTGGCGGTGCCTGGGGGGCTCCTGGCCCCGTGGGGTGACATCCCCAGCAGCGAGACTGGCCGGGCTGAAAAGGGGTCCTGGGGTGCAGGGGGGGGACCCCCGGAGGCTGCACCCCTGGAGCTGAGCAAGCAGCTCCCCTACATCACCTGAGCCATCCTCACAGCAAGGGGCTGCCCTCGAGCCCCCCCCAAAATCCTCACCCTGCACCTGCTCTGCGTTTGGGGGGCTGGCGGGGGGCAGCTCCTGGGGGGCAGCTCTGGTCAGGGAGGGGCCTTCACCCAGCTCCCACCCCCCAGCTGCCCTGGGCTGGGGAGAGCAGCGGCGCTGAGCCCCTGGGCACCCCCCAGCCTCACTGGGCTCCAGAGCGGTGACAAAGCACTCGCTGGCACCGCTGCTGTCCCCAAAGCTGCTGCGGTCCCCGGCCCCCACCTCGGGCACCATCGTCCCCAGGTTGGGGACAGCCAGGGCCGTGGTGCCCAGCCCTGCCCAGCCCACCACTGGTCCCCGGGGGACACCGGGACGGTGCTGAGCTGCAGCACCCAGGATGTCACAGTCCCCGGGGGTCCAGCGTGTCACCAAGCAGCTGCTCAGGCCACCGTGGGGAGCTCTGGGCGATGCCCTGTGTCCCCCCAGGACTCTGCTGTGGGGCTGGGGGGAGCTCAGGGACCCACCGGGACCAAACTCCCGCTGGCGAGAGGGGCCAGGGCTGTCCCCAGCGCTGGGCTCGGGGTGAGCCCGGGGGGGACCCCCTGTCCTTCCCCCCGCAGTCTGGCTCTGGGGTCCCTCCCCGAGCTCGTCCCAGGCCGAGAGCAGCGTGCTGGAGGCGAGGGGCTGCGGGGGGAGAGCTGAGCCCCCAGGGGCCGCGTGGGGCCATGGGGCGAGGGAGGGGATGGAGAGGGACGGGGGTGTTGGGGGACAACCCAGCCAGAGCGGGGGGTCCCCCAAACCGCAGCCATCCCCCAGGGGTGGCTCCTCCAGCAGGGACCTGCGGGTGCTGCTCAGGGGCCCGGCGCCATTCTCGGGGAGCCCGGAGGAGACGCTGCCTCCGGTGCCGTCCTCGCTCAGGAAGGACAGGGAGCGCCTGGGCCCCCCCGGGTCTGGGGGCAGAGACGGGACTCAGCATCCAGCCCGAATTGAGGGGGGGTTGAATCAGCCCCCCAAAACCCCACCCTGGCCGAGGGAGCACCCTGGGGAACCTCACCCTCCGCAGGGGGCCATCCCCAGGCACGTGGCCACTTGCCCCACTCCAACGCCAGCTCCGTGGCTCGTGGCTTGTTTCCTATCCTGCAGGGAGGGGACACTGCTGTCACCACTGCCAGGGCCACCATGGGGTGACACAGGGCCACTATAGGGTGACAGAGGGCCACCATGGGGTGACACAGTCTTGCCAACGCCAGGCGGGCACCCATTTCTCCCCCACAGCCCCCACAACGAGGGTCCCAGCGCAGGCAGCACCTCCGAGGTGCTGTCCCTGTCCCCAGAGGGTCCCCACTGACCCGGTCTCGGAGCTCCGGGGCCCCCCCGTCCCCGGCAGCAGCCCGAGGTGCCCGCAGCACCCCAGGACGCGGTGACATGCGGTGGCTCCGTGACGGACCTGGAGGGGGGAGCAGGGCTTCACCCCGAGCCCGCTGCGCACCCCCAGCTCGGCCAGAGGTCAAGGTCAAGGCCGGCAGGTCAGGGTCACGGCTGTCCCCTTGGGGTTACACGTGCCCTCGCAGGGGGACACACACACACGCGTGGCCCCGGCTGTTACCTGGTGTTGGGGTCCCCTCCGCGGCGCAGCAGCACCCCCAGGCAGCGCCCGCCGCCCTCCCGCTCTCTGCCGGGGGTCAGAGGGATGGGGGTGCCCCCCCCCCCGCGAGCAGGGCCCGGACCACCCTGCGGCACAGACGGGCAGGGTCAGCGCGGGGGGGGCAGCCCCCAGCCCCCCCGGGGTCACTCCTGTGCCCCCCCCCACTCCCCGTGCAATGCACCCAACACCCCCCCGGTCCCTGCAGGGCCCCCCAGCGCACCCCCCCGCCCAGTGCATGCACCGGACCCCCCCATAACCCCCCGTGCAGTGCCAGGGGGTGTGTGTCCCCCCCCGGGGGCAGTGCGGACAGGGGTACCCCTAAGCAAACCTCCCCCGCCCCGAGTTGCAACATGCAACGCGCCCCCCCGCCCGGTGCAGCGCCGGTATTGCAGAGCCCCCCCCCGCCCCGGTGCAATGTCCCCATTCCTCCCCCCGGACCGATGGACGCTCCCGCCCCCCCCGTCCCCCCCCAATGGCCCCTCACGCCTCGCGCCGCCCCGCTCCGCTCCCGGCGCCCCGCGCACGCGCACTGCGCCCCGTTCGAAACCCCCGCGCCCCGCCGCTCATTGGCTGGCGAGGCGGCCAATAGGAGCCGGCCGAGGGAAGCCACGCCCACCCCGCCCGGTGAGGTCGCGGCTGGAGGGGCGGGGCTTCAGCGCCCATGGTCACGCCCCCAGCACCGCCCAGTGACTGCACCAGTGCTCCCAGTAACCTGCACCAGCGCTCCCAGTGACTGCACCAGTGCTCCCTGAGCCCTGCGCCAGCTCCCTCCAGTAACTGCCTCCCAGTAACTGCAGCAGCTCCCCCCAGTGCCTCCCAGTAACCAACTGCAGCAGCTCCACCCAGTGCTTCCAGGGTCCTGCACCAGTGCCTCCCAGTAACTGCACCAGCATTGCCCAGTGCCTCCGAGCCCGTCCATCAGGGCTCCCAGTGCCCTGCACCAGCATCACCCATCGCCTCCCAGTAACTGCACCAGCACCGCCCAGTAACCTGCACCAGTGCTCCCAGCACCCTGCGTCAGCTCCACCCAGCGCCTCCCAGTAACTGCAGCAGCTCCCCCCAGTGCCCGGCACCGGCATCACCCAGTGCCTCCCAGTAACTGCACCAGCGCCACCCAGTGCCCTGCACCAGCATCGCCCAGTGCCACCCAGTAACTGCAACAGCATCACCCAGCACCTCCCAGTAAACTGCACCAGTGCTCCCAGTAAACCGCACCAGTGCTCCCTGTAACTGCACCAGTGCTCCCAGTAACTGTACCAGTGCTTCCAGTAACTGCACCAGAGCTCCCAGTAACTGCACCAGAGCTCCCACCACCCAGCGCCATCTCCCCCCAGCGTCTCCCAGTAACTGCACCAGCACCACCCAGTGCCTCCCAGTGCTCCCAGTGCCTCCCACCACCCTACCCCACCGTTAACGGGAGCACCCCCAGCGCGCAGCCACCCCTCAGGGTCCCCACGCCGGCACCCCCTTGTCCCCGCAGTGGCTGGGGGGGGGGTCACACCATGGTGCCAGAGGGGTGACCGCGCCCCCCCCCCCCCCGATTTCCCATCCCGCAGCATCACCACGACACCCGCTCAGGAAAACGCATCTTTTTCCCCCAGCCCAGGTAACACCGGCCGCTTGCCCGCGGCAGCCCTTTGCCGGCCACCAGGCACCGGCGACCTCCCCCCCGCCCCTCCCCAGCCCCGGCTCAGACAGTGGCTTCGATCTCGGGGGGCTCGTCGTCCCCCAGCAGCCCGTAGGCCGCGTGGGTCTGGAAGGGGCGCTGCAGCGGGTGCGCCAGCAGCTTGGCCATGCAGTTGTGCAGCTCCACCGCCGGCCCCGTCAGCGCCACCTCGTACTTGTAGTTGGTGCCTTTGGTGTCCAGGCTGCTGAAGAAGGCGTACATCTCCTGGGGGAGGGGGGGGGACACAGGGGGGACACGGGCAGCGTGGGCGGGGGGGTGACACAGCCCCCAGTGGCAGTGGGGACACACCCCGCCCCGCGTTTACCTTCCAGCTCGTCTCGTCGTCCTTCTCCTCCACCCCGTTGTGGATGTAAACGACGTCGAAGAAGAAGTAGGGACACTGCAGCATCTTCTGCGGGATGAGACGCCGGGATGGACCCGGAGCCGCCGAGCTCACCCATGGGTGGGACACACACCCCCCCACCCCCCCACCCCCGTACCTTCATCTGCTCCGACATGGAGAACTGGGGCTGGCAGCCCGGGCGGCCGAACACCAGGATGGTGCGAACCACGTAGGGCGGTGGGATGGTCTGGACGTTCTCCGTCACCGGCAGCTCGATCTTCTGCTGGCTGCGCCGGGGGGGGACACGCAGGCGGCTCAGGGTGCTGCGGGCAGGGCTGCCTGCGGCTGCCCACGGCTCGGGGCCGCCCGCGGGGGCCGTGTCCCCCCCTCGTTACAACTTAATGAGCATCTGCTGACAGGGGGCACTGGGGACGCAGCACCCACCCCCAGCAGCTCTTCGGGTTAAAAGCTCGCTGTGTTTTTACAGCAAATGGGAAAATTTACAGGTGGGTGGGAGCCCCGACCCCCCCCAGCAGCCCCCGTGCCCCCCCCAAGCCGTACTCACATCAGGTTGAAGAGTCCCTCGAGATCTGTGACCCCAGGTAAGGACCGATCCCGGCACACAGACCCCTGCCCGCACCCAGAGCCGGCGGCCAGGGAGGGGATCGCACCGGGGATGGACCAGAGTGGGGAAAAAACCCCAATAAATGGGTGTTTGGTGGGTCCAGAGGCTCCCCCAGCCTGGGGGGATTTGGGGGCCCGGTTTGACCCTCAAGCGCTGCTCTGTGCCGCAGCCGGCTCGGCTGTGCCGGGGACGCCAGCGAGGCCACGGACCTGCCGCCATCCGCGGGCAACGGGCCTGGAGGGTCCCCACTTATGCTCGAGGGACCCCGTTTGCACCCAAGGGACCCCATTTGCACCCAAGGGACCCCATTTGCACCCAAGGGACCCTGCGGGGTCCCGGCTCCCCCCATCCCACCCCCACAGGCGGTGGGATACTGAACGACTTGCAGACGACGGTCTCCAGGTCGTAGAGGCAGCTACAGACCTCGCGGGGGTCCGAGGTGAACCCTGAGAGCTGAGAGGAGCCAGGGTGAGGTGGGGGGGGGCACAGAGCCGTCCCCCATCGTCCCTGTCCCCCCCTGTCCCCCCCTGTCCCCGCTCACCCACGTGGCGTCGTTGTTCACCACCACCAGCGCGAACTCGTGGCACTTGTCGATCTTGTGCTTCGTCCTGACGAACATCTCGATCATCTTCTGGGAGATGTTCAGCGCGTTGGTCTTGGACCTGCCGTGACGGGGAGGGGGGGGCCGGGACGGAGCTCAGTGGGGACCAGCATATCCCCCCCCCCCGTGGGGAACGGCAGAATGGGGGTCCCGCGAGCAGCCCCCCAACACTCACCCGTTGAAGGACTCCAGCTTGGGCAGCGCCATCTCCTCCGCCAGGTCCAGGCAGATGATCTACGGGCGGGAGCCGCGGCTGAGCCCCCCACCCCGTCCCCGCCGCCTCAGCCCCTCACCCCGGCATCGGGGCCGCACCGGCCGCCCCCCCCCAAACCACTCACCACCTTCTCGGGGCAGTTCACCCGCGGCGTCTTGACCTGGACCTCGGTGGGGGGCGCGGGGCCGGGCCAGGCCGTGCCGTCGGGCGCAGCCGTGGCCTGCGGGCTGTCGTCGGCGCTGGCCGCCTCGCCCTCGCCCTCGCTGCGGTTGCCCACGCTGGCCTGGGTGCTGAGCGCCCGGTCCTCAGCGCCCTCGGGGTTCGAGCGGGTCCTGGGCCGCGGTTCCGGAACCTTCTCCTCCTCCTCCTCGGCGGCGCTGCCCGGCTCCGACGTGTCCATCCCGCAGCTCCAGGCGGCTCCGGCGGCCGCGGGGTGTCGGCGCTGCTGCTGCCCTGCGCCCCCCGGCCCCCCCTTGTTCTTTGCACCCCCTGCTCCATCCACCCCCGATCACGTACCCCCACCCCACGCCCCCCACTTTGTGCACCCCTTGATCACGTACCCCCCGCCCCACACCCCCCTGCCCCACTTCCCCCCCCCTTTGTGCACCCCCTGCTCCCCACGCCCCCCCCACTTTGTGCACCCCTTGATCACGTACCCCCCGCCCCACACCCTCTTGCCCCACTTCCCCCCCCCTTTGTGCACCCCCTGCTCGCGTACCCCCACCCCCTGCCCCACGCTCCCCCTCACTTCACACACCCCCTGCTCACGTACCCCCGGCCCCCCCGGCTCTGCGCACCCCCTTTTCCTTGCACCCCTTGATCACGTACCCCCCCCACTCTGTGCACCCCCTGCTCACGTACCCCGTTATGCCCCCCCGCCCCACTTCCCCCCACTTCACATACCCCGCCCCGTGCACCCCCCTGCCCACGTACCCCACTTCCCCCCCATTTCGCGCACCCCCCGCTCACGCCCCCCACGCCCCCCCCCACACTCCGTGCACCCCCTTGCTCACATCCTCCCCCCGCGCACCCCCCGTTCACGCCCCCCCCGACCCCCGCACCCCCCCGCACCCCTCGGCGCGCGCTCACCCGCTCCCAGCCGCGTTCGCCCCGCCCTGTCCTGCCCCCCCCCTCCGGAAGAGGCGTCGCGCCGGGGCTGCTGGGACTTGTAGTTCCCCGGGGTCCCACCGGGCACGTGGGGGCACCCCAAAGCACCCACATACACCCCCCTGCACCCATGCACCGCCCCTGCACCCCAAATATCCACGTGCACCCCCCTGCACCCATGCACACCCCCTGCACCCCAAATATCCACGTGCACCCCCCTGAACGCATCATCCCCCTGCACCCCAAATATCCACGTGCACCCCCCTGCACTCACGTACAACCCCTCTGCACCCCAAATATCCACGTGCACCCCCCTGCACCCATGCACGCCCCCCTGCACCCCAAATACCCCTGCTCTGTCCCAGCACCCCGAACACCCCCGCAGCACCCTCCAGCACCCACACACTGTCCCCCACACACACCCCAAATAGCCCTGCAGCCCCCCTTTGCACCCCAAACACCCCCCCCGGCCCCTAAACTACCCACAGCACCCCTGGGCCGGCTCCCCCCCTGGCCCCGCGCACCCCCCCGCAACGCCTCTCGCACTGCAAATGCTCACGCACACCCTGCACCCCCAAAATATTCTGGGTGCCCCCCCCACCCCCCTAAACTCCAGGGGGTGCTCAGGGGTGCGGAGGTGGGTGCCCCCTCCTGCCTGGGTGCGAGGGCACACGGCGAGGGTCCAGCGTGGGCTGAGGTGCCGCAGGGTCAGGAGGGTTTTGGGGGGACAGAGCCCCCCAAAATGGCTCCGCCAGGCGCCTGCACACGGGGCAGCGCAAACAGTTAAGCGCAGGAGGCGGCTGAGGAAGAGGAAATCTGGGCAGGAACAAGGAGCGGGGAAGGCCCAGGGCAGCGCCCGGCGGCACAACCGTGACGTGCCGGACCGTGCCGGGACCCCCCCTTGGCTGCGGAACCGGGACGAGCCGCGGGGCCGAGCGCGGCCTGGCAGGAGGTGGCCACCATGGAGGAGGCAAGTGGGGTGTCCCGTGGGGTGGGTGCTGCCAGGGGATGGTCCCACGGGGCTGGGGGGGCTCCCGGTGCCCCCCACGGGCGTCCCTGGGCCCCCACACGACGCTGCGGCAGCTTGGGAGGAGGCGTCGTGGCCAAAACTCATCGTCATCCCGGCAAACCCAAACCGGGCAGCCCCCCCCCTGCTCCCCGCAGCCCCCGCGGCGCCCGCCGGGCGAGGAGGAAGATGAGGAGGAGGAGGAGGACGTGGGGGGTGACGCCGAGGGCATCCTGCACTACGAGGAGCGCATCGCCGGGCTGCTGGCCACGGTGGCCCGGCTGCACCGAAGGGTCCGAGCGGCTGCAGCGCCGCACGGGCAGGTACCGGCACACGGCGGCTGGGGGGTACCGGGGGGCCGGCACCGCTCGGCCGCCGCCATCTCTGCTCTTCATCGCCCTGCAGGGAGGATGAGGAGGGCTGGGGGGGCACCGCCAGCCTCCCCGCTGCCAGCACGCAGCCCCGGCGCCTCGACGGCACGCTGCACGCTGACACCGGTCTGGAAGGTGGGTGAGCCAGGCCATGCTGTGCCAAACCGTGCCGTGCCGTGCCGAGCTGCGCTGTGCCGAGCCGTGCCGAGCCATGCCGTGCTGAGCTGTGCCAAGCTGTGCCATGCCGTGCCGTGCCGTGCCAAACTGTGCTGTGCCGAGCCGTGCCGAGCCATGCTGTGCCATGCCAAGCCATGCCATGTTGTGCCAAACCGTGCCGAGCCGTGCCAAGCCATGCTGTGCTGTGCCTTGCCATGCCAAGCCGTGCCGTGCCAAGCTGTGCCGTGCCGTGCCGTGCCATGCCGTGCCGAGCCATGCTGTGCCGTGCCCTGACTCCGGCCACACTCCCTCTCCCCAGCCCGCAGCCCCGACCTCTTTGCGGACCTGCAGCACGCCGTCAGCTCGCTGGAACGCGCCGTCTTCTCCCGGCACCGGCAAACCCCGGCGCAACCTGGGCCCGGCGAGGAGTGGGCGCGGGCGGCCAAGGTGAGCCCACACCGGCCTGGTCAGCCCAGACGCCAAGGGGATGGGCATCAGCTGATGGGCCTCCGTATCCCCAGAGCCTGGAAAAGCTGGACCGGACACCGGGCTGGGCCGGGGGGGTGACGCAGCGGGGCCCAGAGGAGGGAGCGGGCGAGGGGCTGCCGGCGGAGGAGGCGGCGATGGTGGCGAGGAACGTGGCACTGCGGGCGGCCCTGGGGCGCCGGGACGAGGAGCTGAGCCAGGCCACCGCCTCGCTGCGGGCGCTGCGGGGGGAGCGCGACCGGCTGCAGCAGAAGGTGGGTGCGGGGGGCACCGCCCTGGTTCAGCCCTTGGGGTGCCACTGAAACGGGCCCCCCCCAGTTCCGGCGCTCAGCCCGGTGCTGCTCAGCGCAGGTCCGGGAGCTGCGGGAGGCTCTGTCCAGGCTGGAGGAACCGGGGGGCTCCGGCAGCGACACCCCCGGGCAGGGGGAGCCCCAGGTGAGTGTGGGGGTCAGGGTGTGACTGCAGTAGGGCCACACCTGGAGTGTTGGGTTCAGGTTTGGGCACCTCAATGCGAGAGAGATCTCGAGGGGCTGGAGCGAGGGCAGAGGAGGGCAACGAGGCTGGGAAGGGCCTGGAGAATAAATCCTGTGAGGAGAGATTGAAGGAGCTGAGACTGTTCAGTGTGAGGAGGAGAAGGTGAGGGGAGGCCTCATCACTCTCTACAGCTCCTGAAAGGACGTTGTGGAGAGGTTTGGTGCTGGTCTCTGCTCCAGGGAATTAGTGACAGAACAAGAGGGAACGGCTTTAAACTGCAACAGGGGAGGGTCAGGCTGGACATGAGGAAAAAATGTTTCCCAGCAAGAGTGGTCAGAGAGTGGAATAGGCTGCCCAGGGAGGGGGTGGAGTCCCCACCCCTGGGTGTGTTTAAGGGCCGTTTGGATGAGCTGTGGGGGGATGTGGGGTAGGGGAGAACTTTGTAGAGTCGGGCTGAGGGTTGGGCTCGATGATCCTGAGGGGCTTTTCCAACCTGAAGGATTCTGGGATTCGGGGGGGGGGGGGGGGTTCAGCGGGTGTGATCCTGCCGCGGTGCCGGGGCTCTGCCTGTCCCCTCTGCAGGATTTGGCTCGGGGCGGTGACGGCGCTCAGCCCCACAGCCCCCTCTCCCCCCAACCCTCGGCGGTGTGCCAGCCAGGAGCAGGAGGAGCGGGTGCAGCAGCTGCAGGGGTGAGTCCCTTCGCTCCATCCCATCCCCAGCCCTGGGCGCTGCCGAGGCCTCTGCGCTGGGGAAACTGAGGCACGGGGGTAACGGCGGGCGCCGGCGCTGCGCAGGTGCTGGCGAGGCTGGAGGAGGTGAACCGGCAGCTGGCGGCGCTGCAGGGCTGC
The DNA here is from genome assembly GCF_031877795.1 of Strix aluco. NCBI lineage: Eukaryota > Metazoa > Chordata > Aves > Strigiformes > Strigidae > Strix > Strix aluco. Next base: position 1,225,155 of record NC_133959.1, on the reverse strand, counting down.
AAGAGCGATGCGGAGCGGCTCAGCATGGTGCTGGGCCAGCACGAGTCCCGCAGCACCCGCCCTGCGCCTGGCTCTGCGCTGCAGGTGGGGGACGGGGATGGGGGGGGGACGGGGGGGGGACACTGCCCCGGGTGCCGTGCTGAGCCCCTCACCCTGCAGCGAGCGCTGCGGAGGGGCTTACGCCGCCCTCCTCGACCTGATGTGGGCGAAGCTGGGCCGGGAGGATGGTGCCCGTGGGGGTGAGTGAGAGGCTGGGGGGCTGCGGGGCGCAGGGGGGTGCGGGGAGGATGCTGGGGGGTGCTGGGAGGTGCTGGGGGGTGCTCAGGGGTGCTGAGAGGTGCTGGGGAATGCTTGGGGGGTGATGGGGTGGGTGATGGGGAGTTATCAGGGAGGGTGCTGGGGGTGATGGGGGATGCTGGGGGATGCTGGGAGGTGTTGGGGTGCTGGGGGGATGCAGGGAAGGTGCTGGGAGGATGCTGGGCAGATGCTTACGGGTATCAGGGGGGTGCGGGAAGGGTGCTGGGGAGCCCCAGTCCCCAGCACAGCCCCAGTGGGCTCATACTGGGACAAGGACACCCGCCTGAGCGCTGCCCGCCCCCCCCCCCCCCCCCCCCCGCCGTGCCCAGGAGCTTCGGGGGAGCCGGGCCCAGGCCACGGGTGGGGGTGCAGCCCCCCACTGCTGGAGGCGGCCGCAGGTGCCGGGCCGAGAGGAGCCGGACGGCCGGGAGGAGAGCCGGGGACGGCGGCTCCCCGGGGCTGCAGAAGGTACCGGGGAGCGGGGGAGAGGGGCTGAGCTGTCCCCGGTGGGTGGCACCGTGCCCAACCCCCAGCCGTGTCCCTGTGTCCCCCGCAGCCACCCAGCACCCCACAGGATGGAGGAGGGGGCCCTTCGCGAGCACATCCGCCGGCTGCGCGCCGAGCAGGCGGCTCTGGAGCCGTCCCTGCACGACGCCCCGGCACCCACCAGCACCCACCGCAGCGAGGACGCCCGAGCACGGGGCCGAGCTGTTGCGCTGAGGGACGCCAGGGCCCTCCTGCCCGGCTGGAGGCGGCCGGAGGAAAGCGGAGCTGCTGCAGGACTTGGCGATGCTCAAGGTGAGATACTGGGGGGGGAGATGGCGGGGGGCTGCACCCCCGGGTGTCTGCGGGGGTCCCAGCTTTGAGGGGGAGAAGGGCAGGAGGGAGCAGGGCTGGGGGGGGGGGGGTTAGGGCTGTGCCTCAGTTTCCCCCCCCCAGCGGTGACGCCGCTGCCCTGCCAGGAGGCCATGGCCGACTGAAGATGCGGCTGCAGCTGGTGGAGAGGGAGAAGCGGAGCCTGGAGGTGCTGGCGGCCGGGCAGGGGCCGCGGGAGGCTGCGCTGCGCCTGGTGCTCCAGCACCACGAGTGGGAGCGGGATGGGGGGGCCGGCCACCCCCCCAGCCCCCCCAGCAGCTCCAGCAGCAGTGAGGAGGGTAAGGAGCGCTCTGACCTCCCCACGGGGACCCTCCGTGGGGGCTGGAGGTGTCCCTAAGGGATGGGACCCACACCCAATCTCTGCAGGATGGCCAAAGCGGCCGGGTGGGAGCAGCGGCTCCCCAGACCCCCCCGGAGAGGAGGGCGGAAGAGCTGCTCCGTACCCTGACCCGGTAAGAAACGTCACCGACGGCCGCGGCTTCGTCACGGTGGTGGGGGGGTGTGGTGTGTGGGCGCGGGGGCAGCGGGTGCGGGGCCGGCTGCCATGTGGGTGTCCCCAGGGCGGAGGAGCTGCGCGCCCAGGTGCGCAGGGGCTGGTGCTGGCCCTGGAGCAGAGCAGCGCCGTCAGCCGCGCGCAGCAGGCGCGGTGCCGCGCCGTCACCGCTGACCTCTTCCACGCGCACAGGTGGGCAGGAGGCACCCGCTTCCCCGCTGGGGGCAACGTGTGTGTCCCCCCCCGCCCCGCGCGCGCCCCCAGAACGCGGTGCCTTCCTGCGTGTTCTGGATGTGTGCTCCCTTCCTGCGCACCCCAAAACTACGGTCCCTTCGTGCACCCCCCAAAAACCGCTGCTCCATATTGTGCATCCCCACTGTGTGGTCCCTACCTGTGCGCCCCAAAACCACGATCCCTTCCTGCGCACCCCAAACCCAGGCTCCCTCCCCGCCCTGGTGCATGGTCCCTCCTTGCCCCCTCTCTGTCCCCTCTGTCCCCTCGGTCCCCGGGGTGCTGAGCGTGCCCCCCGGGGTGCTGACCGTGCCCCCCGCAGCGCGCTGGCCCTGGGCTACCGGGGGGCCCGGCGGAAGCAGGCAGCCCAGCTGCGGCGCCTGGAGGTGCAGGCGGGGGCCCTGCGCAGGCAGCAGGCCCGGCGGACGCAGGCGCTGGCCCGACAGCTGCAAGCCCTGGAGCAGGGGATGGCCAGCAGCGAGACCTGCATCTAGGGACCCCCCCGACACCCCCAAGACCCTCCTCGCCCCGTGCCGGGAGGCGCCTGGTGTACCCCCAGGGAGAATAAACCACTGATGCTCGTGGCTCTGCCCAGCCCCGCCGTGGTTTGGGTTTGGGGGGGGGTTTATGGTTGGGGGGTGCTCAGGCAGTCGGACCCCTGGCTCAGCTCATCCCAGCGGGGCCAGGAACAAAGGCTGCCACCCCCCCCGCCGCCCCCCGCTATCTCCTGGCGCAGATGAAGCCATTTCGTTATCCCTGACGTGGGATCAAAGGTGACGGCGGTGGCCGTGGCGGCCAGGGCCCATGAATATTCAGGAGGGAAGAGGAGCAGTGACCCCGCGCCGGGGGTGTCCTCGCTGCGCAGGGAGGGGGGGGCCCCGGCAGCGGGGTTGGGCCGGGGGGCTGCCGTGGGGAGCAGGGTGGGGGGGTCTAAATCCAGCAGCCTGAACCCCAACACGATGGTGGGAGCCGGGCTGAGCGTGGGGCTGCGGCGGGAGGATGCGCAGGGCCGTGGGGCTGCCCAGGGCTCAGGGACGCGGAGGCTGGAGGGGAAACTGAGGCACTGAGGCACGGAGCCACGTACGGGCTCAAACGAGGCCTGTGGCTCCCCGGGGGGAAACAGCAGCAGAGGGCAAAGCTCGGGGGATCAATATCCAGAGTTGTGGGGATGGAGAGGGCAGAGAGAGGCCTGTGGGGCTGTGGGGCAGGGGTGCAGGGCTGTGGGGATGCGGGAATGCAGGGCTGCAGGGGTGCGGGGATGCAGGGCAGGGCTGCAGGGATGCAAGGACACAGGGATGGATCTCACCCCCCCACCCCGAGCTGCCCGTGTCCTCTGCCCCCACCACCTCACCGCCAACCACGAGCCCTCCAAAACGGGGACAGCCCCGTGGCCCTGGAGATGTCGGGGCTGGGACGATGGAGAAGTTCCCCGGGGTCCCGGGGGAGCAGCCCTGGCACGAACCGGGGCGCAGCAGTGCCACAGGCCCGGCCGTGACCGCTGCGACAGGCGCTGCCGCGTGCCCGGTGCGGAGGGACGAGTCTGGCACCCAGATACCAGAGTGGGGGGGCTACTGGTGCTGCCGGTGCTGCTGGTGCTGCCGGTGCTGCCTGCTCCCAGCCCCTGGCCCTGCCTGCAGCCCCTGTGCCAGGCGCCGGTGGGGACCGTGGCTCAGCTCGCTCCGTCCTGGTGCAGCGGGGGGGTCCCGGGGGCTGCCGGGGGCCAGTGGCGGTGGCGTGGAGGGGCTGACCCGCAGGTTGAAGGTCAGGGCTCTGCCCTCAGACCCCTTTTCAGATTCAAATGGGCTCCTGGGGGCTTTGTGCGGGGTCAGGCTCCACCGAGAGCCGCATGAAAGGGCCACGGCGGCCGCAACCGCCCGGGTGCCAGGAGGAGGGGGAGGACAGGCGGGACCCGCCGCGGCCCCCACCCCAGCTGGAGGGGTGTCCCCCTCCCTGTCACATCCCGCTGACCCCAGGGCCACCGGCGGGGACGGGGTGCCCAAGGCGGGGTGTCCCTGGTCCTGTGGGCTCAGGGTGGGGGGAGCTGGGGGCTCCTGGTACGATGCTGCCGGTGCGGCACGTCACAGCACGGTGGATGAGGGTGGCAGGACCCCCCCTCTTTGCCCACCGCTCACCCACAGCCCCCTCCCTGCGCACCCAGAAACCTGCAGCTCCCCAGGGAGGGCTCCATGTTGCAAGATGCCGCCGTTCCGGCCCATTCCCTGCCTCAGTTTCCCCTCTGTGGACCAGCGTGCGACAGGCAGCAGCACCCCCCCACCACCCCCCCCCAGCACCTTTGGGTGGGACCGCACCCCATTTCCTGGGAGAATGGGTCCTGAGGGGCTGCGAAACACCATCGGGGGGGGGGGGGGGGGGCACACAGAGGTGAAGGCGGGGAGATGATGGGAGCAGCAGGGACAGGCGTGGGTGGGGGGCAGACAGGAGGGCGAGTGATTCATGCCCCCCCGGGGAGGGAGCGTCTGGCCCTGCCTGGGTGGGGGCCAGGGGCGCGGGATCTGATATCCCGGGAATGCAGGACAGGGAGTGGCCCCCTCCGGCGGGGAGGGGGGGCCCGGGGGCAAGGGGGGGGCTGGGGGCGATGGGTGTCAGGTCTCCCTCAGCCCCTCTGCAGGGCTGGGGGCAAAACCGTGGTGCTTTGCGGGGGGAACCGCCTCTCCCGGGGGGGGGTCGTGGGGAGCACATGGCGGAGAGAGAGCCCGGTGACCCCCCACCACTGTTTGCACGCGCGTGTGCCCCCCCGTGCGTGGGGCTGCGTGTCCCGTGCACACGCGTGTGCGCTCGGCGGAGGCGCGTTGGCTGCACCAGCACGTGACGGGCGCTGTCTGCGGCGTGTGTGCTGTGGGGCAGCTGTGGGGCAGCCGTGGGGCGCGGGGACATGCCATAGGGCAGCCGTGGGGCACAGGGACATGCCGTGGGGTACAGGGACATGCCGTGGGGCAGCTGTGGGGCGCAGAGGTGTGGGGCAGCCCTGCCCGGGGAGCTGAGGAGCCACAGCACAGCCGGCCCCGGCCTCCCTTTGTCCTTCGCCTGCGGTGGCGCGGCCACGGTTCAGCCCGGCAAGGTCATGCGCTCCCGCGGCCGCTGTGGGAGAGTCAGGACCCCCCTGGCCATGAGGGTCCTTTTCCCCGCCCCCCCCTGCTCCCCCCCAGCTCCGGAGCAGCTCACACCAGCCCTCGCCACCCCCCAGCACGATCCGGCCCCAGCAGCGCAGCACCCTCGGCCCCCCGGCAAACCGGGACTGGGGGTGGCTCCAGGGCAGAGCGGGGCCGGATCCTGCCTGACGGGGACCCACCTAAATCACATCGGGGTGCGGGTCCCCGTGGGGGTGCACTGAGGCCTGGGAGGGACAGACAGACAGACAGACGGGGTGGTGTCTATCTAAGCCCCCGGGAAGTTCCCACGGGGGTTTGGGAGAGGGCACTGGGTGGTGCTAACCGGGATGCCGGTAACCGGGTCAGCGCTGGTGGCACCAGCACCCCGCTCTCCAGTGCTGCTGGCACCCAGCTCGCCGGCAGTGATGGCACCCAGCCCTTTGGCAGTGCTGGCACCCAGCTCACCACCGGTGATGGCACCCAGATCGCCATCAGTGATGGCACCCAGCTCTCCGGTGCTGCTGGCACCCAGTTCTCCACCAGTGATGGCACCCAGCTCGCCACCGGTGCCGGCACCCAGTTCTCCAGCGGCACAGCCCCGAGCCTGGCCCTGCCCCTGCCCGTTTTGGCAAGGGTTGCTCAACCCTCCTCCCGGCTGTGGCAGAGCGGGGGGACGCCGCTGTCACCCCGCACTGGATCCGGATCCGACAACGAGCCCAGAAACCTCCCCCAGCCCCAGCGGGCGCCTCTGCCGTGCCGGACCCTTCCCGGGGGCGTCGGGGCGGCACGAAACGCGCCGGCAACTCCCGGGGGCCCTTTTGTGCAGCGGAGTCAGCGGAGCAGCGCGAGGAAGGAGGAATTCCTCCGGAGATCAAACGCCTTCGCCAACTGGACACCGACGTCAAAACAAACCCGGCTCCCACCGCGGGGCTGCGAGCCGCGCGGGGGAGAAGATCCAATTTCCTCCTTTGTTCCTGGATTATTATTTTTTGCAGGGGGCGAGGAGGCGAGGGAGCGGCAGGGAAAGGGCCATAAATCACGGCCTGACAGAAGAGAAAGGAGAAATGGGGCCGGCTGCAGGTGGGGGTGACCCCCCCCCGCCCAAACCAGGACCCCCCCCGAGCCTGGCCCCTTCCCAGCCGGCTCTGCCGGGTGTTGCTCCCCAACCGCGGCAGCCCCGCGGCATCGGCTCCGCGCGCGGCCCTTGCCGGGGACCTCGGCGCGGCAGCGTTAGCAGGTACCTGGTGAGCAGAGATCCCTCCAGACAGGAGGAAATGGAGGTTTTATTTATGGCCGGAGCCGTAATCCATCCGCCTCTGCTGCACCCCGGCTCCGGGCTCGGTGCTTTGCCGGGGATTTTTATATCCCTCCCGCTTCGCCTTTCCCTTAACCCTGACGGAGACGCCGGCCCCGGCACGTGGGTTGGGAATGCCAAGGCCGGCGGCACAGGGCGCCACAAAGGTGCCGGCAGCGCTCGGCCCGAGCCCGTCCCTGCGGCGTGGGGTCCCCCCGCGAGGGCACACCGGGGTGCGCGGGGGGCACCCAGCCCTCCTGCACCCCAGCTCCACACCCTGCCCGCCGGACTTTGCCCCTGAAGTCAAGGTGAAAGCCGCGCTGCCGGGAGACACCGGGGCCGCCGCGGCATGGCCGGGAGGAGAGTTTGGCCCGCGGGTGAAAGGCGAAGGCAGGGCGATAGCGCGGGGCGCTCCTGGGTCAAGCACCTTTCCGCACAGTTTATTTTCTTTGTTAATAATTAACCGGGCGGCAGCAGGCGGGTGCTGCGCACCCCCAGCCGGCACCCCCAGCCCACCCCTCCTGCGGGGCCGGGCGACGAGCTCGTACGGGTCCGACTTGACGAACCACATTACACACGGATTTTACAGGGCCCGGCCGCATCCAGCCCTTCGCCCCCGTCCCAGGGGCCGAGCAGGGCGACGCGTCCCGAGCTGCGGCCAGAGCCCCCCCCCTGGCACAGCCCCGGCCCTTGTGCCCCACACGAGACGGGGAGCGGCGGCCTCGTGCCGTGGGCGGTTAATTAAAGATCCCGCTGGGGCTAGCGGAGGGGATCGGCCGATGCCGGCGGCTTGGCCACGGGCCAGGCGTGGGGAATTGCCACCCGTCCTCCCGCCGCAGCCCGCGGCCCTGAACCGCGTCACCGCGTACCACGGCGCGGCAGCTCGGCCGGTGTCACCCCCCCGTACCACCACGGGGGCAGCTCAGGTGGCTCCAGCGTGCCCATGGGCAGCGTTCAGTGGCCACTCTGCCCCGGGGGCCCTGTTGCCGCTCTCGGCAGCTTAGAGGTCACTTGCTGGGGGGGGACAAGGACCGCAGCCGTGACCGCTGCCGGTGGCACGCCGTGGCCTTGCCCGCTGGGCTCTCGGTGCCACCCCGGGCAGCACGAGGTGCCACCCGCTCCCGAGGCCAGCGAAGGGTCCCCAAAGGCCATCGGCCGGGGCCACCTCCAGCAGCCTCCACTAGCCAAACCGCCTGCTCTAGCGCGGCTGCCAGGCCACGGCATCGCCCTGCTCGTACCCTGCCCGCCACAACCGGTACCACCGGCCCACGGAGCCGCCCACCCCCGCCGTGCCCAGCCCCGCTGCGGCGGAGCTCCCTGCCCGGTTCCCCCCCCCCCCGCCCGGGCTCGGCGGGGCCGGGGCCGGGGCAGGACCCGGCGGGCGGCGAGCGGAAGGGGAGGAGGACGGGGAGGAGCATCCAGGGCGGCCACCGCGGCAGCGGCTGAACTTTGCTCTTTCGCGGGAGGCGGGGAGAGCCCCGGGGTTCGGCGGAGCGGGTCCCGCCGGACCCGGACCGGGCTGCCTGCAGCGGCGGCGGCGGCGGCGGGGCCCGGGGGGGCGAGGGCGGGCCGGGGCAGCGCCGCCTCCTCCTTCTTCTCCTCCTCCTCCTCCTCCTCCTCCTCCTCCTTCCCTGCCGGTGCCGCGGAGCGGAGGAGCCACCGGGGGCGGGCAGCGGCGGCCCCCGCATGCGGCCGAGCCCCGGGGCAGCCGCCGTGCCCCGCGGGGGGATGCGCCGCGCCGCGCCCCGCTCCCGCCGCCGTAAAGTTTCCGTGAGGCCCCCCCGTTAACGGGGGGGGGGGGGGGGAGGGAGCGAGCCCTGAGATTTTTTTTTTGGGGGGGGGGGGGGGGAGTAAACCAAAAAAAAAAAAACCAAAACAAACCTTAAAAATCCCAAACCGGCCGCCCCCCCCCCCCCCCCCCCCAAAAAAAAAAAAAACAACAAAAAAACAAAAAAACTTGCTCAACTCGTTCCGGGAGGCGCCGGGCGCTGCGCTCCGCTCCATGCGGCGGCGGGGCCGGTGCTGAGCCCCGGGGCCGCGGAGCCATGGCCATGGTGGCCGGTGGCTGGGGCGAGCCCAACGGCGGCGGCGGCGGCGGCGGCGGGGAGGAGGCGGGGGCGTCCCCGGCGGGCGGCGGCAGCGACGCGGAGCACGGCGAGGAGGAGCGGGCCGGGGCGGCCGTGGACTGCGTGGTGTGCGGGGACAAATCCAGCGGGAAACACTACGGGGTCTTCACCTGCGAGGGCTGCAAGAGCTTCTTCAAGCGCAGCATCCGCAGGAACCTCAGCTACACCTGCAGGTAAGGGGCTGCGGGACCGGCGAGGAGGGGGGGATGGAGGGATGGCGGGGGGGGGTTGGGGGCAGAGTCCTGGCCCGGTTGTAGCTCTAAGGGTGACCCCCCAGCCGGTGCTGGTGGCCGCCGGTTGTGGCTTCCCGGCGTGGCTCTGCAGTGGCCCCCGTGTAGCTTGGCGCTGGCCCTGCCGTGGCTGCACGCTGGCCCCGCTGCAGCGCTGGTGGGGGCCCTGACGGGGCCGTAGAGTGGCCCCCCGGTGCGGCACGCTGGCCTCTGGTGTGGCACAGGGATGCCAGTGCTGGCACAGTGGTCCCCAGTGTTAGCAGAGTGGCCACCGGTATGGCACAGTGGCCCCCAGTGCCGGCACAGTGGCCCCTGATGCAGCACAGTGGCCCCCAGTGCCAGCAGAGTGGCCCCTGATACAGCACAGTGGCCCCCAGTGCCGGCACAGTGGCCCCTGATGCGGTACAGTGGCCCCCAGTGCCAGCAGAGTGGCCCCTGGTGCAGCACACTGGTCCCAGTGCCAGCGCAGCGGCCCCCAGTGCAGCACAGGGGTCCCCCCCGTGCCCCGCACCCCGCACAAGCAGCCCCTCTGCCCGGTGCATCCCCCGCCCTCGGAGGGACGGATGCCCCGACCCCTGGGCCACGGGCCACAGCCGGTGTCCGGCTCCTCGTCATCGCCCGGCTCCGCTCCGGCATTAATTGCTGTTCCAGGCTAATGCCTGAAAACCCGCCGCGGCTGTGAGTCACTTCGGTCACGGCCGCTCTCCCCGGAGAAGGCACCAGCGCGGCAGCGGGTATAATTTTAACCGGAGGTGTCAACAAGCCCGGCGTGCTGCGGGCGCCGAGCCGGCGAGATGGCGGGAAGAGGCCGCGGCCCCCGCGCCGGGGCCGGCAGATCGGGGCCCACTGGCAGCACCGCGATACGACCCCCGCGAAGTTTGGAGCTGCAAATAACTCCGGAGTTTCTGTCGGGCTCAAAAGGAGCATCGGGCTGGCTGATGCGCACAACAAACCTCCCCACCACCACCACCACCCCCCCCCCCCCCCCGAGCCCTGGGCTCTTCCCAGTGGGGGAAATGTGGCTCTAGGGGCTCGCTCGCACGTCTGGATCCACGTGCAAGCGCTTCCAGCGGCGTTTGAGGGTGCTGGGAGGATGGTGCCCGCGTCCTGGCCGTGAGCACCCCGCCGCCGGGCTGGGAACGGGGCACCCCGCCTCGGCACCCCGCTTTTTGAGCTTCATCTCGTGGCGGCGCTGAGACGCGGTGGGAAGGGAAGGGGCAAGCGCCGCTGCTGCGGTGGGAACCGTCTCCGAGCCGCCTCCTTGCTCTGGTTTGGGCGGCCTAGATTCGTCCTCCCCCGTGCGCAGCATCTCCTCTCCCGGCAGCTCCCGGCACCGGCGTTGCCGGGTCCCGGCTGACGTCAGCCGAGCCGCTGGTGGCCGTGGAGTGGGGCCGTGGAGCTGCCGGCGTGGGGCCGGGTTCAGCCCCCCTCGGTCCTGGCCCCGCAGCGTCCTCCCGGGCGCGGGGGGCAGCGGCTGCGTCACCCCTGGGCCCTGCCTCAGTTTCCCCATCGGATCAGCGGGAGCCCAGCAGCAGAGTCAGCCGGGCGCCTGCTCGGGATTTAATGATTCGAAGATGGGGAATACAGATGGCTTTTGAGAAATTCCAGTTTCCTGGAACAAAGGAAAGGCCAAATCAGGGCTCCCCGGGAGAGGGACGGACTCTGCGTCCCAGATGCCGCTTCCGTGCGGGGGTGATGGAGGGGCCTCTCCCGGGCTGTGAGCATCCAGGATTTTATCCTGTGCCTGTCACTGGTGTCTGGGCACCTACTTCAGGTGTTTTGGGGTTTTTTTTTCCCCCCCTCTTTGTGCTGGGAAGTTGCTTTTCCAAGTAGGGAATAAAGTGTCAGAGGGGCCGGAACAATGCTCCCCCAGCAGCCCTGGCATCTGCTTTGTTCAAGGAGTCAAAAGCAGCATCAAGCCAAGATTGCTCTAATTTGAATATTAAAAGTGAGTTGGATTCAGTTTAGTTCTTGCACTAAATAATTACATGTTCTAATTACATAATTAGCACAGTATACGCCTTTTGTATTCTCACAGTTTCCCAGGTCGCTGCAGCCTATCAGTTGGGAAACAGCGACGAGAGCCGCTGGCGGGAGCTGAGATGATTTTGGGGTTTTCCTGGTGCTGGGGACGGTGCCCCGAGGCCACGGTGAGGGTCAGCCAGGCCCCGGCCGGGAGGTTCGGCCGCGGGGCCGGGAGCTTTACCCCCGCCGCGGCGCAGGCGGCTGATGAAGATGTAATCTGACGTTTTGATTAGCTATCACTTCTCCGCTGGAATAACTTTTTATCAGCAACACGTTTTAAAATGTGCTAAGCGCAGTGGTGATGTTCGGGGTGAATTAATGCCGGTTTGAGCGCGGTGGGAATCCCTGCCTGTCTCGCCTCTGGAGTCGTGTAGGGATGAGGAGATTCGTGTCAGGATTCCCAGGCAGAGCCGAGCTGCTGCCGGACGCCGGCGCGACCCGGCCCTGCCTGCTGCTTGAAATGCTTTAATTTCTCGCTGGTTTGCTGATAACCCCCTTTCCGCCCCGTTTGCTGCGCCGGCCTTTGGGTGGGCTGCGAGCGCCCGGTGTCACCCGCGCCCCGCTCCGTCCCTCGGCCCTGCGGGGTCCGTGAGCGCGACGTGGCCTCTGGGAATTGTGGGGGGTTTGGATTCTGACGGTGCCGTTCGGGAACGTCTTCCACGGCTTGTCCCGGCGTCCCGCTCCCCGCGGTGGAGCTGGCTTTGGTGGTGGCCAGTGGCCCGCCGTATGGTGCAGGGCTACCTAGTGCCCGTGGCTCCTTGCCCAGGGTAGGACCCGTGTGCCAGGGGGCTGGGCATGACCCCCTTGCAGGCTCTGGGGTTGTTCAGGGGGGGGAAAGTGTCCCCCAGTCCGGTGCAGACCCCCCGGGCACCACTCCGGAGCTGCCGGGTTTCGCTTTGCTGCGCTCGCAGGGTCCGAGCGCAGAGGATGCGGCCACCGCCGTGGCAAGCGCTCGGTGCCCGAGGGGTCACGGGCTCAGCACCGCGAGGAAATAGTTGAAATTCCTCAAAATTCCTCACACATCTGGCAGGGAGGCTGGAGGGGGGGGCTGCTCTCTCGCTCCCCCCCCCCCCCCCCGCCTCGCCCCACATGCCGGGACATGGGGCATCATCGCTCGCCAGCACCGTGTCCCCCAGGATGGGGGTCCTGTGCCCCGAGGGGGGGGGTCTCTCTGCTTGGGTACAGCCCTGGGCATCGCTGGCAACCAGGGCCATCGCTGGCAACGCCAACGCAGGAAATGGCTGTTTCCATAGCGGCCGCGTGTGGCCTGGGAGCGCTGGGATCTGCCCGGCCGCGGCCGCGCTCCGAGGCCTTTGCCCGAGGGTGGTGGGGAGGTGGGTGATGGAGCAGCTGGGGTGGGGTACAGGGACCCCCCCAGCAGCATCACATCGCTCCTCCCCGACACCTCATCGGCCCGATCCTGCCTGCAGGTCCAACCGCGACTGCCAGATCGACCAGCACCACCGCAACCAATGCCAGTACTGCCGCCTGAAGAAGTGTTTCCGCGTGGGGATGAGGAAGGAAGGTAACGGCAGCGCCGCGGGCACGGGGACGGTTCCCGAGGGCTCCCGGTGAGCCCCGTCGCCGCGGTGTGGGGCTGCTGCAGCGCCGGCCAAAGGCTCCCGGTGCCCGCTCTGCTCCCCCCACAGCCGGGCTCGCTCCCACCTCTCCAGGAAACCTGTTTGCATCAAAACCCCCCCTTTTGCCCCTTTTTTTTTTTTTTCTCCTTGAATCGCCCTCGGTGCCAGCAGCGCAGGTGGTGTTTGTTTGGAAAAGCCTTGAGCTGATAAGGTGACACACCTGGAGCCGGCCCCGCTGCCCCACGTGCGGTGGAGGTCGGCTGGGACGGGCTCCCGGCGTTTCTCCTTGCTCCCCATCACCCAAGGGTGCGAACCCCAAAAATACTTCCCAGGCTGCTGAAAAACAGCACGAAGGGTTTAGCCCAAAAATCTCCAATCCCCGCGGCGGGACGGGGCTGCGCCAAAGGCACGTGCGGGGCTGGAGGTGCCGGGGCTCGGCGCGGGCTCTGCCGGGGTGGCTCGGTGGCAGGTGGCATTAACGTGAGGAGCAAGGTGGGGGGAGGCTACTGGAAGCAGGACAGTAATTCCCTGCTTTCCAGAGGAGTTGAGATGGCATTATTGCCACTTAGCATGATTTAGAGCTCTCATTTAAGTGGCTCATGAACAGCCCATAAATTAATTACTAGGGACTGAGCAAATAGTGGGCACTAATGGGAGGGGGGGGGGAGCTGAAAAATGGCTCTCCCTGAATGCAATTAGGAGGGGGAGTGCCCCCGGGTTAACGATGCTTCCAAGATGGACGTTTTATTTGCAAATAAATGATTGCTGCCATGCGATGACCTTGGGTAGCGATCGCCCCGCTCTGCTGCAGCCGGCGTGGGGTGGGGTGGGGGGGCCGTGGTGCCGGCGGGGCACAACCGGGGCTGCTCCTGCGCCGGGTCCTGGCAGAGCAGGGGGTGGCACGGATGCTGCCCCAGCCCCGGCTGCTGGCCAAGCCACGGCACTGGGAGCTGCTGGTGAATCACCGGGGTGTTAAATAGCTCGAGCGTAGCTCTCGCAGCGCAGCGGAGGGGGCACACGCCACCTCCCTCTCCCCAAAAGCCGCCCGTTGTTCCCTTAGGGTGGCAGGATCCGGCCGTGCCGGGATGCTGGGTGGGTGGTGGGAGCATCCCCGTCCTCCCTCACCTCGCATGGGGCTGCGGAGCCCCGTGTGCCCCCCCGGGAGCGGGCAGGGGGATGTAGCAGGATGCAGGAGCAAAGCAGACACCTCTCCTCTCGCCTCCAGCCGTGCAGCGGGGCCGGATCCCCCCCACCCACTCCAGCACCAGCCCCAACACGATGCCCAGCGGCGAATACTTCAACGGGCAGCCGGTGTCGGAGCTCATCTCGCAACTGCTGCGGGCTGAGCCCTACCCGGCCGCCCGCTACGGCTCGCAGTACGCGCAGCAGGGCAGCGTCATGGGCATCGACAACATCTGCGAGCTGGCCGCCCGCCTCCTCTTCAGCACGGTGGAATGGGCCCGCAATATCCCTTTCTTCCCCGAGTTGCCCGTCTCCGACCAAGTGGCCCTGCTACGGCTCAGCTGGAGCGAGCTCTTCGTCCTCAACGCGGCGCAGTCGGCGCTGCCGCTGCACATGGCCCCGCTGCTGGCCGCCGCGGGCTTCCACGCCTCCCCCATGTCAGCCGACCGCGTCGTCTCCTTCATGGACCAGATCCGCATCTTTCAGGATCAGGTGGAGAAGCTCAACCGGCTCCAGGTGGACTCGGCTGAGTACAGCTGCCTCAAAGCCATCGCGCTCTTCACGCCGGGTAGGTCGGGCTCTGTCCCCCATCTCCGTCCCATGGAGCTCCCCGTCTCGGGGAGCATCCAGCCACCCCCCCCCCTCATTCCCCCAGGGGTTTGGGAGCCAGAGAGCACCGCGGGGCTCTTGGGGGAGATGGCAGAGAGTCCTTGTGCCTTGGAACTTCTCACCGTGGTTCGCAGCATCCCGGCTTGTCCGTCTGGGTGCAGGGATGAGCTTCCCCGGGGCGATGGGAATGAGACCTGCAGGAACACAAATAACCCCCCGTGCACTGCGGGGGGGTGTCTTGGGGAGCCCCGTCCCTCGTTCAGCTCGTGCCACGGAGGTGCCTGGTCCTTCCTGGCAGGGACGAGCGACCTTCTTGCACCACGCTGCGGCCGGCTGCATCCCCTGACGTGGCAGGAGCGCAGCCACGGCAGCCGGCTGCGGAGAGAGGTCGGGGGGGGGCTCACTGGGGATATCGGGGGGAGCTCCAAAGCCTGACCCCTCTCCATCCCATCCCTCTCGCAGACGCCTGCGGCCTCTCGGACCCGGCGCACGTGGAGAGCTTGCAGGAGAAGGCGCAGGTGGCCCTCACGGAGTACGTGCGGTCGCAGTACCCCTCGCAGCCCCAGCGCTTCGGCCGGCTCCTGCTGCGGCTGCCGGCGCTCCGGGCCGTGCCGGCCGCCCTCATCTCCCAACTCTTCTTCATGAGGCTGGTGGGGAAAACGCCCATCGAAACACTAATCAGGGACATGCTGCTGTCCGGGAGCACCTTCAACTGGCCCTACGGGACGGGGCAGTAGGGGACAGAGCCTCGACACCCCAGGGACAACCCCGGGGAACCCCCAGCAGCCGGACCCGGATTCCCTCCAGCGCCCCGAGATGGTGCCGTCCCCGGGGGAGCCCCGAACTGCGCCGGCCCCCCCGCCCCGCAGCCGTCTCGTCGCTCGTCTGTCCGCTGCAGCGGCGGGGGGCTGCTCCCCCCGCCCCCCAAGAGCAGAGGGGTTGCAGCGTTGGCCTCCCAACCCCGAAGGTACTGGCCGTGCCGCCGCTGTCGGACACCGAACTCTTCTGTACCCCCCTGAAGCGGAGCTCCCCAGAACCCCCCCCCAGTCTCTCCCGGGGACGTTGGAGCATCCCCGGGGCTGGTCCCTTGCTCTGTCCCTGTGTCAGAGCCAGGCTGGAGCCCAGGGAGGGGGTCACCGTCCTCTGGCTGCCCCTCCGAATTTCAGGTGGCAGGAGGCTCGGACAGGAGGGATGGGAGGTGGGACCAGCCGGGCTGGCGTGGGGGGGGGGCCCCTGGATGAGCAGAGCCATCTTTTGGGGGGTCCTGCTGCGGGACCCCTTGCCTCTGCTACCCCCAGTCCTGAAAATGGTGGAAAAAGGGGCAATCAAAGCCCCTTTGTGCCCTGCCCAGGGGCTGCCCCTGCCCGCCCGGGCCGTATCCAGCCTTGAGGACTGAAGCACTGAGCTTGGAGCGGCTCCTTTTTGGGGACCCGGGTTGTCTGAGCCTCATCCCAGCCCCCCCCCTGCACTTTCCACTGAAGCATCTCCACTGTCGGGGCACGGGGAGGGGTTCACGGGAGGGGATGGGGGTGCAGGGGAGGGGACGGGGGTACACGGGTGGCTGACCGGGGCCGTGCACCACGCGGGGTGCAAACCAGGGGGTCCTTTTGCGTTTGCCCTGCCCTGCTCCCCCCCACCTCGCTCGGTGCTTTTTCCCCCCACCCCAGGCCGGATCCAGCACCCACCACTGTCCCCACACTGGGGGCGATGGGCGCCAGCACCCCCCTCCCCACGCTCGCTATGTTCCTGTGCCTCTTTTTTTTTTTTTTTTTTTTTTTTTTTTTTTTAAAGCCAGGTTCGGGGCAGAGAGGAGATGTTGTGGGGGACCAAAATCAGGCTGGAAAGGGGTGATGCTGCTGCGGGGGGGGGGTCTTTGTCCCCAGGGCTGAGCTGTGCCGGAGGAAAGGGCACATGGTGGGGATGGGGGGGGGGCAGAGCCACCTCGGAGGGACGGGGGGACGCCCTGTGGCCTCCCCCCGGGCTCTGCTTCTCAGGGGTATCCACCATGCAAACAGACGGAGGCAGGATTAGCCGAGGATTTGTCATTTAGATTGATTCACTGAAAATATAATCCTTGTTCAATGATACTAAACAAATTAACTGAAGTCAATAAAAGATGTTTCTTACAACGCCGGGGATCTGCTGTGAGCGGGGAAAGGGGCTCATCCTGCAGCGACGCCGAAGCCCACCCTGGGGCGGTGGGGGGAGATGAAGCAGTCCCAGAAATTTAAGACCTTTAAGGCACATGAAATTGGATGGTTTTTGGAAATCCTGGGGATTTTGGGGTGGGGTGGGGGGGGGGTCTCGGGAATAAATCCCGTTGCCTGCAGCCTGCTGGGGAAGAACTGGATCAGCAGCACCAAGGGGAGCAGGAGCCAGCACAGAGGTTTGTACCTGCTCTTTGGGGGGGCAAGGTGGGGGATTTGGGGGGGGCGGGGGTGTCCCCTCTGAGGTGATGGGTTTGGGGGTCCCCCTCAAGGTGGCATTTTGGGGTTTCTCCCATCTTGAAGAGGCTGAGAGTTGGGTGCTCTTTGCCCTGGGAGGGTGGGATGATGTGTCTGAGCAGCATCGGTGGCTGCAACAGCCTTGGGGGGGGGGGGCGGGGGGATATGGGGGGTCCTGGGCAGCCCTGGGGCTGCTGCAGCCTTTGGGGGGGGCTGCCCTGGGCCCGCAGCCGCTCCCCACAGCACACACAGGGGTTGGGGTGCAGGAGCCCTGCAGCACCCCCAGGACATCGGCTGACATGGGTGATTGTGGGTGGGGACACCCCCCCCCAGTCCAGCCCCGGCCCCCCCTGCCTGCCCCAGGTACCTGCTCCCACACGTGGCCCTGCTGTGGCCCCTTTCGCACCGGCGGGGGTTTAAAATCAATAGATACAATTTATTTATTAAAAAAAAAAAAAAATACACAGTTTCAGCCAGTTCCTTATAAAATACCACCCCTGCCCAGGGCTGCTCCCCAAAGGGCAGCCCTGGGGGCTCAGGGGATGTGGGGCTTTGCCCCCCCCCCAGCTGCCCAGCCGAGGGATGCTCTGCCCCATCCCTGCCCACACCAGGCTGATGGCCCAGTCCCGGTGCTGGTGGGGGGCAGCAGGGGGGGGCGGCAGACCCTCCCCAAAATATTTACAGCAGCGGGAGGGGACCCACAGCCCCCAACAGGCAGAATAAGGCACAGGGTGGGGGGCATGGACGGAGAGGGCGGGGGGGTGGGTCTCGCTCCAGCAGCCGCCTCCGCCCCCGTGCCCTTGGCACCGACATGGTGGGGTGGCTTTGAATCTTGGATTTGGGGGTTTTTTTATACAAAGAAAGGTACAAAACGCACCAAAGTCTTTGGAGGGGGTGGGCAGGGAGCGGGGAGCCCCTTGGGCCCGTCCTGCTGTGGCTGGGGGCGGGGGGGGCGCACAGGCTACCCCCTCACCTTGTCGTAGTCGTTCACCATCCTCTTGATGTGGAAGAGTTTGTTGCGCAGGGTTTTGGTCTCCAGCTTCTTCGTCTGGTAGTCGGGGCTCTGAAAGGCAGCGCAGGACCGGCCTCAGCTGCGCGGGCCGTGGGGAGGGGGCTGGGGGCCTGTTTTCACACCCCCCCCTCACAGCTGTATCGCCCCAACCCCACTTCAGGTGGAAGCTGAGCCTGGCCACGCTCCGCACTCACCCGCTTCAGGTCCTTCAGCCGGTTGTACTCCTCTGCCACACCCTGCGAAGGGAACGGGGGGGGTGTGGGGGGGTCACAGGCAGCCGGGCAGCACAGCCAGGGCCCACGAGGCGGGGGGTGCCCCATGGGGACAAGGAGTGACCTGCATCCCACAGCATCCCCGATGCCTGGTAGTGTCCCTGGTACCCCAGAGCATCCCTGATGCCCTGCAGCGTCCCCGACACCTCACAGCATCCCCGATGTCCCCCAGCATCCACCCCCTGATGCCACCAACACCCTGCAAGCCTCTGTGATGTCCCCCAGTATCAACCCCTGATGTCCCCAACACCTCACAGCATCTCTGATGTCCCACAGCATCCGCCCTGGTGTCCCCACCACCCTGCAGTCTCTATGATGTCCCCTAGCATCCACCTCTGATGTCCCCAACACCTCACAGCATCCCCAGTGTCCCCCAGCATCCACCTCTGATGTCCCCAACACCTCACAGCATCCCCAGTGTCCCCCAGCATCCACCTCTGATGTCCCCAACACCTCACAGCATCCCCAGTGTCCCCCAGCATCCACCTCTGATGTCCCCAACACCTCACAGCATCCCTGATGTCCCCCACCACCCATCCCCAACACCCTGCAGCATCCCAAGGCCCCACCCCATCCATCCCTGACACCCCACCGCATCCCAGTGCCCCCATGATGTCCCCGTGGCCCCCGGCAAGCCCTGACCTGGTACTGGGGACTGTCCTCGGAGATGCTGTCGAGCTGTTTGCTGAGCTGGTTGAGGCGGTCGCTGACGCCGTCCATCTCGGCGCAGAGCTGCTTGTAGCGCTTCAGGTCGGTGTCGAACTCCTGCTTGTACTTCTGGCGGGCGCCGTCCGAGGTGATGGGGGGGTAGAGGCTGGGGGAGAGGGGCAGGGTCAGGCCCCAGAGGAGCAGCTCCAGGTTTGGGGGGTGTGTGTGGGGGGCAGTTCTCAGGGGTCCCCCCTCACCTGGCCCAGTGGTCCTGGTCCCGCTCGTCACCAGACTCCACGGCCGTGGTGTAATCGGTCTCGTACTGCGACTCGTCCAGCTCGGGGTTGCGGCGGCGGCGGCGGCCGCGGCGGGTGGGGGGTTTGGGGGGCTGCTCCCGCGCTTTCTCCTCCGCCGGGCTGGGACTGACCGCCCGGTCCGGCTGGTCACTGTGAGGGACACGGGGCCATCAGCCAGCTCGGCATGGCGGGGGGGGACACACACGGACACCCCCAGGGTCCCCCCCTGCTCCCTGAGCACTGTCACCCCCCTGCCTGGCCACTCACCCCCGGCTGCTGTAGGTCCCGGAGGGGTAGTACCCGTTCTGGGGGGGGTAGCTGTAGGAGGGGGGGCTGTAGGGCGGCGCAGTGATGGGGCTCGTCGGCTTCTCCGAGTAGGCGAGCGTGGCCGTCTCGTCCTGCACGCTGGCCCCGTCCGCCACGTTCTTCACCTGGAGGGGGGAGCAGTGCTCAGCTGCAGGACGGGACAGGGGGGACACACACACGCACCCGCGAGCGGGACCCGGACAGGGGCTCCCGGCACATGGGGGACGCTGGTCCCCACCCCACGGGGCCAGAAAAACCCCAAAGCAGCCGCGAAAATCCTGCCTGGGGTCCTGGCGGGACGAGCCCCGGGGTGTCCCGTAGGGCTGTGGGGAGCAGGGAGCGGGGGGTCAAGGGTTGGGGGAGCCCCCACAGGTGGGCATTTTGGGGAGGGGGGAGGCTGCAGGATGTGCCCCAGAGAAGGGCCCACACACCCCAACGCCGCCCTGCGCAGAGCCACCGCAGCGGGTGACGCTGGGAGCCCAGCACAGATGGACATAGGGCGCGGGGGGGTCCTGGCACCCCGCTCTGCACCCCCAGAGGGTGACACCGCCCAGGCTCTGTCCCGGCACCCCGGCCAGCATCACCCCCCACCCTCGGAGCCCTCGCTGCTGCTCCGGCACGGCCAGGGTTCCTCAAGGAGGACGTGGGGCGTCTGTCTGTCCCTCCCTCCCCCTTCCTTCCTGGCCTTTGTGGGTTGTTTGTGACGGAAGCTGGTCCCGGTAGCCCTGGGGACCTCGACCGGCAAAGCCGCTTCCTCTGGCACCTTCCCCCCGCCCCGACTAACGAAGACACGGTTAACGAGGGCCACTCCTGGCCCCGCAGGGCCACCAGGTGAGTCGGCCACTAGCGTGGGGACAAGCCACGTCCCTGTGTCAGGACGGAGGTGCCCGGCAGCTCACGCCCGCTCGAAGGTCACCCCTTTATCTCAGTCCTGGCCATAAACCGGGAACGGGACGTCCCAGGAGGGTTTCACACCCCGGTACCTCCCCACCGGGCAGGGACATGCCACCAGTGGGTGACCCCAGGGCAGAGCGGGGACCCTACCCCGCCAAGGAGCAGGTGAGGGGGACCCTGGATGTGCGGGGTCCTTCCCCCCCCACCCCGCAGGCAGCCCGGCCCCCAGCGAGCCAGGAAATGCTTTTCAAGGGAGGGACTTTTAACAAAAATAAATAAACCAGAACAAAGGTACTGCTGCAAAATGAAAAATAAATATTAGACCCACACACGGAGCGAGGCGAGGGGCCGCGGAGGAGCCGCGCGCGCTGGGCCTCGACTCTCAGGTTGCATCAAAGGTTTGGGATAAACGTGATAAATGTCCCCAGTGCCTGAGCACCCCCCCTGCACTGCCCCGGTCTCACAGGGATGGGGACAAGGACGGGACGAGGCCGGTGACAGGGTCAGGGACGCAGCCCCTGCGCCCACAGCACCCCGAGAGCCGTGCGCAGGGGTGGGGGCAGATTCCAAAGGCCCCTTTCCCATGGGATGCTGTGGATTTCCCACACCCTCCCCCAGCACCGGCTCCTGCGGAGACACCGGCTCAGGGACCTGCTCTGGGGACAGGACGGGGCACGTCCCCGCACGCAGCGGGGCCACGCTGGGACCGGCATCAACCTGGGGCCGAGCAGCAGCGCTGGGGGGGGACCCCAGCATCCCCCACCCAAGGGACTCAGGTGCTTTCGATGCCCAAACAGCGTCTGTTTGGTGGCTGCAAACCAGCCCTGCGGAGCCGAGTTAATCATTGCCCAGACCGAAACCCAGCGGCGTCACCGGGCAGCGACTCGCGGCCGGTGTCACCGAGCGCGGGGCGAGCGAAGGGGCGAGGACCCAGAGCCTCGGCGTTGTGCTCCTGGCGCCCGGCCCATCAGATCCCACCCTGTTTGTCTTTCAGGGAGGTTTGAGACCAGCTCGCCCAGCCCAGCACCCGGCACCGGGGGGGAAAAAAAAAACCACCACAGCGCGTAAACGGGGTGATGGGGAGGGACCCGGCGAGCACCGGGCACAGCGTCGCACCGGCGGTGATAACGCTGCACCCCCCGGGTGCAAACACACCGGGGCCAGGCACCGGCCCGGCACAAGCCGGGGAGAAAACAGCTCCTGGCACAAAGTTCTGGCACAGCCCCGGCACCGGGAGGAGCCCCCCCGGCATCCCCCCCACCCCAGCACATCCTGGTGACCCGGCGCTGCCACGTTCAGCCCCACTGATAAAGGGCAGGCGGGGAGGATGCTCAGGGGGGAGGTGGTGGGAGACCCCCCCCTCCCCTGCCAGCCCTCGGTACCCACCAGCCCCCCCCAGCCCACGCTCGGACTCACCCACTCCTCCACGTTGGGACCCTCCTGGACCACCGGCACCTTGTCCCAGTAAATGTTTGGTTTCCCGTATTTCCAGATCTTGCTCCGCGTCTTGTGAGCGAAGAAGCAGATGAGGCAGAGCAGGATGACGATGAGGAACCCGCAGACGATGGCCACGGCCTGGAGGGGCAGAGGGAGGGGGGGGGGTATCTCAGGGTGGGGGTCCCACAGGGCTGTGAAGACCCTGTCCTGGGGGGTTGGTATCCCACACCTCCGTGGGCTGAGCGGGAATTGCTCCCCTCACCCCCAAATCCTCCCCATGTTGGACCCCTCACCACGGCGGGGGGAAAGGCGCAGGGCCCCCCCCCCAGCCGGGATTGAGCCCATCAGCGGTTCCAAAGCTTCTGGGCCTGGCTCAAGCAGCGGGGAGGGGTTTGATTTCCCCACGGGGTCAAGTTTGGGGCTCGGGGAGCAGCAGGGAGCTGGTATTTCCCCGCAGCACCCCGACCCCACCACCGCCTCGGCCACGGGCCAGTCCTGCACCGCACCGGCGCGTCCCAGCCCGGACGGTTCCCCATGAGCCAGATCGCTGCGGCTGCACCAAAATCGGGGCTGGGTGAGGACGGATCAGGCCCTGCTTGGCCTTTGCGTGGAGCAGGAGCAGCGCGGGTGCTGCGGCTCCCCCCCGCTCAGGGTGCAGGAATGCGGCACGGCCAGCCCGGCCGGCTGGGAACCGGCAGCGCCAGTCCCAGCCCATGCGCCACGCAGGATCCCCGCCGGCCCCAGCCGAAACTGGGGCTGATGAACTTTGTTTTGAGGCCTCTCGCTGCCCCCAGACTGACCCCTCGGGCTCCCGAGCTGGGCCGGCAGCATCGTGGGTGCTTGGGGAGAGCCGGCACCCTGACCCCGCACCCATCCTGCCAGGCGCAGCCTGCCCCTGCCCCAACCTTGTTCAAATACTTTTACAACCGGGGAGACCAAAGTATCAGAAACCAGGTTCTGCGCCGGGACAGGAGCCCATCCCCTCCCCGAAACCCCAGCGCGGGCAGCCGGCTCGCCCCAGTTCCTCCTGCAGCCCCAGCTCACCCCAGAAAACAGCCAGGCTGGGACCCAGCACCAGCAGCCCCCCCTCCTCGCCCCTCCCCAGCCCCAAAACGGCGACCAGGACCACCAAAAAAAACAGAAGGGAAAACCCCAGCTGGCCGGGGACCCGGCGCTGAGCACCCATCGCGTTTGAAGCGGAGCGAGGGGTTTGCGCCGCCGGTTTGGCTCGAAGAGGGGGGGGGTCTGGCCGGAGCTGGGGGCCCCCCTCACCTCCTGGGGGTCCACGGTGCAGTAGTGGTAGAGGTACTGGTTCATGTAGGTGTTGCTGTATATCTGGTTGCACATGGTCAGCACGGGGTTGTAGTAGTAGCTGCCGGTCATCTGGGCCTGGGGGTTGACGCCGACGATGTAGACGATGGAGGCGATGAGCATGACGAAGGCCAGCACGGCGCAGACCACGATGACCACCAGGTAGAAGCGACGGGAGCGGGAGCTGCTCGATTTGCTGACGCTGGCAACGAAGAGCCCCAGCTGGGCCAGGAAGCAGAGCACGGCCATGGCGATCATGAAGCCGTTGGCCGCCCGCGGGTTGGTGACCCCGCCGTAGTAACCCCCGTAACCGTAGTTCAACCCGCTGCCGTAGTAGCCGGAGCCGTAGAAGCCCCCGAGCCCGTTGCCGTAAGCCCCCCCGAAGCCGTAGCCGTACTCCCAGGCCAGGGTGGAGGCCACGCAGGCGAAGATGGCGATGCAGAGCAGGATGACCATGGCCTCCAGGATCCTCACCACGCCGGGCGGCGACGTCCACTTGTAGAAGTGCTGCGGCACGTCCTCGATGTAGTAAGAGCCCGGCGGCGGCGAGCGGGCGCCGTAGTCGTAGCCGTAATCCCCCGTGGGGGGGCCGTAGCCCGTAGGGGGGCCGTAGCCCGTCGGGGGGCCGTCGTAGGATTTCTTGCTGAACATGGTGGCGGCGGCGGGGGGGAACCTGGCGGGGAGATGGTCGGATGGAGGTGCCGGCACCGGTGCTGCCGGGTTTCTCCGGCTCCACGTGCCCAGCGGGGACTTTGCCCCCCCCCGTCAGCACCAAGAGCCGCCCGCCCGCGTGTCCCCAACACCACCAGAGTCACCGTCGCTCCTGGGGAAACTGAGGCACGGGGAGGAGAAGTGACTCACCCAGCATCTCCCAGTCGCAGCCCAGCCCTGCCCCACGCGTGAGACCCCGTCACCCAGCGCCCCCCCCCCACCCCTCACCTCCCCGACCACGGCCCCCAGACACTGCCTGAATGAACTGGATTGTTTAAATCTAATTAAAACAGAAAACCTCTTACCCGAGGCTAGCACTAACCCCGAGGGTTCCTCCGTAAGCAGATCTGCCTGGATTAAAAAAAATAATAATAATGCGGGACACGGTAGCAACAGGCAGCAAAAAGTGGCAAATTGTTTTCAAAAGTTTGGGTTTTTTTTTTTTTAAATCGATGCCCTAATGCACAGACCCCCCCACCCCGGCCTGGAGACCCCCATTGCGGAGCTGGGAGCAGCGCGGGGGAAACCTGAACCCTCGTGGGAAACTCAACCCGGCCGCCCGCTCCCGGCAGTGCCAGAGCCCAGCGGGCAGGATCAGGCCCCTGAGGGGCGACGTGGGGGGGACGGGGGGCACCCCTTGACCTGCAGCAAGGGTGGGCAATGGGGGTCTGGGGGGCAGCTGCGGTCCCAGAGGTCCCCCCGGGGGTCTGGGGTAGCACCTCCCAGGGGTGCCCAAGCCAAACCCCGCCCCCCCCGCGCTTCAAGGGGTCGCAGCGCCCCCCCGTAAATGCCCAAACCCGCCGATCCCAGCTGGATTAATCCCCGGGGGCTGCGGTCTGACCCCCCCAGCCCCACCGGGGACCCCCCCTGCCTGAGCGGCCGCCGGCGCACGGCAGCGGCGGGGACACCCCCCCCCCCCCCCCCGCCGCGAGCGGGTCTGGGGTCTCGGGCTCCCGGAGCTGTAACCGGGGTGCGGCGACCCGGGACAACCCGGTGCTGGTGGGGAGGACACGGGACCGGGGGCTCCGGGGGGGTCCCTCCCCCGCGGCGGGGGCACCGGGAGGGCAGAGCGACCCCCGGCCCCGCTCCCCCCCCGGGAAAAGCGCCGCCTCTCGCCTTCCCCCCGCGGGGGCTGCGGCACCGGGAGCCCCGGTGACGGTGGGGACCCCGGTGGGGATCCCGGTGCCGGTGGAGACCTCGGTGGGGATCCCGGTGCGGACCCCGGTGCCAGTGGGGACCACGGTGACGGTGGGGAGCCCCGGTGGGACCCCCGTGGGGATCCCGGTGGCAGTGGGGAGCCCAGTACCGGTGGGGACCCCGGTGGGGACCCGGTGTTAGTGGGGGGCGCGGTGGGGACCCCGGTGACGGTACCCGCTGGGGCTCCCGGTGCCAGCGGAAACCCCGGTGCCGGTGGGGAGCCCGGTGAGACCCCGGTGGGGACCCCGGTGCCGGTGGGAGTCCGGTGCGCGCAGGGGCGGCGGGGAAGGACGGACCCCCCGTGCGCGGCGGGGAGCGGGGACCCCCGGTGCGCCGTCCGGTACCGGGAGCTCGTTCGCCCCCCGGTGCCGGTACCCGGTGGCGGTGGCGGGGGGGGTCCCGTCCGCCGCGGAGCCACTCACCTGCCCGCGCCTCCGCCTCTTTGTTCACCTTAAAATGGCAGCCGGGATCGGCGGCCGGGGCGCTGCTGGAGACCGGCCCGGTTCCGCCTCCGGGGAGGGGTGGGATGGATGGCGGCGGGGGGGGGCCGGCGGAGGGGGGGGGAAGCCCCGGGGGCCGCCCCCGCTCCCCCCCACACCGGTTTTCAGCGCCGCAGCCCGGGCGGTTCCGTCCCGGCGCCTCCGAGGGGACGTTGGTTAAATGACACGGGGGGAAATAAGGGGGAGACCAGCCGGGGGGGCGCGGGGTGGGGTGAGGGTGGGGGCCGGGCACCCCCCCCGGCTGGGGCCCCTCAGGGCTTTGGGGTCGGGGGTCTGTTCTGCCCCCTCCCCGGCACCCACCGCCCCCCCCCGGCCTGTTGTTTTCCTGGGGACAGGAGGGTCCCAGGGGTGCTGGCGTAGGACAAACCGCTGCGGGGCCTCCAGGGTTTAAGCTGAGCCCCCCCCAAATAAAGACACCCCCCCAAAAAAACATCACCGTGTTTTATTAAACAAGTTCTGCAGCTGCACCTGCTGCCCCCAGGGGAGGAAAGGGGGTGCTCCCCAATTCCCATGGGGCGAAGCGGGGGACACAGCCAAGGCCTGGCTCCCACAATGGGGACAGGCAGCACCCACCCAGGACACGGGGCCACGGGGGGGGGGGGGGGGGCCCCCCCAGGACACGGAGCACCCAGAGAACCCCAAAACAGCAGCACGAGGAGCCGGTGGGTTTGTTCTCGGTGGGTGCAACGGCCGGGTGGGCAGCCGGTGCATCCCCGCAGCATCGCCACCCCCTCCCCAGCATCCAGCTCCTGGGGTGTCCCCCCCCACAAAACCCCGGGTCCTCGTCCCCCGCGCGGGTGCCGGCCCGATGCGCAGGCTCAGAAGCGGGGCCGGTGCTGTCGCGGGCGTCGCGGTCGTAGTCCTGGATCCGCGCCTTGATGTGCGTCAGCTTCTTCTTCAGGTATTCGCAGCGCTGCTGCTTCTCCAGGAAGGCCCAATCCTGCCGGCCGGA